>NC_061514.1:42104184-42259683 GCF_022539505.1 Lolium rigidum | reverse complement strand
TTGATACTTGGCAATTGTTGTGCTCATGTTTAAGCTCTTGCATCATATACTTTGCACCCATTAATGAAGAAATACTTAGAGCTTGCTAATTTGGTTTGCATATTTGGTTTCTCTAGAGTCTAGATAATATCTAGTATTGAGTTTTGAACAACAAGGAAGACGGTATGGAGTCTTATAATGCTTATAATATGTCTTTTATGTGAGTTTTGCTGTACCGTTCATCCTTGTGTTTGTTTCAAATAACCTTGCTAGCCTAAACCTTGTATCGAGAGGGAATACTTCTCATGCATCCAAAATACTTGAGCCAACCACTATGCCATTTGTGTCCACCATACCTACCTACTACATGGTATTTATCCGCCATTCCAAAGTAAATTGCTTGAGTGCTACCTTTAAAATTCCATCATTCACCTTTGCAATATATAGCTCATGGGACAAATAGCTTAAAAACTATTGTGGTATTGAATATGTACTTATGCATTTTATCTCTTATTAAGTTGCTTGTTGTGCGATAACCATGTTTCGGGGACGCCATCAACTATTCCTTGTTGAATATCATGTGAGTTGCTATGCATGTCCGTCTTGTCCGAAGTAAGAGAGATCTACCACCTTCATGGTTGGAGCATGCATATTGTTAGAGAAGAACTTTGGGCCGCTAACTAAAGCCATGATTCATGGTGGAAGTTTCAGTTTTGGACATATATCCTCAATCTCATATGAGAATAATAATTGTTGCCACATGCTTATGCATTAAAGAGGAGTCCATTATCTGTTGTCCATGTTGTCCCTGGTATGGATGTCTAAGTTGAGAATAATCAAAAGCGAGAAATCCAAAATGCGAGCTTTCTCCTTAGACCTTTGTACATGCGGCATGGAGGTACCCCATTGTGACACTTGGTTAAAACATGTGTATTGCAAAGATCCGGTAGTCCAAGCTAATTAGGACAAGGTGCGGGCACTATTAGTATACTATGCATGAGACTTGCAACTTGTAAGATATAATGTACATAACTCATATGCTTTATTACTACCGTTGACAAAATTGTTTCATGTTTTTAAAATAAAAGCTCTAGCACAAATATAGCAATCGATGCTTTCCTCTTTGAAGGACCATTCTCTTTACTTTTATGTTGAGTCAGTTCACCTATCTCTCTCCACCTCAAGAAGCAAACACTTGTGTGAACTGTGCATTGATTCCTACATACTTGCATATTGTACTTGTTATATTACTCTATGTTGACAATTATCTATGAGATATACATGTTACAAGTTGAAAGCAACCGCTGAAACTTAATCTTCCTTTGTGTTGCTTCAATACCTCTACTTTGATTTATTGCTTTATGAGTTAACTCTTATGCAAGACTTATTAATACTTGTCTTGAAGTACTATTCATGAAAAGTATTTGCTTTATGATTCACTTGTTTACTCATGTCATTACCATTGTTTTGATCGCTGCATCCACTACATATGTTTACAAATAGTATGATCAAGGTTATGATGGCATATCACTTCGGAAATTATCTTTGTTATCGTTTTAGCTCCTCGGACGAGCGTAACTAAGCTTGGGGATGCTTGATACGTCTCCGACGTATCGATAATTTCTTATGTTCTATGCCATATTATTGATGATACCTACATGTTTTATGCACACTTTATGTCATATTCGTGCATTTTCTCGGAACTAACCTATTAACAAGATGCCGAAGTGCCGCTTCTCGTTTTCTGTCGTTTTTGGTTTCGTAAATCCTAGTAACGAAATATTCTCGGAATTGGACGAAACGAAGACCCGGGGGCCTATTTTGCCACGAACCTTCCGGAAGACCGAAGAGCATACGAAGTGGGGCCACGAGGTGGCGACACCACATGGCGGCGCGGCCAAGGGGGCCCGCGCCGCCTCGTGGTGTGGGCCCCTCGTTAGCCCCCGACTTTGCCCTTCCGCCTACTTAAAGCCTCCGTCGCGAAACCCCCGATGCGAAAAACCACGATACGGAAAACCTTATCGAGACGCCGCCGCCGCCGATCCCATCTCGGGGATCCTCGGAGATCTCCTCCGGCACCCTCGCCGGAGAGGGGATTCATCTCCCGGAGGACTCTACACCGCCATGGTCGCCTCCGGAGTGATGAGTGAGTAGTTCACCCCTGGACTATGGGTCCATAGCAGTAGCTAGATGGTTGTCTTCTCCTCATTGTGCTTCATTGTTGGATCTTGTGAGCTGCCTAACATGATCAAGATCATCTATCCGTAATACTCTATGTTGTGTTTGTCGGGATCCGATGGATAGAGAATACCATGTTATGTTAATTATCAAGTTATTACATATGTGTTGTTTATGATCTTGCATGCTCTCCGTTACTAGTAGAGGCTCGGCCAAGTTTTTGCTTTTAACTCCAAGAGGGAGTATTTATGCTCGATAGTGGGTTCATGCCCGCATTGACACTCGGGACAAGTGATGTAAAGTTCTAAGGTTGTGTTGTGTCGTTGCCACTAGGGATAAAACATTGGCGCTATGTCCGAGGATGTAGTTGTTGATTACATTACGCACCATACTTAATGCAATTGTCCGTTGCTTTGCAACTTAATACCGGAAGGGGTTCGGACGATAACCTCGAAGGTGGACTTTTTAGGCATAGATGCAGTTGGATGGCGGTCTATGTACTTTGTCGTAATGCCCAATTAAATCTCACTATACTTATCATGCCATGTATGTGCATTGTTATGCCCTCTCTATTTGTCAATTGCCCGACCGTAATTTGTTCACCCAACATGCTTTTATCTTATGGGAGAGACACCTCTAGTGAACCGTGGACCCCGGTCCATTCTTTTAATACTCGAAATACAAATCTGCCGCAATACTTGTTTTACTCGTTTTCTCTGCAAACAATCATCTTCCACACAATACGGTTAATCCTTTGTTACAGCAAGTCGGTGAGATTGACAACCTCACCGTTTCGTTGGGGCAAAGTACTTTGGTTGTGTTGTGCAGGTTCCACGTTGGCGCCGGAATCTCCGGTGTTGCGCCGCACTACATCCCGCCGCCATCAACCTTCAACGTGCTTCTTGACTCCTACCGGTTCGATTAAACCTTGGTTTCTTACCGAGGGAAACTTGCTGCTGTGCGCATCACACCTTCCTCTTGGGGTTCCCAACGGACGTGTCAACTACACGCATCGGCGCCCCGGAGTCTTTCCGGAGTTTCGTCAAAAGGTACCGCGTTTTTAGGTCGAAAGGGCTTAAATAGGCGAAGAGGCGGCGCAGGAGGGGCGACAGGGTGGCCCCACACCGGGCCGGCGCGGCCGGGGTGTGGCCCGCGCGGCCCACATGTGTGGTGGCCCCTCGGCTCTCCTCCGACTCCCCTTCGGTGTTCGGAGCCTCCCGGGAAAAATAGGATGTTTGGTCTTCGTTTCGTCGAATTCCGAGAATATTGCCCGAACAGCCTTTCGGAACCAAAAACAGCAGAAAACGAGAACTGGCACTGTGGCATCTTGTTAATAGGTTAGGTCCGGAAAACGCATAAAATCATCATAAAGTGCAAGCAAAACATGTAAGTATTGTCATAAAACAAGCATGGAACATCGTAAATTATGGATACGTTGGAGACGTATCAGCATCCCCAAGCTTAGTTCCTACTCGTCCTCGAGTAGGTAAACGATAAAAAGAATAATTTCTGTAGTGACATGCTACTTACATGACCTTGATCATACTATTACAAAGCATATGAGATGAATGAAGTGACTCAAGGCAATGATCTATAGTTGCTAACAAATAGATAACATATAGCAAAACTTTTCATGAAGAGTACTTTCAAGATAAGCATCAAAAGCCTTGCACAAGAGTTAACTCATAAAGCAATAGATTCAATGTAAAGGCATCGAAGCAACACAAAGGAAGATTTAAGTTTCAGCAATTGCTTTCAACTTTCAACATGTATATCTCATGGATAATGGTCAACACAAAGTAATATGATGAATGCAAATAAGCAAGTATGTAAGAATCAATGCACAGTTGACACAAGTGTTTGCTTCTAAGATGGAAGGAAGTAGGTAAACTGACTCAACATAAAAGTAAAAGAAAGGCCCTTCGCACAGGGATTAAATCATGTGCTAGAGCTTTTTAAGTTTTGAAATCGTATAGAGAGCATAAAAGTAAAGTTTTGAGAGGTGTTTGTTGTTGTCAACGAATGGTAGTGGGCACTCTAACTACCTCATCAACCAGACTTTCAAGAGCGGCTCCCATGAAGGACGTTATCTCTACCAGCAAGGTAGATCATCCCTCTTCTCTTTTGTTTACACATGTATTTTAGTTTCATTATTTATGGATGACACTCCTCCCAACCTTTTGCTTTCACAAGTCATGGCTAACCGAATCCTCGGGTGCCTTCCAACATTCACATACCATGGAGGAGTGTCTATTTGCAAAATTAAGTTGCTTACTAATAGATCAGCGCAAAACACGTGAAGAGAATTATTAATACAAGTTAATTAATTGGGGCTGGGAACCCCATTGCCAGCTCTTTTTGCAAAATTATTGGATAAGCGGATGAAGCCACTAGTCCATTGGTGAGAGTCTGTCAAGAGTAAATGACAAGGTTGAAAGATAAACACCACATACTTCCTCATGAGCTATAAAACATTAACACAAATTGAGAGGCATTTTGAAGGTTTAAAGGTAGCACATGAAGTATTTAATTGGAATGGCAGGAAATACCATGTAGTAGGTAGGTATGGTGGACACAAATGGCATAGTGGTTGGCTCAAGGTTTTGGATGCACGAGAAGCATTCCCTCTCAGTACAAGGCTTTGGACTAGCAAGGTTATTTGAAGCAAACACAAGTATGAACCGGTACAGGCAAAACTTACATAAGAACATATTGCAAGCATTATAATACTCTACACCGTCTTCCTTGTTGCTCAAACACTTTTACCGTAAAATATCTAGACCTTAAGAGAGACCAATCATGCAAACCAATTTCAACAAGCTCTACAGTAGTTCTCCACTAATAGGTTTAAACTACATGAAAAAACTTAATCATGATCTACTTGAGAGCTCAAAACAATTGCCAAGTGTCAAATTATCCAAGACATGATGAGGCATTTTCTGTTTTCAACCAAATAACCATAAGTGATGTAGCTTCCAACTTTTATCATTGAACATTAAAAGTAAAACGAAGAACACAAGTGTTCATATGAAAAAGCGGAGCGTGTCTCTCTCCCAAACAAGGATTTCTAGGATCCGATCTTATTCAAACAAAAACAAAAACAAAAACAAACAGACGCTCCAAGCAAAGTACATAAGATGTGACCGAATAAAAATAATTTCAAGAGAAGAAACCTGATAATTTGTCGATGAAGAAGGGGATGCCTTGGGCATCCCCAAGCTTAGATGCTTGAGTCTTCTTGAAATATGCAGGGATGAACCACGGGGGCATCCCCAAGCTTAGACTCTTCACTCTTCTTGATCATAGTATATCATCCTCCTCTCTTGACCCTTGAAAACTTCCTCCACACCAAACTCGAAACAAACTCATTAGAGGGTTAGTGCATAATCAAAAACTCACATGTTCAGAGGTGACACAATCATTTTTAACACTTCCGGACATTGCTCAAAGCTACTGGAAGGTAATGGAACAAAAAAATTCACCCAACACAAACGAAAGAAGCAATGCGAAATAAAAGGCAGAATCTGTCAAAACAGAACAGTCCGTAAAGACGAATTTTAAAGAGGCACCAGACTTGCTCAAATGAAAATGCTCAAATTGAATGAAAGTTGCGTACATATCTGAGGATCACTCATGTAAATTGGCATAATTTTCTGAGTTATCTACAGATAATTAGGCCCAGATTCGTGACAGCAAGAAATCTGTTTCTGCGCAGTAATCCAAATCTAGTATGAACCTTACTATCAAAGACTTTACTTGGCACAACAATGCGAAAAAATAAGATAAAGAGAGGTTTCTACAGTTTTAAAAACTTCCAAGATACAAATATAAAATAGAGGTACTGTAGCAAAATAAACACATGGGTTATCTCCCAAGAAGTTCTTTCTTTATAGCCATTAAGATGGGCTCAGCAGTTTTAATGATGCACTCGCAAGAAATAAGAGTTGTAGAAAAAGAGAGCATCAAGAGGCAAATTCAAAACACATTTAAATCTAACATGTTTCCTATGCATAGGAATCTTGTACACAAATAAATTCATGAAGAACAAAGTGACAAGCATAAGAAGATAAAACAAGAGTAACTTCAAAATTTTAAGCATATAGAGAGGTGTTTTAGCACCATGAAAATTTCTACAACTATATTTTCCTCTCTCATAATAATTTTCAGTAGCTTCATGAACAAACTCAACAATATAACTATCACATGCAGCATACTTTTCATGATCCATAAACACATAATTTTTATCAAGCTCAAAAATAGTGCGATTAAAACTTTCAAACACACTTTTATCAATAATATAACAAGATGGTTGATCAATCTCAAGAGATATGGGACTCATAGATAATGTCAAGACCTCTCCAATCCCATTTTCATTAGTAGTACAATTAATATTATCAAGTAACATAGGACCATCATCAAGAGCTTTATCATAAACATTTGCTACGCAAAAATTTTTAGTACTATGCATTTCGACATCAGGCGCAAACAAAGAATTATCATAAGATTTATCAAAGGAGCATGGATTATCATAAATAACAGTAGCATAATTATTCTCACAAGTTTTACTCATAGGGAATATTTCAAGAGAATCCACAGGAACATAACATTCAACCTCTTTCGGTAAGCATGGAGGACAATCAAATAGTGTAAGAGATAAAGAGTTACTCTCATTAAAAGGTTGGCATGGGTAGCTAATCCATTCTTCCTCCTTTTGTTCATCACTCTCCTCTTCTTTTTCATCCAATGAGCTTTCAGTGTTCATCAATTTCCTCCTCTTTTTCATCCAATGAGCTTTCAGTGTTCATCAATTTCTTCTTCCACAGTCCCCGCAAATTGTGAGTGCATGCTTGTGCATTAATGAGTCTCTCTTTATAATCAATGATATAAGGACTATCAGTTGTAACTTTCATTGCAAAAATTAAGGATAGAAGAGACATAATCTTTAAGGTCCTTACAAACAACACAAGTTTCATAATTTTTAACCATGAAGAATTCTATCTCGCAGGCTCCCATAAATATGACAAATTGTTCTACCTCTTCAAACCCAAAATGAATATAGCTATTCCGATTATAGTTCTTAATTAAAAATTCCTCACTAAAGCCACATTAAAATTTAAGATGTTTAGTGTCCTGTTGAGAGCAACAGTTTATATCATGGCGTTTAAGCAAGATTTTAGCAATTGTATTCAATTTTTCTATCACATCACTCATCACTTTTCCCTTTCTTGATTCTCTATAATTATTATAATATTCTATAAGCTCCAAGTAGGTTGTAGGTTCTCCCATAATAGCAGTTTTTAATTTTTAGATTTTTAATTTTTTTATGGATTTTTGGGTATATGAGGAAAATAAAACAAGACAAAAAGAAACTAAGCAAAAGTAAACTAAGCGAAATAATACTAGACAGAAATAAACTAAGCAAAAATAAACTAAACAAAAGTAAACTAAGCAAAACAAAATAAAATAAAATAGAGAGAGAGGTAGAGTGTACTCCCCAGGTGAACTTATGAGTAGAGCTATGCCTCCCCGGCAACGGCGCCGTAAAACAGTCTTGATAACCCACAAGTATAGGGGATCGCGGCAGTCTTCGAGGGAAGTAAAACCCAAATTTATTGATTCGACACAAGGGGAGGTAAAGAATACTTATAAGCCTTAACAACCGAGTTGTCAATTCAGACTGCACCTGGAAAAGCACTAGCAACAAGGGTGATGTGAAAGTAGCAGATGATATGAGAGCAAGTAGTAACAAGAATACGCAACAGCTAGTAATAGTAATATGAGAGCAATGGCACCAGTAAAATAGTTGATACTACTTCCAATGTCATGTAGAACGAGTATATGATGATGAAAGATGGACCGGGGTTCCCAGCTATCTACACTAGTGGCAACTCTCCAATAACAAGTGTTGGGTGAACAAATTACAATCGGGCAATTGATAGGATTGAAATAGCATTAAGACGAAATATCAAGATCATTAATCATGTAGGCATGTTTTCCAATAATAGTCGTACGTGCTCGCAATGAGAAACTTGCACAACATCTTTTGTCCTACCAGCCGGTGGCAGCCGGGCCTCTAGGGAATCTACTGGATATTAAGGTACCCCTTTTAATAGAGTACCGGAGCAAAGCATTAACACTCCGTGAAAACATGTGATCCTCACATCACGCCATCCCCTCCGGTTGTCCCGATTTCTGTCACTTCGGGGCCTTTGGTTCCGAACAGTGACATGTGCATACAACTTGTAGATACAATCTAAGCAATAAGTATAGAGCTCAAATCTAAGATCATGCCACTCGGGCCCTAGTGACAAGCATTAAACACAACAAGATTGCAAGCAACAATAACTTCATAAACTTTGTAGATAGACAATCATAACGTAACAATCCATCGGATCCCGACAAACACAACACCGATTACATAAGATGAATCTCAATCATGTAAGGCAGCTCATGAGATCATTGTATTGAAGTACATGGGGGAGAGAATACCAACTAGCTACAGACTAGAACCCGTAGTCCATGGGGGAACTACTCACGGAGCATGATGGAGGCGATGGCGTTGATGGAGATAGCTTCCGGGGCACTTCCCCGTCCCGACAGGTGCCGGAACAGAGACTTCGTCCACCGAATTGGAGTTTCGCGATGGTGGCGGCGCCCCTGGAGTCTTTCTGGAGTTTCGTCAAAAGGTACTGCGTTTTTAGGTCGAAAGGGCTTAAATAGGCGAAGAGCGGCGCAGGAGGGGCGACAGGGTGGCCCCACATCAGGCCGGCGCGGCCCACATGTGTGGTGGCCCCCTGGCTCTCCTCCGAATCCCCTTCGGTGTTCTGGAGCCTCCCGGGAAAAATAGGATGTTTGGTCTTCGTTTCGTCGAATTCCGAGAATATTGTCCGAACAGCCTTTCTGGAACCAAAAACAGCAGTAAAACAGAACCGGCACCGTGGCATCTTGTTAATAGGTTAGGTCCGGAAAACGCATAAAATCATCATAAAGTGCAAGCAAAACATGTAAGTATTGTCATAAAACAAGCATGGAACATCAGAAATTATGGATACGTTGGAGACGTATCAGTGGCCAACTGTTGGCTTTTGGCCAGGTTGGTCGGTGGTTATGCCCATTGTGGTCGTGTTCCATGACGACATTGGTGCACTTGTATCGGTTTTTGGTCGGTTACCCGTTAATTAACCGGCCATCTTCTTCTTTATCAATGAAATGGCAAGTCTTGCCTAGTTTCAAAAAAAAAATCTTGCTTCATATGTGAGGAAGTTACAAATGACCCATGGGGTACCTTTTCAAGTTCCGAAGCCTAGATGACCATCAATACCCTTGGTGGGGAGAGAAAAGTTTGGGTTGAAGGGTATATCCTAAAAAAAAGCCTAAAAAGCTCCAGCTAGAAGGGAAAAGCAAAGATAGTATGCTCTTCTTTGGCCCATGCACTTGGTCCATGGGAGAAGAACACAAAAGGATTTTTCTCCATTAGCTCCATTAATTGACATTTTCTTTTATGATTTGTATTTCTTCTTCTTGACCTCATTATTTCCGACATCAGTAGCACGGTCGAGGCATTAGGGAAGCCCCCGTGGTGAAGGTCTAATGTCCATTCTTACAACACCGACTCTTGAAAAAATAAACGCCCTAATACATTGGAATGGATGCTATTGTAACTATGGACAACAAGAAGATAATGGGCGGCATGGATTGCTTAAACTTATCATCTGCAAAAAGGAAACATGGTCGACATGCTTCGAACATAAGAGCCTAGCAAACCTAAATGGATTTCACATGTCATGTCAATAGAGCCTGCCAGTGATAGTTAATACATAAGGCAACTATTTTCGATGGGAGTGTTTGATCAGTAATCAGAGCCAGCCATTTGCTCGCAATAGAGCTTGCCTGTGATAGTTGCTGCACTCATGCATGATGACCAACATTGCAAGCTAGCTGTAAGACGTCGGTCAGCACTACGGTAGTGGCGGAAGTAATGAATCTTG
Organism: Lolium rigidum; assembly: GCF_022539505.1. Taxonomy (NCBI): domain Eukaryota; kingdom Viridiplantae; phylum Streptophyta; class Magnoliopsida; order Poales; family Poaceae; genus Lolium; species Lolium rigidum. The sequence continues at coordinate 42,249,538 of NC_061514.1, read as the reverse complement.
CTTGGACTTAAAGTCTGAAATGATCAACTCAAGAAGTAGATCTCACCATAAGAGTGAGAGCTCTTGTTTCATATGAGTGATAGGTTACAAAAAAAAACCAATGGGGTGTCTTTTATAGTTCTGAAGCCCTATACAAATAACCAACAATAGCTTTGGCACTGAGGAAAACTTAGGGAAAGAAGTTTATTCTAATAAAGCCTTAAAACCCGCTCAAGTGGGGGGGGGGGGGGGATTTAGTATTGTCTTCTTTGGCCCATGCTCTTGGTCGATGGGGTGAGCACAAAAGGACTTCATAGCCCTCATGGGTTTCATTCTTCTTCACGGGATGCTCTATTTTTTTTGTCCTTGACTCCATTGGTTCATCTTATCTTTTATGTTATCTATTTTTTCTTCTTGGTCTTTGCATTTCCGGCATCGGTCGGTACCATGGTGGAGGCACGAGGAGAGTCCCTGAGGTGAAGGTCCGATTTCCATTCTTACAACGCCGACTTTTGAAACAAAAACCACCTCATTCATTGGAATTGATGTACAGTAGTATGTTTTATTACCGTGTTTGTGTATCCCGTTGTAGGACTTGTAGTCACGGACAGTAAGAGCATAGTGGACGGCATGGATTGCTTGAACGTATCTGAAGAGAAAAAAAAACATGGTCGACATGCTTCGAACATGCGGGCCTAGCCAAATTAAATGAATTCCACCCGTCATGTCAAATAGAGCCTACTTGCCCGTGATGGTTAGCAGAAGGCAGCCATTTCCGGCAGCAGTGCTGTGCAATCAGAGCCAGGCATTTGCTCGCAGGGACGGTCATGCACTCGGCCATTTTACAAGCTAGCTGTAACTGTAAGAGGTCGGCACAATAATGATTATCGTTTCTCCCCCCTGCTCCATGCTATTTCACGACAGTTGATAGATAGTAGAGTTCATGTGCAGATACTACAGCCGCGCGACCTTTGCCGGTCCTTGCACCGGAAAAGCTAGATGTAGGTCACGAAGCGTGTTGCGTTGATGGTTGCTTCACTTGGAGGTCCCTACGGTGCTAGTGAAGTCTAAAAATGATGCCGAACACACAGCGCATCCTCTTAATCAGGAATTGAGGACAAGTCCCTCTCGCTCAGGATCACCATACTTGGGCAAGTATAATTTCTTGGTATGGTGGAGACGATGGAGAAGGAAGGAATCTAGGAGCGAGCATCAAAACAAGGCAGACAGCAACGTCGAGGCGCGCCCGACGGCGACGTTTCCCTGAACGGCCATGAACCTGAAACTGAAAGAGAGATGGATGGGTCTAAGCGGACAGAGAGTTATCAGGAGATGGGCGACATGAGTTGTAGACTTGTAGTTGAGTTGAGGACAGCAATGGCGCCATGGTGGTTGGACGCAGGACCTGCCATGGCTGCCATTGAGCGAGCTGATTCGGAGGGGAGAGGGAGATAGGGCGGAGCGAGGATGGCGACACGGCGGCGTCGGACCGGTCCACAACAGACTTGATGCCGAAACCGGGTTTCACGAATCGGCTTCACCGTCCCATCGTACATGGACCTCCTGGGCCAGCCCACTTTTTCGCAAGCTAGACAGGCCGTACGCGCCATACACATGCTCGCTCTGCCCGCTTGCCTCTCCGGGCATGGGCCCCCACCAAACCTAGCAGTACAATCTCTCTCTCTCTCTCCCTATACTCCTGGCTTCAATAATTGCTATGCCCGAATTAGAAACAAGGAATCCTCTTTCCCCGGAGAAATGCTACGGACACTCGAGTGCTACGTAGTATTCCCTCTACTCTTTCTTTTTCAGGGAGGTGCCTAGGCTAGGCGGCACATTTTTAAGCATCTCCAAGGATATTAAAATGTGGAGAAATAAGGATTTTGTTTAGCCCGTTGTGTGTTCCAAGTATCAATTCTGCTTCTAGGGTAGTCTTTTTTTCTGGTCAATTGTAAATATTAGAATGACGTGTTGTTCCTTTTTAGAAGGAATATATGCAACTTCTTTGCATGGTACTAGCAGTACACATACTCAAGACATTACTAGACAGGTACAAGTTAAAATCGTCGAGGTTTATAGCAGGGCCAATATCGTCGAGGTTAGAGGGTTAGAGCATGTCCACCCCCACCCCCCATTCGGTGTTAGGCAAAGCTCTTTTGAAGGCCGTATGGACTATGGAGGGTGTCGGGGAAGATTGCTGGTGATTGGCGTTTGAGGAACGGCCTGCCTCTGTAAAGATGTCAAAGCCAGTGTCGATCACCATACTTTCAGTCCAAAGCTTCCAATACTTCCAGCTGCCCTCTAGCGGGGGCAGCACGTCCCAGGTGCCGGCGAGCAGGTTGCACACAACTAGATGAACGATGCTCCTTTTTCTGCCTCTACTTTTGTCAATCTCGATATAGTAGGAGGGGTGCCTCGCAAGGAGGAGGCCATGGTGTGAGGCAAGCGGCACCGCGCGGCCACGCCCCCGACGGCGGTCTCAGGGAAGAAGGAGCCCAGGAAATGGTTGTGGTGCTGGAATACCTATCCCGACGTCGGGACGAGAGATGTCATGGAGCTAAGACACTTTTTCGACTTAACCCATACCTTGCAGACAACTGCATCATGGGCGACCCTTGCCGGCCGTCGAGTAACACCGGTGTGGTCGGTGAGTTGTTTGCCGGCGAAGAGAGACTACGTTGGCTCCCCAGACGCCGTCTTTCGGCGGCAGTGTGATCCCCTCCAGTATAGCGTTTTGGCCGCCTTGGCCTTGAGCTCCTTGGACTGGGCCTCCCTCACACGATGTTTGCCCTAGATCACCGCACGCTGCTCGACGTCTAATGCCCACGTCGCTTTCATCCAGTTCTACTGTCGCTCCTTCGCACTCCGTGGCTTCTTCACCTTGGATCCATCGATGGCGGGGCGAGGATTTTGGAAGTTGTTCCAGGGGCATCAAGGCGAGATGAGGAAATGGCAATTTTTTGATGGAAAATCTTTCTCACTCGTCGATAGCTAAGGGTTCCAGTGGAAGAAAACGTGTTTATCAGCCCAAAAATGAGGACTTTTTTTAACCCCTTCGTGAACTCTGTTATCCCCTCTGTCACAGGGGTGAAGCTCCCAGTAGGGCAAGGTACCTTGATTTTTGGTGAATATACTTTGATGCGCGTGTTTTTTCTGCAAATTTTGAGTGGTCATACATCGAAAACGGACTCCGTATGAAAAAGATATGCTTGTTTGAACATTGCGCAACATCGATTACAAACCGAAAACATAGACTATTTACCTTCAAATGTAGACTCATATTTTAAGTTCAATGTGAATAACATTGCTTGTATTACAAAGATTTATCATTAATTTGCCTTAAGGTAAACTCGAGTTATTCACTATTTATACTCATAGAATTGCAGACTTTGAAGATTTCTAGATATGAAACGCACATCATACTTTCTCTAACCTCATTGTCACTTCTTTAAGATGACCTTGATTTACCCATGGGCGGCATCAACAATTGAAAGTAATTTTCTGGCAACAAAGATAATTAAGATCTAGTTGCGCATCGAACGAGAGATAATCGAAGTATCGAACATCTTAATTGTTTAAATACACTAGATTTTTTTAAAGAGGTAAATCTTTTACTATTGAGTTGGCATTATTGGTAGTATGTGTTTTTAGATTATACTTACAATTAAATATTTTATTTTTCTTTTTCTTATACTCAAAAATTGTGTTTGAACTATATACATCATTTCTATTTTAGAATTATTTTGGTATTTACATCATTCAATGTTCGCCCTACCTTAGATTTTTTTCGTCCTTCGCCACTGCTCTGTCACGTTCTTTTTCTTGTACGAATCGATGCAAGATCTTAACATGGTACTACCTTGTAGTAGGGAGTGATGTTTTGGCACATGGGAGCGTATGCTTCCTTTATTTTGAAATACATGTTAGACACATTTTAAAATGTCAAAAAAATTGAAACAAAAATTTCGCACGTACATCTTCATGTGCTACACGCTCACAAAGTTGTTTCATGAAAAATCAACATGTCATGTGTGCAGTGTAAAAAAGACAAAATTTGGTGTTGAAACAAAGACTTGTTACAAGATAAATTTTCTCTTTTCGCTAGACTACAAAAAATATCATTTTTTCGTGAAACTTGACGAATACACATATATTATGAAGATGTACATGTAAATTTTTTGTAATTTTTTTTTAACACTTGGAAATATGTTTTCATGGTAGAGGGATCATACGCACCCGGGAGCCGAATTGAGTTTCTGCTTGTAGTACACATATTTAAGATATTGAGTAGAGGTGTAGCATTGTGGAGGTTTACAGCTGGGCTAGCATCGACAAGGTTACCAACTAAAGAAAACCACCATGAATATGATCTACATGTACTACAAGCGTAGATATTTTTAAGCTGTTTCATAGTATAGGGCTAAGCGTTGTCGGCCACCAACACGGAGGTGCACGGAGCAAATTTCCGGAACCAATCTCGTCATGGAAGTGAGTGATGCAACATGAGACCAAACAAAATGAGCTGTGATGTGGACACCCCGGGCCATCGCTGTTGGCCATGGTGGTAAGAAAGGCGCCAAACACACACTCACACCCACACACACACTCTCAAAGCTAGCTATCATAGCTAGCTGCCAATCTCTACCTCATTTACATTGCCCATCCGTGCTCAAATCCATCTCGCTCACCCAATCGAGAAAAGAAAAACAGAGCAAGAAAGAAAACAGGAAATGTTGAAAAGAATAGCATCCAGTAATTCAGTTGGTCTTGTACTGGTGATGGTTGATGATCGGTTGCGGGGCTGAGGAAATTAATTAAACCCCTCTTGCTTAACTGATTTCACCGGTTTGTTCAATGGAACACAAACCTCTGAACGATCAATCGTGGGTCGCCATGGTGTTCTTGATCGTCGCCTCTGGCTAGCAGTGTAGCTACCTAGGTGGGTCTGGCGAGGGAGTGGAACCCGTTCTTCTGCAGCCAGCTGTGGGCTTGCGTAGCGACGTAGGGTGGGAATCGTGATGATGCTGCAGCTGCCGCGGCGGCGACGGCAGCGTTGGACGGTGGCGCCGTCGGCAGGTGCGGTTGCGGCGGCGGCGGCCAGCTCGTGCCGGGCGGCGCGCCGTTGCCCCAGCCACCGTAGTGCAGCCTCTGTTGCTGCTGCTGCTGGTGGTGGTACTGCTGAGGCGGCCAGTGCCCGCCGCCGCCGCCGCTCGCGCCACCGACCGTCAGCGACAGGCCTCCCGCTGTCCCCGGATCGCCGTTGCTCGCGAACTGCCACACACAGTTTTGCACCAGACAGGTCAGTGTTAAGTCGCGCCTACCAAGAACAGGCTGCTAATTCGAGAAAATTCCCTCGAAAATGGCATGGCGAAAGTACCCACTTGGGGATGCCTGGGGCTGAACGGCAGGTGGGAGGCCTGCAGGACGGGAGGAGGCATCTGGTGATGCGTCAAGTTTTGGTCGAACTGCAGAGTAAATTAAGCAGTGTTAGCTTTCCAACACCACCCTGCTATAAACTAGACAGTTGATGCAGCACAGGTAAGTTGCTGCTGGTGTACCTTGGCCTTGGTGCTCCGCGCCGCCGTCTGCCAGTCGAGCTCGAACGCCATGGGGACGCGCTGGTCGGACCCCGCCGTGCCGTCGTCGTCGCCGTCGAGGCTGCCGCGTTTGTTGGAGCCAGCCGAGCTCCCCAGCGACAGGTCCAGGTTCTGCTCGCCGTCGTCGCCCGTCGAAGCAGCTGCATATATGGTGACAAACACAGAACATCGTCCGTCCGAGATCAGTGATGAACAGCAGGACGAACACATAATCCTTCCTTGCTGCTAAAGTACTCGTCGGCGCGGTGCGTAATTAAGAGACACCCACTAACTAACTGAACTGAAGTAACTAACCCGTGGGCAGCTCGAACTCCTCTGCATAAGTGCTGGGATCGAAGTTTGTGACGGCGTCCTTGCCGTTGCACTTGATGGCAGCGCGGTCGTAGGACCTGGCCGACAATGTCCAGAGACACGAGACATCAATCAGTTCACCGCCCAACCCCAGCAGCAGAGGTAATAGCAACAATGGTCGCACAGCACAGCACAGCACAGCACGGGGTCCAATAATTAAATTTTCGATTTTTACTACCTGGCGGCTTCCTCCTCGGTATCGAACAGGCCCAAGTAGACGTACCTGCGGGAGTTGTTTCATTAGTGAGAGTGCAGAGAAGAGATGCCAATTTGAGAGCAACGACAGGAGCAAGGGAACAGAACAGAGTTTGAATCCAAGCGATTGGAGGAGGAAGAGAGTGATGAATGATAGATAAGTACTTCTTGCCGAGGAACTGGCCCATCCTTGCCTCCCATCTGCCGCACTTGTGGAGGGTGACGCCCCTGTACTTGGAGCTGCCGCGCGGGAAGCCGGTGCTCTGGCGCCGGAGCACGTGGACGAACTCCTCCTTGGTCAGATTGCCCATCTGCGCCAAGCATGTTAGGAGTCGATTCCACAAACAAGAAACACTCTTAGGGAACGGGAACGGGAACGATCGATCAGTCACCTGCTTGATGTCCTCGTAGTCCTCGAGGCTGAAATTGATGTCGGCCTCCATGCCGCGGAACTTGATCGCCGCCCGATCGTACGCCCTGCGCGTAAAGATGGTAAACAAATGAGAAAAAGAAGCAAATTTTCTGGAAGAGCTATGAATAATCCGATTGGTGGCGAAGTGAAAAATGCAATCTTTACCTGGCCGCCGCATGAGCAGTGTCAAATCCTCCTGCAGGTACAAGGCATTGTGAGTCGGATGAATCAATCAAGAATACTAGAGTAGACGCCGACGGCCTGCGATTGGCGATTGAGGTCGCCAAGTATGGGCATATGGACAAGATGGAGAGGAAGAAACCTTACCCAAATAGACCTGCTTGCCACAATCCCTGCATTGCGTAAAAGTGAGGATGTGAGAGAGAGAAGAGAACAGAGTAGTGCGTGTGAGAAGAGAGCAGAGTCGAAGAGAGAGAGAGAAACAGGAGGAATAAGTTTGATAAGATGTTGCTATGAAAGGCAAAAGCAGCAGAGGCATGGAATGCCCAAAACAAGACGAATCCGATACCAAACCCATCCTCTCTCCCTTCTTCTCAGGTAAAGGAAAGGGAACGGAAGGGAAGGAACAGGGGCAACGGAACTTACCATATGTGCGACTCCCAGCGGCCCGTCCGGCGGTAGAAGGTGACGCCGCGGTACTGCGAGCTGCGGGACCTCGGCCCGCGCCGGCTCTTCTTGTTCGCTGCTGATGCCGCCGCAGCGCCGGGTCCTGTGCCGGCACCGGGTGCTGCCGCAGAAGCAGCGGTCGCGGCGGGAGGGGGAGCGCCGGCGAGGCGGAGCCAGGCCGCGCGGCCGTTGGCCGGGGCGGGGTCGCCGGGGACGGCCGGGGGGAAGAACTGGCGGGTGAACATGGGCTCTTCCACGGCGGCGGCGTCGTCGCCGTCGTCGGGTATGTCGACGACCGCGGCGGCGGAGGATGAGGAGGCGCCGGAGTCGTCGACGGACGGGGAGAGCGGCGGCGCGTGCGGCGCGTCGGCGGCCGGCGAGTCATTGAGATCCCACATGGCTGGCTAGCGAGCTGCCGCCTTCCTCCTCCGGTTCTTGGCCTGTCCGGTGTCTCGGTCGTCCCCCCACCTCTTCTGGCTCCACTGAAGATAACAAGAGAGGGAGGAGAGGGAAAGGCAGCAGCAGGCAGCAAGCAGCGTGTTGGCTTGTTGTGGTATGCAAGTACTTTCTCTTTTGCTCCCTCCTTTGAAAAGCAGCTCCTCCTAACCTAGGATAGGAGAGAGCACAAGAGAGGAGAAGACGAGGGAAAAAAGGCAGCGGAGGTCGCTCTCTGATGATGGTGGTGGTGGTGGCGGAAGAGAGGAGGAGGAGGATTATGTTGCGCGCAACGCAACGCAAAGCTTTCTGCTGCAACACACAGCGGCAGCTCCCTCACTCTGCCTGCCCCGAGGACCATGGAAAAAGATGCAGGCAGAGGCGTGGTTGAGCGCGGTTAAAAAATGGGAGCACGAGGCCGAGTAAACAAAGCACAAGACCACATGTCTCATGGCTGATACACGTGATTTCAGTTTTGTTGCGTTAACGTTAAACCTCAGCTGGCCACCCTGCCGTCCGTGGTCTCGTTCCACGCCTCGATCGGGCCCCTTCGCTCGGCGTCGCAACTTTGCTTCTCGATTTGGGGGCGGCACGGAGGAGAGGGCCAGGGTTGTGTGGCCTGTGAGTCTCTGCTTCTTCATTCATGGATCTTTACCATCCTAGGCACGAGTGGATATCCAATTTGTGTGTGATATCGAAATGACGGTGCGCATTGGCCGTGTAAAAGAATCTCCAGCCACTTGTATAAAAGCGTCTCCCAAAGATTTAACCTCGTCCAACCGCGTGTTTGACGCTCCGAGCCATCCAGGTACACATGCAACGCTACGGAGGCGTCGGATAGAACGAAAAGCCGCAACATTGTCAGCAACAGAAAATAATTTGGTCCCCCCTCCCCCCCCCCCAACTCTAATTCCCTCTCGCCAAGCGACAACTCGTTTCTCCCTCCCATCGCAGTACCGCCTGAGTGGTCTTACACCAAAAGTGATCTTTCCGTAGATTCGATAAACATGTCTCTACAAAGAAAAAGCTTTAGTAATATAATCACCGACTTCAAAAATAGACCGGATAAAATTCTTATTAAAGGCTACATAAGATACGTAAGTTTGCTTGACCACTATCCCCGCAATGGTTTACTACCATGGTTGTTATTATATACTTCTTATGTGGGGCCTAGTGATATGAATAGAAGAGCGGTAGATTTATCATCTCGGGGAGGTTTAATGGATTTTACTCTTTCTTAGGCTTTGAAATTTTTAGATAAAATTGCTCATTATAGAGAAACTTGCTCCTTTTATATAGGAGATGACGACAAGTTTTGTTGTCGTCAACCGCCTCATGGGTGGGATGACTACCTCAGTAAAAGTTGTCCAAAGCATAGGTAACTTTGTTTCAACCCATCTAAATTCACATTATTTATAGTTGTAAGCATAATAAAGGTTGTATTTTTTATTGGTTCATAGGACCAAGAGAACTTGCGGTGTTGGATTTTTTTTTTGATAATGGACGCTTTATTACTTTGAAAAAAATTTACACATTTACACCCAACCTCTACAAGGCTAAGATGCACACAGCCGTTTAAAAGTCTCAAACATCCCAATATGAAAACAAACAGGCGAATTAGATATAAATCATAAGCAATTGTAGAACGCTTAGGATGAAAGTGGTGTTCCAATCCTTAAATTATGTTGCCACCCATGTAGAGAAAAATTATCCCTCGCCGTATCCTCCATCAACCGTGTACATACCTCTATAAAGAGGACGCGGTCCTCCACCCTTTGCAGCGCATACCACGAACGGAGAATAGCGGTACATCTGTAAATAACATGTAAGAGAGAGCAATTCTTATCATTAAAAACTTTGTCACTTCTGTATAGCCATAGCGACCATATAAGGGCAAGCGCTCTCACCTTAATAAGCGTTATAAACCTGTGATCAATACCATGAAGCCAATTACCAAAGATATTAGCCACGCTAGTCAAGAGATACAGATCAGAAGCTACTAGGATGCATGCCCATATATATATGGCAAAGCGGTACTAGAAGAACAAGCATTTAATCGTCTCGTTGTGATGATAGAATAAACTGTCTACTCCCAAGATAATTGGGTTTCACAAGATTATCTTTGTTTAGGATTACCCCTCGACGTAAATACCAGACAAAAATCTTAATTTTTAGCGGAATTTTCATCTTCCAAAACTTCTTATTTTCATCAACTGGTATTTCAGGTTGGATGATTGCAATCGTATAGTGAACTTACTGTGAACTTTCTGTTGGTTTGTAAGTTCCAACGAAATTTAGCTGGTCCTTCAGACAATTGAATGGATTCCAAATGAAGCAATAATGCATTCCACGCATGAAGTCTCATGCCGTATAAATCTCGTCTAACCGTCATAGACGATGGTGAGGTCGCCATTACTAAAGCAATGATATCACTTTTGCCACGAACAATACTATATAACATCGGATATTGTTCAGGGATAGGTCTATTCCCTAACCAGAAATCCTCCCAGAACCGTATATGCGATCCATCCTTAATGGAGAAAGTACCATATCTGAAGAAAAACTTCATCGTAGCCATTAAGCCAGCCTAAAAATGCGAGTCTCCTGATTTCCAAAGGATTTGGGGTAAAGCTTTCTTGCCAATGTACTTTCTCTTAACAAGGGTCTGTCATATGCCATCTTCGGTTAATAGCTTGAAAAGCCACTTACCTAATAAGGCCGAGTTTTTGACCTCAAGGTCATGAACCCCCAACCCACTCATATCTTTGGGTCGGCATACAACATTCCACTTAACTAGTCGATACTTCTTTTTTTCACGATCCCCTTGCCAAAAAATCTCAATCTATAATAATCGAGCTTGTGTAATACATATTTTGCAAAAGTAAGAAGGATATCATATACAGTACCATATTGGTGAGTGATACGTCTCAAACGTATCTATAATTTCTTATGTTCCATGCTACTTTTATGATGATACTCACATATTTTATACACATTATATGTCATTATTATGCATTTTCTGGCACAAACCTATTGACGAGATGCCGAAGAGCCAGTTGTTGTTTTCTGCTGTTTTTGGTTTCAGAAATCCTACAAAGGAAATATTCTCGGAATTGGACGAAATCAACGCCCAGGGTCTTATTTTTCCACGAAGCTTCCAGAAGACCGAAAGGGAAACGAAGTGGGGCGACGAGGCGCCGCCACGCCAGGGCCGCGCGGCCAAGGGTGGGGCCGCACCGCCCTATAGTGTGGGGCCCTCGTGTCGCCCCTAAACCTACCATTCCGCCTACTTAAAGCCTTCGTCGCGAAAACCCCAGTACCGAGAGCCACGATACGGAAAACCTTCCAGAGACGCCGCCGCCGCCAATCCCATCTCGGGGGATTCAGGAGATCGCCTCCGGCACCCTGCCGGAGAGGGGAATCATCTCCCGGAGGTCTCTTCATCGCCATGATCGCCTCCGGATCGATGTGTGAGTAGTTCACCCCTGGACTATGGGTCTATAGCAGTAGCTAGATGGTTGTCTTCTCCTCATTGTGTTATCATGTTAGATCTTGTGAGCTGCCTATCATGATCAAGATCATCTATTTGTAATCCTACATGTTGTGTTTGTTGGGATCCGATGAATATTGAATACTATGTCAAGTTGATTATCAATCTATCATATATGTTATTTATGTTCTTGCATGCTCTCCGTTGCTAGTAGAGGCTCGACCAAGTTGATACTTGTGACTCCAAGAGGGAGTATTTATGCTCGATAGTGGGTTCATGCCTCCATTGAATGCTGGGACGATGACGGAAAGTTCTAAGGTTGTGGATGTCTTTGTTGCCACTAGGGATAAAACATCAATGCTTTGTCTAAGGATATTTGTGTTGATTACATTACGCACCATACTTAATGCAATTGTCATGTTGTTTGCAACTTAATACTTGGAAGGGGTTCGGATGATAACCTGAAAGTGGACTTTTTAGGCATAGATGCATGCTGGATAGCGGTCTATGTACTTTGTCGTAATGTCCTGATTAAATTTCATAGTACTCATCATGATATATGTATGTGCGTTGTTATGCCTTCTTTATTTGTCAATTGCCCAACTGTAATTTGTTCACCCAACATGCTATTTATCTTATCGGAGAGACACCACTAGTGAACTGTGGATCCCGGTCCATTCTTTACATCTGCAATACAATCTACTGGAATTGTTCTTTACTGTTCTTCGCAAACAAACATCATCTTCCACACTATACATCTAATCATTTGTTTACAGCAAGCCGGTGAGATTGACAACCTCACTGTTACGTTGGGGCAAAGTACTTTGATTGTGTTGTGTAGGTTCCACGTTGGCGCCGGAATCTCTGGTGTTGCGCCGCACTACACTCCGCCACCAACAACCTTCACGTGTTCCTTGACTCCTACTGGTTCGATAACCTTGGTTTCTTACTGAGGGAAAACTTGCTGCTGTGCGCATCACACCTTCCTCTTGGGGTTCCCAACGGACGTGTGTCTTACACGCCATCAAGCTCTTTTTCTGGCGCCGTTGCCGGGGAGATCAAGACACGCTGCAAGGGGAGTCTCCCACATCCAATCTCTTTACTTTGTTTTTTTCTTGCTTTGTTTTACTTTATTTACTGCTTTGTTTGCTCTTATATCAAAAACACACAAAAAATTAGTTGCTAGATTTACTTTATTTACTGTCTTGTTCTCTATATTAAAAACACAAAAAATTAGTTACTTGCATTTACTTTATTTAGTTTGCTTTATTTACTACTGCTAAAATGGGTACTCCTGAGAACACTAAGTTGTGTGATTTCACTAGTTAGGCTTAATGGAAAACAACAAAAATATTAGAGATCTTTATAGTATTTATCTTGAGTTAGGACATGAGATGTTTGTAGAGAAAATTAAAAAACCCATGGAACTTTGTTTGCAAAATAGTTGTAGCAATGTTATTAGCATGAACTCTTTGAACACTATTATTGCTAATGCTATGGAAGAATTTAATCTTGGGGAAGCTGGTTTTGATGAGCATGATATTTTTAGTCCCCCAAGCATGGAGGAGAGAATTTACTTTGATGACACTTTTCCTCCCATTTATGATCATAGTGGTATTTTGGTGTCACCTACTATTGAGGATAAAGTTTATTATTATTATACTATGCCTCCTACATTTGATGATTATGGTGATGAGAATAATAATGATAGCTACTTTGTTGAATTTGCTCCCACTACAATTAATAAGAATGACTATGCTTATGTTGGGAGTAGTAATTATTTTATGCATGAGACTCATGATAAGAATGCTTTATGTGATAGTTATATATTGTTGAGTTTGTTCATGATGCTACTGGAAATTATTATGAGAGAGGAAAATATGGTTGTAGAATTTTCATGTTACTAAAACACCTCTCTATATGCTGAAATTTTTGAAGTTATACTTGTTTTGTCTTCCTATGCTATTCACTTTGTTATTCATTGACTTGTTTATTTACAAGATTCCTTTTCATAGGAAGTGGGTTAGGCTTAAATTTGTTTCATACTTGCTTTTTGATGCTCTCTTTGCTTCAACTCTCATCCTTATGCGAGTGCATCATTAAATTTACTGAGTCCATCTTAATGGCTATAAAGAAAGCACTTCTTGGGAGATAACCCATGTTTTTATTTTGCTACTGTTTTGTTGAGTCTTGGAAGTTGTTACTACTGTAGCAACCTCTCCTTATCTTTATTTTATTGCATTGTTGTGCCAAGTAAAGTCTTTGATACTAAAGTCAATACTAGATTTGGATTACTGCGCAGGAACAGATTTCTTGCTGTAACGAAATTGAGCCGCCCCTGTTGTAGAAAATTTATAAAAATCTGCCAATTTACGTGCGTGATCCCCAGATATGTACGCAACTTTCATTCAATTTGGGCATTTTCATCTGAGCAAGTTAAGTGCCCCTTAAAAAATCGTCTTTACGGACTGTTCTGTTTTGACAGATTCTGCCTTTTATTTCGTATTGCCTGTTTTGCTATGCTTGATGGATTTCTTTGTTCCATTAACTTTCAGTAGCTTTGTGCAATGTCCAGAAGTGTTTAGAATGATTATGTCACCTCTGAATATATGAATTTTCAATTATGCACTAACCCTCTAATGAGTTTGTTTCGAGTTTGGTGTGGAGGAAGTTTTCAAGGGTCAAGAGAGGAGGATGATACAATATGATCAAGAAGAGTGAAAAGTATAAGCTTGAGGATGCCCCCGTGGTTCATCCCTGCATATTTTAAGAAGACTCAAGCATCTAAGCTTGGGGATGCCCAAGGCATCCCTTCTTCATCGACAACTTATCAAGTCACCTCTAGTGAAACTATATTTTTATTCCGTCACATCTTATGTGCTTTACTTGGAGCGTCTGTTTGTTTTTGTTTTTGTTTTTGTTTGAATAAAATCGGATCCTAGCATTCTTTGTTTGGGAGAGAGACACGCTCCGCTGTTTCGTATGAACACATATGTTCTTAGCTTTATTCTTAATGTTCATGGCGAAGGTTGAACTACTTCGTTCATTGTTATATGGTTGGAAACAGAAAATGCTGCATGTGGTAAATGGTATAATATCTTGAATAATTTGATACTTGGCAATTGTTGTGCTCATATAGATCATGATTAAGCTCTTGCATCATGTACTTTGCACCCATTAATGAAGAACTACATAGAGCTTGTTAAAATTTGGTTTGCATGATTGGTCTCTAGAGTCTAGATATTTTCTGGTTAAGGTGTTTGAACAACAAGGAGACGATGTAAAGTCTTATAATGCTTACAATATGTTCAAATGTGAGCTTTGCTGCACCGTTTTATACTTGAGTTTTCTTCAAACAACCTTGTTATCCTAGCCTTGTATTGAGAGGAATTCTTCTCGTGCATCCAAATCCTTGAGCCTAAAACTATGCCATTTGTGTCCACCATACCTACCTAGTACATGGTATTTCTCTGCCATTCCAAAGTACAAAACTTGAGTGCTACCTTTAAAATTCTATCATTTGTCTTTGCAATATATAGCTCATGGGAAAATAGCCTTAAAAACTATTGTGGTGAAGAATATGTACTTATGTATCTTATTTCTTAATAAGTTGCTTGTTGAGCGGTAACCATGTTTCTGGGAACGCCATCAACTATTACACCTTTGTTGAATATCATGTGAGTTGCTATGCATGTTCGTCTTGTCTGAAGTAAGGGCAATTTTTATGATCAAATGATTTGAGTATGCATATTGTTAGAGAAGAACACTGGGCCGCTAACTAAAGCCATGAATCATGGTGGAAGTTTCAGTTTGGACATCAATCCTCAATCTCTTATGAGAATATTATCTGTTGTTGAATGCTTATGCATTAAAGAGGAGTCCATTATCGGTTGTCTATGTTGTCCCGGTATGGATGTCTAAGTTGAGAATAATCAAAAACGAGAAATCCAATGCGAGCTTTCTCCTTAGACCTTTGTACATGCGACATAGAGGTACCCCTTTGTGACATTTGGTTGAAACATATGCTATGCAATGATAATCCATGTTAATCCAAGCTAATTAGGACAAGGTGCGAGCACTATTGGTATACTATGCATGAGGCTTGCAACTTATAGGATATCTTATACATAACACATATGATTTATTACTACCGTTGACAAAATTGTTTCTATGTTTTCAAAATGAAAAGCTCTAGCACAAAAATAATAATCCATGCTTCCCTCTGCGAAGGGACAATCTTTTACTTTATTGTTGAGTCAGTTCACCTACTTCTTTCTATCTCAGAAGCAAACACTTGTATCAACTGTGTGCATTGATTCTTACATGTTTACCTATTGCACTTGTTATATTACTTTGTGTTGACAATTATCCATGAGATAAATATGTTGAAGTAGAAAGCAACCGCTGAAACTTATATCTTCCTTTGTGTTGTTTCAAAGCTTTCTACTAAGAATTTATTGCTTTATGAGTAACTCTTATGCAAGTCTTATTGATGCTTGTCTTGAAAGTACAATTCATGAAAAGTCTTTGCTATATGATTCATTTGTTTACTCATTGTCTTCACCATTGCTTCGAATCGCTGCATTCATCTCATATGCTTTACAATAGTATTGATCAAGATTATGATAGCATGTCACTTCAGAAATTATCTTTGTTATCGTTTACCTACTCGAGGGCGAGTAGGAACTAAACTTGGGGATGCTTGATACGTCTCAAACGTATCTATAATTTCTTATGTTCCATGCTAGTTTTATGATGATACTCACATGTTTTATACACATTATATGTCATTATTATGCATTTTCCGGCACTAACCTATTGACGAGATGCCGAAGAGCCAGTCGCTGTTTTCTGCTGTTTTTGGTTTCAGAAATCCTACAAAGGAAATATTCTCGGAATTGGACGAAATCAACGCCCAGGGTTTTATTTTTCCACGAAGCTTCCAGAAGACCAAAAGGAAAACGAAGTGGGGCGACGAGACGCCGCCACGCCAGGGCCGCACGGCCAAGGGTGGGGCCGCGCCGCCCTGTTGTGTGGGGCCCTCGTGTCGCCCCTAAACCTACCCTTCTGCCTACTTAAAGCCTTCGTCGCGAATACCCCGACACGAGAGCCACGATACGGAAAACCTTCCGGAGACGCCGTCGCCGCCAATCACATCTCGGGGATTCGGGAGATCGCCTCGGCACCCTGCCGGAGAGGGGAATCATCTCCGGAGGTCTCTTCATCGCCATGATCGCCTCCGGATCGATGTGTGAGTAGCTCACCCCTGGACTATGGGTCCATAGCAGTAGCTAGATGGTTGTCTTCTCCTCATTGTGCTATCATGTTAGATCTTGTGAGCTGCCTATCATAATCAAGATCATCTATTTGTAATCCTACATGTTGTGTTTGTTGGGATCCGATGAATATTGAATACTATGTCAAGTTGATTATCAATCTATCATATATGTTGTTTATGTTCTTGCATGCTCTCCGTTGCTAGTAGAGGCTCGGCCAAGTTGATACTTGTGACTCCAAGAGGGAGTATTTAAGCTCGATAGTGGGTTCATGCCTCCATTGAATCCGGAACGAGTGACGAAAGTTCTAAGGTTGTGGATGTGCTGTTGCCACTAGGGATAAAACATCAATGCTTTGTCTAAGGATATTTGTGTTGATTACATTACGCACCATACTTAATGCAATTGTCTGTTGTTTGCAACTTAATACTGGAAGGGGTTCGGATGATAACTCTGAAAGTGGACTTTTTAGGCATAGATGCATGCTGGATAGAGGTCTATGTACTTTATCGTAATGCCCTGATTAAATCTCATAGTACTCATCATGATATATGTATGTGCATTGTTATGCCTTCTTTATTTGTCAATTGCCAACTGTAATTTGTTCACCCAACATGCTATTTATCTTATCGGAGAGACACCACTAGTGAACTGTGGATCCCGGTCCATTCTTTACATCTGCAATACAATCTACCGCAATTGTTCTTTACTGTTCTTCGCAAACAAACATCATCTTCCACACTATACATCTAATCCTTTGTTTACAGCAAGCCGGTGAGATTGACAACCTCATCGTTACGTTGGGGCAAAGTACTTTGATTATGTTGTGCAGAGTTCCACGTTGGCGCCGGAATCCCTGGTGTTGCGCCGCACTACACTCTGCCACCAACAACCTTCACGTGTTCCTTGACTCCTACTGGTTCGATAACCTTGGTTTCTTACTGAGGGAAAACTTGCTGCTGTGCGCATCACACCTTTCTCTTGGGGTTCCCAACGGACGTGTGTCTTACACGCCATCAGTGAGTACTGAATTAATGAGTACCATTCTTCCTCCCAGGGATAGCACTTCTCGAAATCACATTTCATCCTGAGTGTCTGATGAAGTAAGACCACTTAACTTTATATAAGCCTTCTCGAAATCAAGTTTTAAAATAACCTCATTCATCTTTTTGGTGTGCAGTTCATGAACTGCCTCATGTAGGACCACTACCCTCTCTAGGATATTGCGAGCTTGCACGAATGCAGTCTGTGACGGCCTCACCACATGATCAACCAAGTATTCAGTCTAATGGTGGACACTTTCGTGAATATCTTGAAACTCACGTTTAAGAGGCGGATAGGTCTATATTGTTGAATCCTTTCTGCCTCCTTAACCTTAGGTAACAAGATAACTTCACCAAAATTTAGACGGAATAACTCCAACTGTCCAGCATGTAAAACACTAAACATCTCCATAAGGACCGTTTTAATGGTGTCCCAAAAATTCTGATAGAATTCAGCAAGGAAACCATCTGGACCCAGGGCTTTATTATGTTCCATTTGGAAAATAGCTTTATTAACTTCCTCCTCTGAATAAGGAACCGTTAATATAGCATTCTCCTCCGGAGACACTTGGGGCATGTCGGCTATTTGAGATTCATCCAGAGAGAAATAACTCTCATCGGGTGGACCAAATAGACCCTTGTAATAATTAGTAATATAAGATTTGAGTTGTTCATGGCCTTCAATTAACCCCTCATCATGTACTAGAGATTCAATATGTCTTTCCTATGATGGCCATTGGCAATCCCATGTAAATATCTAGTATCTGAATCTCCTTCTAAAATGAAGTGTGCTTTTGAACGCTGGTACCATTTCAACTCTTCTTCTCAAAGAAGACCCGCTAATTGAGCATTGGATTGATTTTTTAATTCCAACGACTCGTTAGCGGTCTAACTTCGGTGAACGCCTCCAGCACATCAATTATAGTTAATTATCGAAGCTTCTGTTTTTTAAGAATACTAGCTATGTGGCTAGCCCAACTAGTAAGGTCTTTGCGCAGAGCACGCATCTTTTCATTCCACCTTACTATCGGGTTGTTGCCAGATACTGGTCTTTCCCATACATTCTTAACCATGTTGTGAAAAACAACCCGTTGTAGCTAGCCAAGTTCAAACTAGAACTGGCATTTAGACAACGGTCTTGGGTTTCCAGTAGTTAATAGTAAGGGAGCATGGTCTGACAAATTTTCAATATGTTCTAGAGCACGTACAGACACTATAGAGTATTTATCCTCCCAAGTAGCATCCATCAGCATGCGCTCTAGTTTCTCATATGTTGGGTCAGGTAAACTGTTAGCCAATGTAAACCGTCGGCCAACCATCTCAACCTCTCTCAAGTCCAAGCTATCAATGACATTATTAAACAAGAAAGGACAGTGGTCATTAAACTGACCTTTACTTTTTTCATGGTGGAATCTAAGCAAATCAAAATCCTCCTATGAGAATGGGATAAGGATCATCCATTACAATATTAACCAGCTCACGTAAAAAAGTTGGCCTTAAACTTGTCCTGGGCAGCGTCATAAACGGAGACCATACTCCAAATGAAGTTATCAGCTCTGTTCTGAATAGTGAGTTTGATATGATACTCACCATCAGAAATTAGCCAAAACTTCCATGGTATCTATCCGTACTCCAACAAGCAAGCCACCGGACCTACCACGAGGTGGGCGAGAAAACCACTCAAAGACTATTCCTCCGAATAACCGGTTTAAAAAACTTGGAGAGTAATCTCGCTTACATGTCTCAGAAATAGATATAAAATCTAAATTATAGTGCTTACAACAGTCAGCAATATGGGAATGTATAGCAAAGTCTCGAAGATCTCTACTATTCCTAAACATGCCATTCATTTAGAAATTATCTTAGATTTTGTATTTATCCCTGATCTATGTTTTTTTTTCATCGAAAGACTTAGAAGTACGCCAAGAAGCTTTTAGATCATAAAAAGAATCTAGCCCCGACTGTTCTAAGTCGACCTCTGAAATACCACCTATTAGAGTCGAAAGAAGACGACCATCTGAGATGACATCGTTTTCCTCTTCCTTTAAAGGAGATGGTTCAACCCCCGTCGAAGTCTTTGGGATGACCGTGATGTGGTCATATTCCAAATGCCTCAAGATGTTGGCTGAAAACGATATCTCCTCCGAACTATATATGACCCAAAGAAACACCTACACTACTCAACATGGAAGAAATTTTAGAATCTGAAAATTTAAGAAAAGATGTGGAGGAGTTCTTCCTACCTGATGCGTCGAAGAAATTTTAGAATCTGAAAATTTAAGAAAAGATATGTTGGATGTTCTTACATAGCAATTAATTACTTGATGAAATCATTTAACATGTTTTCCACCTTTTCGCCAAGGCAATGAGAGCTGCATTAATTGTAAGGGTAGATGACATAGACAATGAGGTTGAGACATTTCCATTGCATGATAGGTCTAGTGATGCATGGCAAAAGTGTAAATTTTCCATATTTGTGATATAAATGTAATGATGATCTTTGGTATACAATACGAACAAGATATGCTATTGTGATACTATTTCTGTTGTGCGACATTTTAAGGACGTGCAAACTGTATAGTAGAGACACATAAAGGACAAATCTCAGTGCAAACGAATGGAACCAGAATAACCGTGACTAGTGAGCCGAAAAATGGTCCTCATAGGTGAAGATTTTCATCATCGTTACCATAGAGGCTTTCACATCAACATAAGGATAGTGGCAACGAGCCCTTTCTCCATTGCCATAGGATTTTTTTTACCCGTATCCATAGCGTCCCTCTATACTACTGCTAATAACTTACTTGCTCATAAAACATACTCTATCCCCACTCTGATTTCTTATATATACAGGAACACACTTGCTCTATAGCCTAAAAACCCACACCGCCACACTCCCATGTCAAGTATGAACCCTAGATATCACGCACTCCTCTATCAACGATGAACACTAGATCTCACGCACTCCCTCTGTCCAATATGAACCCTAGATGTGTGGCTCCACATTTCCAACTCCCCACAACAAATATCCCCAGCCATTTTTGTAGTGGTACTTTTGCCCGACATGCTCAAGTCGCGCTGGTCAATTTTATGTATCCCTTGTGCAGTTCGCAATTCTTTCATTTTAATTCTTCATCCTCTTTTAAAGTCACGCTTCTCTTTCTTTCAGATCCGGCATGAAGATGGCAAACAGAACAAACTCATGGAGGTCCGTGGGCTCGCCGGAAAGGTTATCAACATATTAAGGTTGGAGAATGCCGTCAAAACCACCTCACGGAGGAAAACACGTGGGCCATCGACGAGGTTGTCATCATTTGGCTTGTTGTCAATGTAAAACAACAACTAGGTTTTTTTATTAATTAGTGTTAGTTAGGTAGCTAGAATTCATGATTAGCTCAAATAATTGTCATTTGACCTATCTTAATGGGATGTAATGAAATAAAAATTATTTATGTTAATGATATGGAAATTACCATTTTAATGGAACTGACAAACTAATTCCCAACATTAATTATGATTAACTTTTGTGCCGCCAAAAGGTCCACGAAAGGCGGCAAAAATAATGCGTCGCAAGTTACCTATACATAGAACTAAATACTGTGTGGTCTATTAATTAATGTACCAATGTGTTTCAGTGTTCATGCCGCGTATGAGAGGGCATGACGCACCAAATATGCCGCGAGAAAAAAGTGTATGGTTTGTTCTATCCATGGCGTAGTTACCCCTGGTGGTTTTTATTTTCCACGTCAACCCTAGTGTGGCTATTAGGCGTGTGCCTAGTGTTTATAACGCCTCCTCATGTTTTGGTGTAGTGGACTGATACGTCTCAAACATATCTATAATTTTTGATGCTCCATGCTTGTTTTACACCAATTCATATATGTTTTGCTTACACTTCGTTGCAATTTTACATGATTTCTGGCACTAACCAATTAACAAGACATCATATTGTCAGTTCCCTGTTTTCTGTTGTTTTTTATTTCAGAAAAGTTGTACAGGAAATATTTTCGGAATTGGACGAAACAAAAGCAGAAGTTAATATTTTACCGAAAAGAAGACGAAGTCAAGAGGGGGAACGAAGGGGCGCCATAGGGCGGCCAAACCACCCCTTGGTGCAGCCAAGCCTGGGCCCGCGCCAAGGCATGGTGTGGGCTCCCCCAGGCACCCCACCGACCTAAATCCTCCTCCTATTTATACATCTTCTCGGGAAAACCCTGGATACCCGAGCCTCCATCCACGAAAAGTTTAATCGCGGCCGCCATCGCAGAACCCATCTCGGGGGGTTCTGAAGCTCTTCCCGGCACCTTGCCGGAGGGGGAAATCATCGCCGGAGCCATCTACATCGCCATGCCCGCCTCCGAAGTGATGCGTGAGTAGTTCATCCCTAGACTATGGATCCATAGCAGTAGCTAGATGGTTGTCTTCTCCACTTTGTGCTTCATGTATAGATCTAGCTACTGCTATGGACCCATAGTCCAAGGATGAACTACTCACGCATCAATCCGGAGGCGGGCATGATGATGTAGAGTCCTCCGGTGATGATTCTCCTCTCCGGTAGGGTGCCGGAGGCGATCTCCTGAATCCCCCGAGATGGGATTGGTGGCGGCGGCGTCTCTGGAACTTTTCTCGTATCGTGGCTCTCGGTACTAGGGCTTTCGCGACGGAGAGAATAAATAGGCGAAGGGGCAGAGTCGGGAGGCGCTCGAGGGGCCCATCCCATAGGGTGGCGTGCCCAGGGGTGGGGCCGTGCCGCCCTAGGGTGTGACCGCCTCATCGCCCCTCTTCTTCTCCTCTTCGAACTTCTGGATGGCTCCATGGAAAATAGGACCGTGGGCTTTTGTTTCGTCCAATTCCGAGAATATTTCCTGTGTAGGATTTCTGAAACCAAAAATAGCAGAAAACAGGAACTGACGCTTCGGGCATCTTGTTAATAGGTTAGTGCCGGAAAATGCATCAAAATGATGTAAAGTGTATAAAAAACATGTGAGTATTGTCATATCACTAGCATGGAACATAAGAAATTATAGATACGTTTGAGACATATCAAGCATCCCCAAGCTTAGTTCCTACTCGCCCTCGAGTAGGTAGACGATAACTAGGATAATTTCTGAAGTGACATGCTACTATCATAATCTTGATCAATACTATTGTAAAGCATATGAGATGAATGAAGTGATTCAAAGCAATGGTAAAGATAATGACTAAATAACTGAATCATATAGCAAAGACTTTTCATTAATAGTACTTTCAAGACAAGCATCAATAAGTCTTGCATAAGAGTTAACTCATAAAGCAATAGATTCTTAATAGAAGGTGTTGAAGCAACACAAAGGAAGATATAAGTTTTAGCAGTTGCTTTCAACTTCAACATGTATATCTCATGGATAATTGTCAATACAAAGTAATATGATGAATGCAAATAAGCAAGTATGTGAGAATCAATGCACACAGTTGACACAAGTGTTTGCTTCTAAGATAGAAAGAAGTAGGTAAAACTGACTCAACATAAAGTAAAAGAAAGGCCCTTCGCAGAGGGAAGCAGGGATTACTCATGTGTTAGAGCTTTTTATTTTGAAAACATGGAAACAATTTTGTCAACGGTAGTAATAATTAATATGTGTTATGCATAAAACATCCTATAAGTTGCAAGCCTCATGCATCGAATACCAATAGTGCTCGCACCTTGTCCTAGTTAGCTTGGATTTCCATGGATTATCATTGCATTACATATGTTTCAACCAAGTGTCACAAAGGGGTACCTCTATATCACATGTACAAAGGTCCAAGGAGATATAGATCGCATTTGATTTCTCAATTTTGATAAATCTCATCTTGAGGACATCCATACCGGGACAACATAGAAAACAGATAACGTACTCCTCTTTAATGCTTAACCATTCAACAACAGATAATATACTCATAAGAGATTGAGGATTAATGTCCAAACTGAAACTTCCACCATGATACATGACTTTGGTTGGCGGCCCAATGTTCTTCTCTAACAATATGCATACTCAAACCATTTAATCATGATAAATCACACTTACTTCAGACAAGACGAACATGCATAGCAACTCACATGATATTCAACAAAGGTGTAATAGTTGATGGCGTCCCCAGAAACATGGTTACCGCTCAACATGCAACTTATAAGAAATAAGATACATAAGCGACACATTCATCACCACAATAGTTTTTTTAGGCTACTTTCCCATGAGCTATGTATTGCAAAGACAAGGAATGAAATTTTAAAGATAGCACGCAAGCAATTTACTTTGGAATGGCAGAGAAATACCACATAGTAGGTATATATGGTGGACACAAATGGCATGGGTTTTGGCTCAAGGTTTTGGATGCACGAGAAGTATTCCCTCTCAGTACAAGGCTTTGGCTAGCAAGGTTGTTTGAAGCAAACACAAGTATGAACCGGTACAGCAAAACTTACATAAGAACATATTGCAAGCATTATAAGACTCTACACTTTCTCCTTGTTGTTCAAACACTTTTACCAGAAAATATCTAGACTTTTAGAGAGACCAATCATGCAAACCAAATTTCAACAAGCTCTATGGTAGTTCTTCATTAATAGGTTTAAACTACATGATGCAAGAGCTTAAACATGATCTACTTGAGAACTCAAAACAATTGCCAAGTATCAAATTATTCAAGATCATGTACCAATTACCACATAAAGCATTTTCTGTTTCCAACCAAATAGCAATGAACGAAGCAGTTTTCAACCTTCGCCATGAACATTAAAAGTAAAGCTAAGAACACCAGTGTTCATATGAAACAGCGGAGTGTGTCTTTCTCCCATACAAAGAATGCTAGGATCCGAATTTATTCAAACAAAAACAAAAATAAAAACATACAGACGTTTCAAGTAAAGCACATAAGATGTGACGGAATAAAAATATAGTTTCACTAGAAGTGACCTGATAAGTTATCGATGAAGAAGGGGATGCCTTGGGAATCCCCAAGCTTAGATGCTTGAGTCTTCTTGAAATATGCAGGGATGAACCACGGGGGCATCCCCAAGCTTGGACTTTTCACTCTTTTGATCATATTATATCATCCTCCTCTCTTGACCCTTGAAAACTTCCTCCACACCAAACTCAAAACAAACTCATTAGAGGATTAGTGCATATTCAAAAATTCACATGTTCAAAGAGGACACAATCATTCTTAACACTTCTGGACATTCCTCAAAGCTACTGAAAGTTAATGGAACAAAGAAATCCATTCAACACAGTAAAAGAGGCAATGTGAAATAAAAGGCAGAATCTTTCAAAACAGAACAGTCCGCAAAGACGAATTTTTTTGAGGCACTTAACATGCTCAGATGAAGAAGCTCAAATTGAATGAAAGTTTCGTACATATCAGACAAATTTTTTTGAGGCACTTAACGGCCATTATGAGTTCCGAGTGATGGCCTTTGGACTCACTGTAGCTGCAGCAACCTTCCAGTTTGTGATGAATGCGTCCCTAGCCTCGGTGCTCCACAAGTTCGCTCTCATTTTCTTCGACGACATCTTAATTTACAGCCGTGAGTATGATGAACACTTGAAACATGTCGAAGGAGTTCTTGGCATTCTGAAACGAGACAGTTGTGAAGCTCTCAAAATGCGCCTTTGCTCAGACAAAAAATTCTTACTTCAGGCATGTCATTTCTGCTGATGGAGTTGCCACGGACGAAACCAAGATTGAGTCAGTTTGTACCTGGCCGAGACCAGTGAATGTAAAAGAGGTACGTGGGTTTCTAGGATTGAGTGGCTATTATCGCAAGTTCATCCGGCATTATGCGATAATCAGCCAACCCTTGACTGCTTTGCTTAAGAAGGGAACTATATTTGTTTGGACCGAGGCACATGCGTCAGCATCCCAGGTTTTGAAGCAAGCCTTATCCTCTGCACCAGTCGTGGCTCTTCCTGATTATACTTGTCAGTTTGTTATCAAGACAGACGCTTGTGATGTGGGCATTGGAGCTGTTCTCTCCCAAAAAGGTCATCCATTAGCATTCGTCAGTTGTGCTCTGGGGCCTAAAAACAGATGTCTCTTTGTTTATGAGAAAGAGTATCTTGCTATTCTTCTTGCAGTACAACAATGGAGGCCGTACTTGCAAATGGGGGAGTTCATTATCAGAACTGACCACAAAAGTCTGACACATTTGACAGATCAGAGGCTCCACACTCAGTGGCAACGTCGTGCTCTGACCAAACTTATGGGTTTGCAATACACTGTGCAGTATAAAAAGGGCATACTGAATGGCGCCGCGGATGCTCTCTCTAGGATGTTGAGGCCTCTCCTTTAATGGCTCCACTGTTCTCCAACCAGTGTGGCTTGGCAGAGTGGCAGTAAGTTACATAGGCGATGAATACTCTCATCAGTTGATTCAGAAATTGGCCTTAGATGCTACTGCGGTTCCAGAGTTCACCTTTTCTAATGGCCTGCTGCGCCAGAGAGGTAGGATATGGATTGGCCCTGACGTTGATCTTCAGGGTTCACTAATTGCTGCCTTCCATGATAGCTCTGTTGGTGGTCATTCGGGCTTTCCTGTGACTTATAGGCGCTTGATTTCCTTATTCAAGTGGCCGAGCATGAAGAGTGTTGTTCACAAATATGTCAAGGAGTGTCATGTATGCCAACATGCTAAAGCTGATAGAACCTTACCAGCTGGCCTGCTTCAACCTCTGCCCGTGCCTTCTTGTCCATGGGAGATGGCTACTATGGATTTCATAGATGGGCTGCCTCCATCCCGCCAGTATAACTGCATCTTGGTGGTGGTTGATAAACTATCAAAATATGATCATTTTATTCCCTTGAAGAACCCTTACACAACAACCAAAGTGGCCGAAGTTTTCATTGATAACATTTACAAGTTGCACGGTATGCCTCTCTCACTCGTTTCTGATTGGGATCCAGTTTTCACTAGTCATTTTTGGCAGGCAGTCTTCCGTGCTCCTGGTACACAGTTAAGGATGAGCATGGCTAATCACCCTGAAACCGATGGACAGACAGAGAGGGTAAATCAGTCGGTGGAATGTTTTCTGAGATGTTTCATCAGTGCCCATCCACAGCAGTGGGACAAATGGTTATCTCTATGTGAGTTCTGGTATAATACCAACTGACATTCTTCCTTGGGAAAGTCTCCCTTCCAGGTTATATATGGCAGAGAACCTCGTTACTTTGGTATCACAGCAACTGACAAGATCGCCTCTGCTGATACTCAGGCATGGCTCCAGGAACGCTCTCTCATCATCGATTCGGTCAAGCAACACTTACTTCGCATGCAACAAAGAATGAAACACTATGCTGATCGAAAGAGATCAGAAAGAGTGTTCGCTGTGGGGGATACAGTCTTTTTGAAGCTCCAACCATACTTGCAAACATCCATCGCTCGCCGGGCTAACCATAAGTTGTCGTTCAAATTCTTCGGACCCTTCCGTGTGTTGGAGCGTGTGGGCGAAGTGGCTTATAAATTGGAGCTGCCTTCCTCCAGCATAGTTCACCCAGTATTCCATGTTTCTCAGCTCAAACCCTGTTTGGGCCCTGGACAACAGGTTTTACCTCACCTAGCTTCCTTCTCCTGATCATGTGTACCAGGTACCTGTTGCGGTGTTACAACGCCGTATCCGTCAGCAAGGTTTACGCACGGCGGTGCAAGTTCTGGTCCAGTGGAGTGGAAGTTCGGAAGCCATGGCTACGTGGGAAGATCTCGACACTCTCCGTCAACAATTTCCAAGAGCTTCTGCTTGGGGACAAGCAGAATTTCAAGCAAGGGGGATTGTCAATGACCCGGCTGCATCGACTGACAAGGAAGCCTCGGAAGATGAGGAACATGGCAAGGCCCAGACGGAGAGACCCATGCGACAGAAGAAGGCCCCCAGCTGGCACGCGGGCTATGACTTGGGCCGCAACTAGGCCTTGTAATAGCGTAGGCCTTGTTATCTGTGTTAAATACTCCTGTGTGGGAGAGGTGAGGGTTGGCTAGGATCCGGATGGATGGAACGGCAGTGCCGTATGTTTCTGAACTTGCTCGGGTGTGGATGGGTTGTGAGCAATAGAATTCGAATTCCTCCCAGATCTTAGAGAAATCTCGATGAATCCGTGATTAGAAATGCTAGGATCTTACAGTTGGATTACCGGTTTCAGCTAGAAGATGTCATATGGGCCTGGGTGTCAGCCATCGATGGGGAGAAAAGATGGGAGCCGTCGGATTTAAATGGGAGGGACGGTCGATATGCCCCCATACCTCTTTGGCTTAGGAGTTGGGTTGCTGGCCGCTTGTACCAAGTACCGACCGATCAGCAATAATCATCTTTAGCAGCGTTTCCCGTGTTCGTTTTGCAACTTTGGAGTACAAGGTGAGCCGCCGGCGGTCAAGAGAATGCTCTGCCCGTCCTCCGGTCAAGCACAGAGCACGACTCGGCGGCGGCATGCGTGTGTGATTTTCCTCCTGCCAAAGCCTACGAGTCAGCCGAAGCTCCTTTGTGCGCGCGCGCATGTACCGATGAGGAGTTCCATATAAGCGCGGTACTGGGTTCCATTTTCCTGACCTGTCCAAGCTATCAAGAGAAGGACTGCCTTAATTTCCGGTCCATTCCAGGTACAGTGTTTGTGATTTCAAGATATCAGGTTCCCGTCGACGTCGGACAGCGATACGTACGTACGCGCGAAAGGAGAACGCCTTATCGTCGTCTCTAGGAGATATCGAAAATGGCCGATGATATTCCTCCACTAGCGCCTCACCTGTCGGGCGCTCGACGGCTCGCTCCGACAGGTGGGTCCCGCCCCTCAGCAGCTCACGCTCGTCTTGCTAAACATCCTTGATGTGATCTTTATCGAGACCACCAAAAAATATGCTCCTGGGTTTGCTTCATGCGGACCATGCTAAACTGATGATCGCCTTTGTGGTACTCGCCATCGGCCGCTCCATGGTTGGGTTTGGCATGGAATTCCAAGGTGGTCGCCGTCCTTCGTACGAGCCTTCCAACGTTGGAAAAAGGTCAGGCAGTCGCCGTTGATGGTACTAGACGGCAATGCCGGAATCCATCCGCCCAATGGATGGCCGCAGCCGGGAGGGCGGAGCGTGACCCTCGCTCGCACGGCTCCTTGTCATCCTCGAAAACGGAAAGCGACGACCGGCCTGCCCTCTCTGGCTGATTGTCTTCTTCCTCCGTCCTGGCGCCATCCATCGATCCCGTCCCGCGCACAGTTTAATGGCGACTTGATCGCGAGGGGCAATTCTGGTGCGCCGTGTTGGATCGTCTCCTTCCTTTTTCGGAACTTTGGGATCCAAGCGAAGTGCCGCACACGCCTAGATTGATTCGCCCGGTTCATTTTGATTGTTCGCCGCGTGATTTTGCTGACATTTTTTAGGTGACTGACATGGACTGATGTAAATAATTATCACGCATTTTCGATCTCTAGCAGAAACTTTGACGCGGAAGAATCAATCATGCTTTTGCAAGGGCCACGGAAGAATCAATCGAGCCTCCTTTTGCTCCAGCTGAAACTTTGGCAAAGTTGCCGCGGAAATAATCAATCAGTCATGCCTGGCCGGGGCCAGTGCGTACGTAGTACACTGCCTTGAGAGGAGAGTTGAGGCTTTGAAGGGAGCCAATGGCCATGGAGATGTTGACCGGTCTCCGGTGAGCTTGTGCGATCTTTCTACAGAACCCTGTTTCCATTGGCTGGGCGACGGTCGATCCATCGAGTTTGCATGTTGACGCCGTGCAGCAGGCTGCGATTGACGAAAGATATTTCGTGTACGAATATTCTCCTAGCCAAAGATAAAAGGCTACAACATGATATGATAGGCCTAATGCTTACGAACAGGACTGGGGCAACAGTGATCGATTGTGACCTTTCCGTTGTTGACCAAGAGCTACAAAGTAAAGTACGTGCCGTAGCTAGGGCAGAATGAGGGTAATTTCACTTAGCAAATATGCGTGTCCTTCTTTTTCCTCCTCCCTTGCCTCTTTTTTGGCAAATATGTGTGTTCTATAGATGATTCTCCAGTTCTCCTATACTACCTAACTAGTGATGAAAATGATCATGTTAGTTAATCAAATTTACTAGGGAAAAGTACATGCCATAGCTAGCTAGGGCAAAACGATGGTGATTTCACTTTGCAAATGCTATAATGTCTCCGTCCTTCTCTCCCTTTTTGGGCACAGACCGTAAATGCTTCTCATCGGCAGGAGATATTCTCGGGCGAGCGCAATCGCCTTCTGTAGAATTTCTGTGGTGGCGTCGAAGGAGGTGCTTTTTAGCGAACGTATACATGCTCAATTGAAAACCAATGAGACTCAAATGAAGAGGGCAGAGAAGCTCACCAATAATTCTAAATTTACTATTGCCTACATTCCTACTGAAATTGTTGTAGCTAGGTCGGCGAAGGGGAAAAAAGCTCAGTGCCGTGCACGGGTCTTTGCCGTGTGCTTGCAGAGCCCTTTGCTGTGCGGAAGCTCTTTGCCGTGCGCCTCGCGCACGGCAATGAATTCTTTGCCGTGTGGCTCCGGGGCGACGCACGGCAAACAAAGAGCGCACGGCAAAGAGCCAGTTCAGCGCTCGGCAAAGTAAGCAATGCACGGCAAACAAAGCAAAAGCTCACGGCAAAGAAACATGCACGGCAACGAGGGAGCCAAGGCGCACAGCAAAGCCGTGGGCACGGCAACGATGCCTTTGCCGTGCGTGGCAACCCTTTGCCGTGCGTTTTTGCACGGCACAGAGGGCAGTTTCATTTCTTTTCCTTCTTTTGTAGTATTCATATTTATATTAATACTTATATTTGTTGTAAAATTAGTTTTTACTTTTTGTAGACTATTTGTTAGTGTTACTTAATATAATCTGTATACCGATAAAACAAGTAATCTACATCTTCATCGACCCCTCCCCCCACATATCGGGGTTTCGAGCAAATTAACGGGGGTTCGGTGTCTGCTAAGTGTTATCGCCCCCACATATTTGGTGCAATTTCTTACAGCTTTACACCTTACACGACACTTCCAAACATATTCTTGGTCCACATGAAAGTTTGGCTGAGATTCAATGCTCCGGAGGTCTTCCTCCCCCCCCAACACAGCGGTCTATATATGGGCCCCGGCGGTCTACCCCCCTAGATTTCTCCGCGCGAGGTTCCACCAACATACTTTTTGATAGGTTTAGTTTTGTTTAGTCCATACACACATGGAAAGCTAGGTTTGACACACTTTGGCACACTATAGCCACCGGTATACCCGCGGCGGGACACTTCAGCCTACAAGTCGAGGAATCTTCCAAGTGTATCGCCCGAAAGAGAGGAATCTCCTACAAGTCGAGGAATCTTCCGAGTCAGGATTTCGGCAGCGCCTCCCCGTTGTTCTCCTGATGCACACCCCTCTCGGCTTTTTGGCGAGACGTGTATCGGGAGAGCAGCGGGGAGGTGCTGCCGAAATTCTGTCTCGGATCGAGGTAGAGCGGGGAGAACGTACTCAATCTACGGATCCGGCGGCTGCTAGGAGCCCACCTAGTAGAGATTCGGAGTTGATGCATGCGTAAAAAAGGAAAAATTAAAATGCGGATCATGTTTGATATAAATTCTAAGTTCGTCTGTTTTGGTGCTGGTTAGAGGATGGATAACAGTGATTTGGATGTACGATGGCAGAATCGGTCCGTGGAAATATACCGAGGAATGTGGAGAAAAGACCCAGCGGTTCGTGGACGGGCGTTTGACATCCCTAGCAGACCCAGGACAGTTTTTGCCCTTGTAGTAAGTGCAACAACCAAAAAACACGGGACAAGGAAACTATGAGTCTTCACACGATCAAGTCCGGGTTTAAACCGTCCTACAAGATTTGGACTTTTCATGGAGAAAAGGCGAAGAAACGTGCTAGGAAGGAGGTGCGGCAGATTCAGCCTACGAGAGAATATGATACTGGGTTTGATAGGTGCCTAGAGAACTTGGCTAATGGTAATGTGCCTGAAAGCCCTCATGTAGAGGCGGAGACACCTGGGGATGCGGAGACAAGTGAGGAGCCGGAGGAAAACACAAAGAAGTATTACGAGGCTTTGTTTGCTTCGCAGAAACCCCTACACATAAATACAGATGTTACCCAACTAGATGCCATCGCTCGCCTTTTGGCCTTTAAGTGCCACAGGAATCTGTGTAGAGATGGGTTCGATGAACTTCTGGTCCTCGTTGGCAGCATTCTGCCGAAAGGGCACCTCTTGCCGCAAAACTTCTACTATTCGAAAAAATTGCTCAGTGACCTCAAGATGTCATCTCAGCAGATACACGCTTGTCCAAAGGGATGCATGCTATTCAGAGAGGAGCATGCTAACACAAACTGTTGCATCCATTGCAATAGCTCTAGGTACTTTGAGGTTGACACCAATGGTGATGGTCAGAAGAGGCAGACCACGGTTGCCAAGAATATCCTCCGCTATCTTCCGGTCCTACCGAGGATCCGGCGGCTCTTCATGACCGAGGATACGCCCAACAGATGAGGTGGGCTGTAGAAGGGATCAGACCGGACGGTGGCAAGATGATACATCCGTCGGATGGTGCCGCATGGAAGAACTTTGTCAAGAAATATCCCCCGAAAGCCGGTGACCCGAGGAGCGTAGCAATTGCGATATCAACCGATGGGTTCAATCCATATGGTATGTCGGCTGCGGTATACGGTTGTTGGCCGGTGTTTGTTATTCCCTCGAACCTACCCCCCGGCGTACGCACGAGATCGGAGTACATGTTTGTGTCGATGATAATCCCAGGACCGAAATACCCGGGTAAGAACATGAACGTGTATCTGGAACCACTGATTGATGACTTGCTTCTTGGCTGGGAAGATCGCGGGATCCGAACTTATGACGCGGCAAACAAGGAACACTTCGATATGTATGTCTGGTACCACACGTCCCTGCATGACTTGCCAGCCACGAGCTTTGTTCTGCGGGTGGTGTACACATGGGAAGTGGCCTTGTCCGGAGTGCGGGCAAGCCGTGACTTTCTTCCGGCTAAACAAGGGTGGCAAGTATTCCTGCTTTGATGAAGCTCGACAGTTCCTTGAGCAGAGTCATGAATACAGGAGTGATGTTAAGAGTTTCAAAAAAGGCCGTGTTGTCCATGCACCGAAGCCAATTCCTAAGACCGGACAGGAAACCAAGGCCGAGTTAGACGCTCTCCAGCCTAACCCTGATGGGAATGGTTTCTTGGGATATGGGGGACACACCAATGGACCCACAAGCCGTGCTTCTGGAAGCTTCCTTACTTTGAGTTTCTCGAGCTCCCGCATAACATTGATGTAATGCACACCGAGAAGAATATCAGTGAAGCCATTTGGAGCACCATAGTGGACACTGAGAAGACGAAGGATAACATAAAGGCTCGAATTGACCAGGAAAAGTTGTGCGATAGGCCAGAGTTGAACATGCAGCCACCTCATGGTGCCAAAAAAACTTGGACTAAGCCACACGCTCCGTTCTGCCTCACAAAGGCCCAAAAAGGGAGGTCTTCCAATGGATGAAGGACTCCTTGTTTTTCCCCGATGGGTTCGCAGCCAAGCTGGATGAGGGGTCTTAACATTGAAACGTTGCGAGTACAAGGACTCGAAGAGTCATGACTACCACGTATGGCTTGAGCGGATAATGCCGGTGATGATTCGAGGCTATGTCCCCGAGAAGACTTGGCGAGTGCTAGCGAGGTTGAGTTATTTCTTCCGCCGGATTTGTGCAAGGGAGTTAGACACTAAAGTGATTGAGAAGCTGGATGAACAGGCACCCATGTTGCTTTGCGATCTAGAGAAGATCTTTCCTCCAGCGTTCTTTAATCCGATGCAACATATGATCCTGCACCTCGCGAAGGAATGCTTAAAGGGGGGCCGAATTGGGGCCGTTGGCAGTTTGGTCCCGAGAGAGAAACACAAAAGCTTCGTCGGATGACCGGCAATAAATGCAAGATCGAAGCATCCATAGCCGAGGCAGTCCCGAACGTGGAGGTGGCAAACTTCACCACTAAGCACTATGATCCCAACATTCCCACTAAGCACAACCCGGTCCTCCGTTACAATGCCGCCAACAATGAAGATGTACCCAAGCTTAGCATCTTCATAGGGCTTGGCGGCAAGTCAAGTGGCTCGAAGCCGTACACAACGAATTTACATGAGCGGGAGTTGATCCACTCATATGTCTTGAACACCATGGTGGAAGTGAAGCCGTACATCAAGTAAGTGCTAACCATTTAGTTATTCGCAAACATTCACTCGTATATGTTCGTGGCTAACTCTTCCTCCGTTCATTGTTATAGACAATTCACGGCTAAATATTGGAGGTATACCCACGGGGATCCTACCTCGGAAGAATCCAAGGATATTTTCGATAAGGGCGGCGGTCACGGTTTCGATAGCTGGTTCTGTGGTTTGGTACTATCCTATCCAAATTTTCTTGCACACTCGTCGACATTTCTCGGTCATTTCTTGTTCTAAACTTGTCGTCCTAATCTTGTAGGCAAGAACCGACAAAGACATGAATCCCTTGCTACGAAAAATTGCTAGGGGCTTCAACCATTCCGTCGACTCGTTCAATTCTTATGACGTGAACGGGTATCGCTTCCGGACCCATCAATACACAACAAGCCGTCCAAACAAGAAGACAATAAATAGCGGGGTGGTATGTCAAGGTGATGATGGACTCCATTACTATGGAAGAGTCGAGGGTATATACGAGCTGAATTACGGGTTAGACAAAGGGCTAAATCCCGTCGTATTCAAATGCCACTGGCTCGACCCACGTCGCGTGAGACGGGATCCTGAAATTGGATTGGTCGAAGTTGAAAGAAGCTCTATTTATAAGGGAGAGGACGTGTACATTTTGGCCACCCAAGCCTTCCAATTATTCTATCTCCCGTACGCGTGCCGAAACCCGACAAAGCGTCTACATGGAAGGGATGTTGTGATGACGGTTCCTTCACGCATTAGGCCACCCCCGCCAAACAAGGACGATTACCGCCGCGTAGACCCCTCAGCAAGGAGTGTTGATTTTTATCAAGAAGAAGGGCTCCCGGTCATTTCACTATCGACTTGTCGGCCGTTGTTGATAACATGGTCGTAGACGATGAGCAAGAAGAAGATGCGGTTATGGAGGAAGACAATGAAGAATATGAAGCCGAGGATGTGTGTGCCGTAGAAGACCTAAGTTTGCTCGAGGCGTTCAAAGCAGGCCTTGACCTAGATCCTAATGGACCACCTCCAGGTTTCATCGATGATTATTGGTTCGTCGAGCCTGATGATGATGAAACATGTGGTCCGATTACGGATGTCGACATAGGCTACTGATCTATGTAGTTGTAATTGTGAGGCTATCCTATGTAATGAACTATGTGCTATTTGTAATAAACTATGATCTATGTACTTGAACTATGTGCTATTTGTAATAAACTATGATGTATCTACTAATATTCATCTACTTATATATTTGCATTATTGTTGATTTCACTAATATTCATCTGTTTACATTGCATACTAATAAACCACTCTTTTTATTGTGTTTGCGAGTGATTGAAACATGCCGCCAAGAAAAAGAAAGGGGGTTTCAAAAAGAAGATCAAGGCCGTGGCTGAGCTTGTGGGACTTTCGAGTGGTTCCTCGCAGACACGTCCTCCTAGCGGTCCTCCTAGCCCTCCACCACGGAGGAAGAATGCCCAGCCACGGCGACTTCGTACCCCCTCTCCTAGTCCTCCCCTAGCCGAGGATGATGACGAGGAGCAGTGGGGTGGGGGGACGAGGAGCACGGTGGGCAGGACGAGGAGGACGGTGGGGAGGACAGTGGGGAGGACGGTGGGGAGGACGGTGGGGAGGATGGTGGGGAGGACGGTGGGGAGGACGGTGGGGAGGACCTCGAGGAGGATGAGGGGCTGGGGGGTATGCCTATGGAGCTAGACCCGACCCTAGTTTGGTCTCCGCCGGCGGAGGAGGTGTACGTTGCGGCCGAGGAGAGGCTGGAACCACGGGACAAGAAGCCGTATAGGCGCGGGATTACGAAACTCCCCAAGCTAAAAACTTGGGCCTTCCGCGATGTTGTTCTCGTGCTCGCTGGAAAGAGGTACATGCTGATTTTGGCATTCCATTATTGAAATTTTTATCATTATACAAATTTTTATCACATGCATATTGATTTTGGCATTTCGTTGTGCAGCATGTTCAAGTATGGCGACCCGAGGAGGAAGCCGACACGTGGGTACTCGAACATCCTTGGAGGCATAATTAGGAAGCATTTCCCTGGGATTGTCAATCTCCCTACTGGTGGCCGCGAAGTGGCTTGGACTTGGAAGCACTACAGCTACGCAGAAGATCCTAGCGGCAAGTACGGAAACATGCAAGAGCGGGTTGTCCGCCACTTCTGGGTACGTGACTTTTGGCTTCTTAGCATTCAAACACTTCTTGGCTACCAATAGTTGCTCTAATTCATCTTGTTTTACCTATGTGCATGGTTGCAGAAATACTTCAAGAGGGCTGAGGGCGAGGAAATTGCGTGCGACGTTATCTTACACGAGTTGTGCGGGGTGAGGGTGAGCGGCATGCGCTACGAGGCACGTGTCCAGGTGCGTCCGCGACCGGCACGCCGAGCGCAAAGTTTGGATGAGTAAGGCTGATTGTCGGGATACGCTCATGGCACCATGGCAGTACTGCGAGTATTAGCATCGATGTGTTATTTATTTCCGCATTTTCATGTAGTTTATGTTCTAATAATGGGTCTATCTTGTGTATGTAGAACCCTCCTCGATACGTCGGGGAAGACAGGGCGTGCTTTCTTGCGATGGTCATATGG
Organism: Lolium rigidum; assembly: GCF_022539505.1. Taxonomy (NCBI): domain Eukaryota; kingdom Viridiplantae; phylum Streptophyta; class Magnoliopsida; order Poales; family Poaceae; genus Lolium; species Lolium rigidum. Next base: position 42,213,326 of record NC_061514.1, on the reverse strand, counting down.
TGGACATCCCGCGAGTACGCCCGGAAGCACGCGGAGGGCAAGCGAAGCGTTCGGAGATGGGAGGTGGATCACATGTCCTGGGCAGCAAGAACTTGGCCCTTACCTTGCGGGATGAGGTGAGCAAGTGGTTTCTTCATTCTTTCGTTTTATGTTATTGCTAGCCCCGCAAGTGTCTCCCTCTTCACTTAATTGCATGTACTCTTTTGCAGGAAGTGAAGACAGGCGTGGCACCAAACTTGTTTGGCTTTTTCCAAAAGTCGAAGACCAGGAAGGAGCCGCATCCTGGAACGGGGTCCTTGTAGGATAACGTAGCATAGAAAACAAAAATTTTCCTACGGCGAACACGCAATCCAAGCCAAGATGCAATCTAGAAGACGGTAGCAACGAGGGGATTGTCGAGACTCACCCTTGAAGAGATTCCAAAGCCTACAAGAGGAGGCTCTTGTTGCTGCGGTAGACGTTCACTTGCCGCTTGCAAAGCGCGTAGAAGATCTTGATCACGATCGGTTCCGGCGCCACGAACGGGCAGCACCTCCGTACTCGGTCACACGTTCGGTTGTTGATGAAGACGACGTCCACCTCCCCGTTCCGGCGGGCAGCGGAAGTAGTAGCTCCTCTTGAATCCGACAGCACGACGGCGTGGTGTCGGTGGCGGTGGAGAAATCCGGCGGAGCTTCGCTAAGCGGGCGGGATATGGTGGAGGAGCGGGGCGCTAGGGTTTGGGGAGAGGGGGTGGCCGGCCACTATGGGGGGCGGCCAAGCTTATGGCTTTGGTGTGGCCGGCCCCCTCCCCTTGGCCCTCTATATATAGGTGGAAGCCCCAAGTGTTGGACTACAAGTCTTCGAATAAGACCCGAACCCAAAACCTTCCATATGGTGGGAAACCTTCCCTCCCACTAGAGGTGGGAATTCCACCTTCCATAGGGGGGGTGGCCGGCCCCCTAAGGGGAGTCCACTTGGGACTCCTCCCCCACTAGGGTTGGCCGGCCATGGAGGTGGAGTCCCTTGTGGACTCCACCTTCCTTGGTGGTTTCTTCCGGACTTTTCTAGAACCTTCTAGAACCTTCCATAGAACCTTCCGCGACATTTTATTCACATAAAATGACATCCTATATATGAATCTTATTCTCCGGACCATTCGGAACTCCTCGTGATGTCCGGGATCACATCGGGACTCCGAACAAATATTCGAACTCCATTCCATATTCAAGTTCTACTATTTCAACATCCAACTTTAAGTGTGTCACCCTACGGTTCGCGAACTATGCGGACATGGTTGAGTACTCACTCCGACCAATAACCAATAGCGGGATCTGGAGATCCATAATGGCTCCCACATATTCAACGATGACTTTAGTGATCGAATGAACCATACACATACGATACCAATTCCCTTTGTCACGCGATATTTTACTTGTCCGAGGTTTGATCATCGGTATCACACTATACCTTGTTCAACCTCGTCTCCGACAAGTACTCTTTACTCGTACCGTGGTATGTAGTCTCTTATGAACTTATTCATATGCTTGCAAGACATTAGACGACATTCCACCGAGAGGGCCCGGAGTATATCTATCCGTCATCGGGATGGACAAATCCCACTATTGATCCATATGCCTCAACTCATACTTTCCGGATACTTAATCCCACCTTTATAACCACCCATTTACGCGGTGGCGTTTGATGTAATCAAAGTACCTTTCCGGTATAAGTGATTTACATGATCTCATGGTCATAAGGACTAGGTAACTATGTATTGAAAGCTTATAGCAAATAACTTAATGACGTGATCTTATGCTACGCTTAATTGGGTGTGTCCATTACATCATTCATACAATGATATAACCTTGTTATTAATAACATCCAATGTTCATGATTATGAAACTAATCATCTATTAATCAACAAGCTAGTTAAGAGGCTTACTAGGGACTCTTTGTTTGTTTACATATCATACATGTATCAATGTTTCAGTTAATACAATTATAGCATGGTATATAAACTTTTATCATAAACATAAAGATATATAATAACCACTTTTATTATTGCCTCTTGGGCATATCTCCAATGATCTCCCACTTGCACTAGAGTCAATAATCTAGATTACATTGTAAGGTACCTAACACCCATGGCATTCCGGTGTTGGTCATGCTTTGCCCTAGGGAGAGCTTTAGTCAACGGATCTGCTACATTCGGATCGGTGTGTACTTTGCAAATCTTTACTTCTCCATCTTCGATGTATTCGCGAATCGAGTGGTAACGCAGCTTGATATGCTTCAGCCTCTTGTGTGACCTTGGTTCTTGTGCATTGGCAATAGCACCCATGTTGTCACGAGTAGATGACTAGTGGGTCTAATGCACTAGGAACCACACCGAGCTCTACAATGAACCTCTTCATCCATACCGCTTCGATGAAGCCTCCGAAGCCGCTATGTACTCCGATTCCGTTGAGGATTTCGCCACCGTGCACCTTGCTTCGAGCTTGCCCGACTTACTGCAGCACCATTCAATATAAACACGTACCCGGATTGTGACTTAGAGTCATCGGGATCGGTGTTCCAACTTGCATCGGTGTAACTTGTTACAACGAGCTCTTGGTCACCTCCATAACAAAGAAACATATCCTTAGTTCTTTTCAAGTACTTCGGGATATTCTTGACCGCTGTCCGAGTGTTCTATCCCTGGATCACTTTGATATCTGCTAGTCAAACTAACGGCATGTGCTATATCCGGTCTTGTACATAGCATGGCATACATGATAGAGCCTACTTGCCGAGGCATAGGGGATCCGACTCATCCTTTCTCTTTCTTCTGCCGTAGCCGGTCCTTGAGTCTTACTCAAGACCTTGCACAGTAACATAGGTAAGAATCCTTTCTTACTTTCGTCCATTCTAAACTTTTTCAGAATCTTGTCCAGGTATGTACTCCGTGATAGCCCTATTAGACGTCTTGATCTATCTCTATAAATCTTGATGCCTAATATATATGATGCTTCACCAAGGTCTTTCATTGAAAAACTATTATTCAAATAACCCTTTACATCTGCTTAATAGTTCTATATCATTCCCAATCAATAATATGTCATCTACATATAATATCGGGAATGCTACTGAGCTCCCACTCACTTTCTTGTAAATACGAGGCCTCTCCATGACACTTGTATAAACCCGAAGTCTTTGATCACCTTATCAAAGCGTCGGTTCCAACTTCTTGATGCTTGCTTCGGTCCATAGATTGAACGCTGAAGTTTGCATACTTTGTCAGCATTTTTAGGATCGACAAAACCTTTGGGTTGTACCATATACAACTCTTCCTCAATGTCACCATTAAGGAACGCCGTTTTGACATCCATCTGCCAAATCTCATAATCGAAAAATGCAGCTATCGCTAACAAAATCCTCACAGATTTTAGCTTCGCTACGGGTGAGAAAGTCTCATCGTAGTCAACACCTTGAATTTGTCGGAAACCCTTTGCGACAAGTCGAGCTTTATAGACAGTAATATTACCATCGGCATCTGTTTTTCTTTTGAAGATCCATTTATTCTCGACTGACCTTGCGGCTATCGGGTAATTCTACCAAAGTCCATACTTTGTTATCATACATGGATCCCATTTCGGATTTCATGGCTTCTTGCCATTTGTTGGAATCTGGGCTCATCATCGCTTCTTCATACGTCGCGGGGTCTTCATCATTGTTATCCACAATCATGACATTTAGACAAGGATCATACCAATGCTGGAGTGGCACGATCCCTTGTCGATCTGCGAGGTTCGATAGCTGTCTCATTTGAAGTTTCATGATCATTATCATTAGCTTCCTCTCGTGGCCGGTGTAGGTGGTACAGGAACATTTTCCGATCTTGTGCTACTCCGATCAACGAGTAGAGATTCTTCAATCTCATCGAGTTCTACTTTTCTTCCGAGTCACTTCTTTAGTGAGAAATTCTTTCTCAAGAAAGGTTCCGTTCTTAGCAACAAAGATCTTGCCTTCGGATCCGTGATAGAAAGTGTACCCTATAGTTTCCTTAGGGTATCCTATGAAGACGCATTTCTCCGCTTTGGGTTCTAGCTTGTCCGGTTGTAACTTTTTTACATAGGCTTCGCAACCCCAAACTTTTAGGAACGACAGACTTAGGTTTCTTATTAAACCATAATTCATACGGCGTCGTTTCAACGGATTTTGATGGTGCTCTATTTAAAGTGAATGCGGCTGTCTCTAATGCATAACTCCAAAATGATAACGGCAAATCAGTAAGAGACATCATAGAACGGACCATATCTAAGAGAGTTCGATTACGACGTTCGGACACACCGTTTCGTTGTGGTGTTCCCGGCGGTGTCAATTGTGAAAGTATTCCGCATTTCTTTAAATGCATGCCAAACTCATAACTCAGATATTCACCTCCGCGATCGGATCGTAGAAATTTAATCTTCTTGTTACGTTGATTTTCTACTTCACTTTGGAATTCCTTAAACTTCTCGAAAGTTTCGGATTTATGTTTCATTAAATAGATATACCCATATCTACTCAAATCATCTGTGAAGGTTAGAACATAACGATAACCACCGCGCGATGCTACACTCATTGGTCCACATACATCTGTGTGTATGATTTCCAATAAGTCAGTAGCTCGCTCCATCATACCCGAGAATGGAGTCTTAGTCATTTTTCCCATCAGACATGCTTCGCATCTATCAAGTGACTCAAAGTCAAGTGATTCAAGTAATCCATCGGTATGGAGTTTCTTCATGCGTTTCACTCCAATATGACCAAGACGACGAGTGCCACATATAAGTAGAATTATCATTCAATTTAATTCGCTTAGCATCAATGTTATGTATATGCGTATTACTACTATCGAGATCTAACGAAATAAGCCATTCTTTTGTGGTGCTCGACCATAAAAGATATTATTCATAAAAATAGAACAACCATTATTCTCGGACTTGAATGAATAACCTTCTTGCATTAAACAAGATCCTGATATAATGTTCATGCTCAACGCGGGTACATAATAACAATTATTTAGGCTTAAAACTAATCCCGAAGGTAGATGTAGAGGAAGTGTCCCGATTGCGATCACATTGACCTTGGATCCGTTTCCAACGCGCATCGTCACTTCATCTTTCGGCGAGTTGTCGTTTATTCTTTAGTTCCTGTTTCGAGTTACAAATATGAGCAACCGAACCGAGTATCAAATACCCAGGTACTAGAACGAGAACTAGTGAGATAAACATCTATAACATGTATATCGGATATACCTTCTTTCTTCTTCTTGATAAGGCCGCTCTTCGGATCCGCCAAATACTTGGAGCAATTACGCTTCCAGTGTCCCTTCTCCTTGCAGTAATAACACTCAGCATCAGGCTTAGGGCCAGACTTAGGTTTCACAGGAGGCGTGGCAGCTTTCTTGCCACTCTTCTTGTTCTTGCCTTTAGACTTGCCCTGTTTCTTGAAGCTGGTGGTCTTGTTGACCATCAACACTTGGTGCTCTTTCTTGATCTCAATCTCGGCAGCTTTTAGCATGCCAAAGAGTTCAGGAAACTCCTTGTTCATGTTCCGCATATTGTAGTTCATCACAAAGTTCTTGTAACTTGGTGGCGGTGATTGAAGGACACGATTAATCCCCAGTCCGTTAGGAATCACTATTCCCAAGTCACCGAGTTTCTTCGCATGCCCGGTCATAACGAGCATGTGCTCACTAATGGAGCTGCCTTCTTCCATCATACGAGCTGAAAAAGTGTTTCGATGCTTCATAGCATTCCACGGCCGCATGAGTCTCAAAAATAGTCTTCAACTCTTTTATCAACTCATGAGGATCATGGTGCTCAAAACGTTTTTGAAGATCGGATTCCGAGCGCATAAGATGGCACACTGAACTTGAGAGTACCGAGTTTTCCGAGTCATGTAAACATTCTTTACTTCATCGGTTTCGGTTTCACGGGAGGGTCACCTAGCGGTGCATCAAGCACATATTGCAGATTTCCGCCATTGAGGAAGATCCTCACATGACGGAACCGAGTCGGTGAAGTTGCTACCGTTGCTCTTAAGTTTTTCTTTCTCTAGGAACTGGTTAAAATTGATTGAGGACGCCATATCTACAACATATTTGCAATAGTTTAGACTAAGTTTATGACAAATTGAGTTCAAATTTTAATTCTACATAATTAAAAATCTAGGTGAACTCCCACTCAAAACAATATCCCTCGCATTGTCTTAGTGATCACACGAACCAAATCCATCACACCTATGCCCGATCATCACGAGACAAGATGTAATTTCAATGGCGAACACTCAAAGTGTTCATCATATCAATCATATGATTCATGCTCTACCTTTCGGTATCACGTGTTCCGAGACCATGTCTTTACATGCTAGGCTCGTCAAGGCCACCTTAGTATCCGCATGTGCAAAAACTGTCTTGCACCCGTTATATGTACTTATCGAATCTATTACACCCGATCATCACGAGATGCTTCGAAACGATAAGACTTGATAACGGTGCTACTAAGGATGAACACTTTATTATCTTGAGATTTTAGTGAGAGGGATCATCTTATAATGCTACCGTCGCGATCTAAGCAAAATAAGATGCATAAAAGGATTAACATCACATGCGGTTCATATGTGATATGATATGGCCCTTTTGTCTTTGCGCCTTTGATCTTCATCTCCAAAGCACGGACATGATCTCCATCATCAACGGGCATGATCTCCATCATCGTCGGCGAAGCACCAAGGTCAATGGCGCCGTCTTCATGATCGTCCTCCATGTAGCAACTATTACAACTACTTTGAAATACTACTCAACATGAAATTTAAAGACAACCATAAGGCTCCTGCCGGTTGCCACAATACAATAATGATCATCTCATACATATTCATCATCACATTATGGCCATATCACATCACCAAACCCTGCAAAAACAAGTTAGACGTTCTCTAATTTGGTTTGCATATTTTACGTGGTTTAGGGTTTTCGAGCAAGATCCAATCTACCTACGAACATGAACCACAACGGTGATACTAGTGTTGTCAATAGAAGAGTAAATTGAATCTTCACTATAGTAGGAGAGACAGACACCCGCAAAGCCACTTATGCAATACAAGTTGCATGTCAAGCGTGGAGCAAATCTCATGAACGCGGTCATGTAAAGTTAGCCCGAGCCGCTTCATCCCACTATGCCACAAAGATGCAAAGTACTCAACTAAAGATAACAAGAGCATCAACGCCCACAAACCATTGTGTTCTACTCGTGCAACCATCTATGCATAGACACGGCTACGATACCACTTGTAGGATAACGTAGCATAGAAAACAAAAATTTTCCTACGGCGAACACGCAATCCAAGCCAAGATGCAATCTAGAAGACGGTAGCAACGAGGGGATTGTCGAGACTCACCCTTGAAGAGATTCCAAAGCCTACAAGAGGAGGCTCTTGTTGCTGCGGTAGACGTTCACTTGCCGCTTGCAAAAGCGCGTAGAAGATCTTGATCACGATCGGTTCCGGCGCCACGAACGGGCAGCACCTCCGTACTCGGTCACACGTTCGGTTGTTGATGAAGACGACGTCCACCTCCCCGTTCCAGCGGGCAGCGGAAGTAGTAGCTCCTCTTGAATCCGACGGCACGACGGCGTGGTGTCGGTGGCGGTGGAGAAATCCGGCGGAGCTTCGCTAAGCGTGCGGGATATGGTGGAGGAGCGGGGCGCTAGGGTTTGGGGAGAGGGGGTGGCCGGCCACTATGGGGGCGGCCAAGCTTATGGCTTTGGTGTGGCCGGCCCCCTCCCCTTGGCCCTCTATATATAGGTGGAAGCCCCAAGTGTTGGACTACAAGTCTTCGAATAAGACCCGAACCCAAAACCTTCCATATGGTGGGAAACCTTCCCTCCCACTAGAGGTGGGAATTCCACCTTCCATAGGGGGTGGCCGGCCCCCTAAGGGGAGTCCACTTGGGACTCCTCCCCCACTAGGGTTGGCCGGCCATGGAGGTGGAGTCCCTTGTGGACTCCACCTTCCTTGGTGGTTTCTTCCGGACTTTTCTAGAACCTTCTAGAACCTTCCATAGAACCTTCCGCGACATTTTATTCACATAAAATGACATCCTATATATGAATCTTATTCTCCGGACCATTCCGGAACTCCTCGTGATGTCCGGGATCACATCCGGGACTCCGAACAAATATTCGAACTCCATTCCATATTCAAGTTCTACTATTTCAACATCCAACTTTAAGTGTGTCACCCTACGGTTCGCGAACTATGCGGACATGGTTGAGTACTCACTCCGACCAATAACCAATAGCGGGATCCGGAGATCCATAATGGCTCCCACATATTCAACGATGACTTTAGTGATCGAATGAACCATACACATACGATACCAATTCCCTTTGTCACGCGATATTTTACTTGTCCGAGGTTTGATCATCGGTATCACACTATACCTTGTTCAACCTCGTCTCTCGACAAGTACTCTTTACTCGTACCGTGGTATGTAGTCTCTTATGAACTTATTCATATGCTTGCAAGACATTAGACGACATTCCACCGAGAGGGCCCAGAGTATATCTATCCAGTCATCGGGATGGACAAATCCCACTATTGATCCATATGCCTCAACTCATACTTTCCGGATACTTAATCCCACCTTTATAACCACCCATTTACGCGGTGGCGTTTGATGTAATCAAAGTACCTTTCCGGTATAAGTGATTTACATGATCTCATGGTCATAAGGACTAGGTAACTATGTATTGAAAGCTTATAGCAAATAACTTAATGACGTGATCTTATGCTACGCTTAATTGGGTGTGTCCATTACATCATTCATACAATGATATAACCTTGTTATTAATAACATCCAATGTTCATGATTATGAAACTAATCATCTATTAATCAACAAGCTAGTTAAGAGGCTTACTAGGGACTCTTTGTTTGTTTACATATCATACATGTATCAATGTTTCAGTTAATACAATTATAGCATGGTATATAAACTTTTATCATAAACATAAAGATATATAATAACCACTTTTATTATTGCCTCTTGGGCATATCTCCAACAGTCCTTGTGGGTCAACGACCTAGCGGAGGGCCAGTGTGGCTCGTACCGCTCGAAGTTCAAGGACAAGCACGGCGAAGACGCCGACCCAACCACCGAAGAGTTTGACGTTGAGGTTGCGGTGCTTGCGGGACAAGGCAAGAAGGGTGGCCGCCTATGGATTGCTGACGGGTTAGTCGACCCAAGGACCATTCCATCTCTACGCCAGATCCGTCGTGGGCGTACGAGCGAGCAGCCTCGGGTAGAGACCCGCCCACGGGCTTCTGACCTAGCTATCGCGAAGTTACGGGTAAGTTCTTCGTCGATCCTCTACGCTTCATTACATGTTTTCCATTGCAATGTTACTGACATCGCGGCAACACAACGTAGGCGGAGATGGAAGAAAGGGAACTGAGGCACCAAGAGGAGCAGATGCAGATACAACAACAGCTTAGGGAAAGCGTGCAGATGCAGCAGCAGATGTTGCTGCAGATGCAACAACAGCAGCAGATGTTCCAGCAGATGTTCATGAACCAGGCCGTGGTGACTTCCCCACCCGGGAGTAGTGCTCCTAGCACGTCGGGTCCTCCTATGTTCCCCAACGATGTAAGTGGTTAACTTAATATCTCCGTCTCAATCTTGTTTGTTGTCTAACCGAACTTTGGATATTGCAGATCCCCGTGCCTGATCCGCAGGTGTTGGCGCTCCTCCAGCGAGCTCCAAGTCAGAGCCCGCTGACACCTGGCTTGACCGTCAACAATACGGGCATCATCCGGAGCCTGCAGCAGTTTCTAGGTGAGTTCTCCCTACACTTCTAATTCTTCCATGTCACTTGTGAATTTTAGCCATTCAACCATGTCAATTTTAGCCATTATGTTCAATTCTAGCTATTCCATGTTAATTTTAGCCATTCCATGTCATCCTTAGCCATTATGTTGGATTTTAGCCATTTCATGTCAATTCTAGCGATTATGTTCAATTTTAGCCATTCCATGTCAATTCTTGTTCTTTCATGTCAATTCTAGTTGTTACATGTCAATTCTAGCTCTTACATGTCACTTATGCATCTATGAACTTGTAGGAGGACAAGGAGATGGAGGACAAGGAGGTGGAGAAGGACAAGGAAGTGGAGAAGGACAAGGAAGTGGCGAAGGTTGACGTTGCTTGTATGAACTTTGTTGTGTGAATTGGAACATTCTATGTATGAATTTGTTGTTGGACTTTGTTGTTGGACTATTGTATGGAACATTCTATGTATGGACTTTGTTGGACTATTAGTGGTTGAACTTTGTTGTTGATGATATGCAAGTGTCTATATGTTGTGCTATATATGTATCTGGAAATATATGTCTATTTTGTGAATTATATGTGCAGGGATTAAATGGAAACAAACAAAAGCTGGAATTTTTCAGCACCTTTGCCGTGCGTATGCACACGGCAAAGACAAAAGCACACGGCAAAGGCTGTCTTTGCCGTGCACATACACACGGCAAAGGGTGCCCAGCTGCACACAGCTGCCACCTGGTGAAGCCTTTGCCGTGCGGGGTGAGGCTGAAGCGCACGGCAAAGCCCACCCTTTGCCATGCGGCGTGGAGGCGGAGCACACGGCAAAGGCCTCCGCACGGCAACCTTTCCAGCCGCACGGCAAAGAAAGGCGCACGGCAAAGGGTGCCCAGCGCACGGCAAAGCACGGTTGCACGGCAAAGGCCTTTGCCGTGCCACTTGCCCGCGACGCACGGCAAAGCCGTCTTTGCCGGGCGGGTCGTTGCCGTGCAATCTTTGCCGTGCACGCCCGCACGGCAAAGGCTTTGCCGAGCAGATTTTGACCTTTGCCGTGCGTTTTGGCTGCACGGCAAAGCTCTGTTGTGCCGTAGTGGTAGGAGTGTCTTTGGGGGACTCTCCTACTCAGGTTTTACCCTCCGTGTTAAAAACAGAGGAAATAGATTTGAATCAAACTTTGGTCATGCTTATGAATAACAGAAAAAATTGAAAAAGGAGGGAGGTTTCTACGAGTAGTTTGGTTATTGGTATGGATAAAGGGTCATGCGTGGATCTAGAGAAAGATGAGTTAAAAGACTCCCAAGATCACGAGGATCTTAATCTTCCGTTATCAAAGCTGTTTTGTAAGCGGTCTCACAAAAGAAAAGATACAAAGGTTACCACAATAAGATGTAGTGTTAGGCTTAACACAATAATCCTGAGATTATGAAAGGTAGTTTCTGGAGTAGTGGAGGTTTTAGGGATAAAGCTGAGCATGTTGTGGTCCATCAAAAAAATTGGGAACACAAACTAGTTGTGGTTCTTGAACCGGATAGGGATAACTTCTCCACAACTTTCTTCAAGAATCAATTGGGGGCTTGACTTTGTTTCATACTATTTTTCACCACAACGAAGATCTCGTGATACTCTAGTAGGTCTGAACGCAAAATGTTAGAAGTCAAAATTGTTACATCCGGTGAAAGGTGTGCCAAAAATGATGATTCACTACCTATCCTAGTAGGGGTGATTTTATTATTATTCTTAGATAAAAGGAGAAAAATAATGATAACTTCAATGCTATACAACCGTTTATTTTTAATGCAATCATGGAAAGTTTGAACCTTGAAGAACTAGCTCTATTAGGTAGAAAATTTACATGGCAAAATCCTAGAGAAATACCTACATACGAAAAGCTAGAGAAGATTCTTGCAAGCACGTCGTGGGAACACAAGTTTCTTGTTGTTAGTGTGCGGGGTTAGAGCAGGATCGGATCACACTCCTTTGCTTTCAAATTTAGGGGAACAAATGCACCGAGGAAATAAAGAAAAATTCCTTCGAGCTATATTGGTTCCGCCATTAGGGTTTCTTCGAGATAGTTGCCAAAGAGTGGGCTACCGTTTCCCATGATCAAAGCCCCATGGAAGTGTGGCAGCATAAGATCCTCCACTTTCACAAAGTAGTGTGTACAAAACGGAAAAGAGAAAGACTACTGCGCATATTAGATAGTTTAGATTTGAAGGCCAAAACAACCCCTCTAAATGCTTCTGAGAGGGAGGTGACAAAGGAGGCAAATGAACAAGTTTCTAAATTAAGAAGAGATAAAGAAACTAAATGGGCAGAAAGAATCAAAGTAACGCACATCTAAGAGAGTGTTAATAATTCAAAATATATTCATTTACACGATAATGAAAAACATGTAAGAAAGAAGATCTTTCAACTTGGACAAGAAAACACGAAGAATTATATTACAGAGTTTAGAATTTTTATGGGACATTAGTTAAAAAAAAAATCTCTCCAATGGAATCTGAAACAAATGACATTCCTCAAATCTCTCAGGAGGAAAATATTGTTCTTACAGCTGACTTCACAGAGAAGGAGGTGTACTAGTTGTTATGTAAATGGAAACGAACAAAGCACTGGACCGGATGGGTTTCCTGCAAAGTTCTAAATGATTTTTTTTTTTACAAAATTCTTAAATATGATTTGATGAAATATTTGCCAAATCCCAACAAGTGGAATTGCCGCTATTTAATCTTCACTATGGCACTATTTTGTTGCTTCCTAAGAAGGAGAATGCAATACAAATCCAGCAGTATAGGTCTATATGCTAGTTAAATGTTAGCTTCAATATTTTCATAAAAACCGGGACAAATAGAGTTACTGACGTAGCTCATAAAGTCATTCGACCTACTTGGATAGCTTTTATACTAGGGATACATATTCTTCAAAGATATATCTTTTTGTATGGAACTATTCACGAACTTCAGAGGAAAAAAATGGATAGGGTTCTTTAATCAACTTCGAGGTGGCCTACAATAAAGTTAAATGATCTTTCTTACAACGGGTGCTTCGTATGAAAGGTTTTCACCCTAACTAGTGCAAATTGATATAGGATTTTGTTAGTCAGGGTAACTTAGGCATGAGGGTGAATGACGATCTTGCTCACTATTTTAAGACTAAGAACCGATTGAGACAAGCTGACCTGCTGTCACCAATTCTATTCAATCTTGTAGAAAATATTTTAGCAATTCTATTTGTGAGGGCAAAAGAGGATGGTCAGGTGGATGGTTCCATACCTCATCTAATTTACGGGGAGTGTCAAATCTTTCGTATGCGGATGATACAATTATTTTTATGGAGCATGATCTTGAAAGGCTATGAATATGAATATGAATTTTATTTTATTCTTCTTCGAATCGGTTTCGGGGTTAAAATTTAATTTTCATAAGATCGAGGTACTATGTTTCGGTAAAGCCAATTAGGTTGAGGGTAAGTACTGAAACTTGTTTGGCTATGAATCCGGGTTGTTCCTTTGTTACATACTTTGGCAATTCCATTCACTTCAAAAATATTTAAAATGCGAGTGGAAACCTGTTGTCGATTGGTTTGAGAAAAAAATCGCAAGCTAGTTAGGCAAAATATTATCCTATGGTGATCGTGTAATTCTAATAAACTTGGTCTAATGAGTCTTTTGATGTTTATTCTACCGTTCTTTGAAATACCCAGAGGAGTACATAAAAGATTGGACTTTTTTTGGGTCCAAATCTTGTTGAGGAAGGTATTTCAATTTTATAGTATGCAGATGATACAATTTTGTTCATGGAGCATGATTTGCAAAAGGCGTTGAATATGAAATTGATTTTGTATATATTTGAGCAATTATAGGGTTTGAGAATTAACTTCCAAAAGAACGAATTATTTTGTTTTGGAAAAGCTAGGGAAGAGGAGCAACAATATAAACATATTTTTGGTTGTGAGGTGGGTTCTTTGCCGTTTAGATACCTTGGAGTTCCCATTCACTACAAAACTCTTTGAAATTCAGATTGATATCCAGTAAAAACTCGATTTGAAGGCAAATTAGGATGCTGGTAAGGCAAGCTCTTATCCTATGGGGACAGACTTGTCTTGATCAATTATGTTTTGACAAGTTTACCAATATTTATGTTATCTTTTTTAGAGATTCCCGAAGGGGTTTTGAAAAGACTTGATTTTTATCGATCGACATTTTTCTGGGCAAGGAGATGAAGAGAAGCGGATATATAGATTAACGAAGTGGAATATCATATGTAGGCCGAAAGATCAAGGTGGTCTTGGCATTGAGGTCTTACATTTAAAAAAGAAATGTTTGTTAAGTAAATGGCTTTTCAAATTAGTGAATGAGGAAGGGGTGTGGCAAGAGTTACTACAAAATAAATATCTATCTCAAAAAACTCTCTCTGAAGTTCAAGCTAAACCATCTGATTCCCCATTTTGGAAGGGATTGATGCATGTGAAAGATGATTTCTTTGTTCTTGGTCATTTTAAATTGGGTGATGGTTTGGCAATTAGATTTTGGGAGGATGTTTGGTTGGGGGCACTACTTTAGTGCAACATTATCCATCTCTATATCACATTGCACAACATAGAAATATCTTGGTTGCGGATGTGTTAGCTCATGTACCTCTTTTTTTTTGAAGCTGAACAGTGAGTTTCCTCACTGCATATTTTTATATTTTATTAAAATAAAGGACTGTACAAACAGTGCTAGAGAAAAGCACTGAAAGAAAAGATAAAAAGCTCCTACAGAACTATACAAAATTTTCTACCCAAACCTGCAGTCCCGCATAGGACTTCCTCTTGGCCTTGTGAATAAGGAGAGACAGTTCATCCTTTAATTTTCGCCTGGCTCTGTAGAGACTAGGAGTCAATCCTTTGAAAATACCATCATTACGTGTCGTCCAGATCGACCAACAAATGAGAATTATAATTTCCATGAAGAAAGGCTGCCGAATATGTGCTTTTATACTCTGTATATAATTCTGGATATCATTTGGCATGGTAACTTGAGCAAGATTCCAGAGAGGGTACATGTACTGCCAACAATGTTGTGCAAATGGGCAAGTAAAAAACAGATGATCTCTAGTCTTAGTAACTGCTTGATTACACATGATGCATGTGTAATCAGTCATATAGAAATTCTTCCTTTGCAAGAGTGCTCTTGTGTTTAAACGATTGTGTATCAGTAACGAAAAAAACACTCGATTTTTATCTTGGCAGCAACTTTTCCAAAGCCATTTGATGGCAGGAATAACAGGATCATGTTTGGTTAAAGATTTGTATGCTGAAGAAACTTTATAGCCTGGTCCATTATCAGTAACATTCCAGCTATCCTTATCCTGGGAGAGTTGTGTTGTGTGCACTGATACGTCTCCAACGTATCGATAATTTCTTATGTTCCATGCTACTTTATTGATGATACCTACATGTTTTATGCACATTATATGTCATATTCGTGCATTTTCTGGAACTAACCTATTAACAAGACGCCGAAGTGCCAGTTCTCGTTTTACTGCTGTTTTTGGTTTCAGAAATCCTAGTAACGAAATATTCTCGGAATTGGACGAAATCAACGCCCAGGTTCCTATTTTGCCCGGAAGCATCCAGAACACCCGAGAGCCGCCAGAGGAGGGCCCTGTGGGCCCCAGATGATAGGGTGGCGCGGCCTGGGCCCTGGCCGGACCAGCCTATGGTGTCATCGCCCCTTCGACCTTCTGACGCTGCCCTTTCGCCTATATAAAGCCCCTGCATCGACGGAGGAAGCCACGGTACGCGAAACCTTCCAGAGCCGCCGCCATCGCGAAGCCAAGATCTGGGGGACAGGAGTCTCTGTTCCGGCACCCTGCCGGAGCGGGGAAGTGCCCCCGGAAGGCTTCTCCATCGACACCGCTGCCATCTCCACCGCCATCTTCATCACCGCTGCTGCTCCCATGAAGAGGGAGTAGTTCTCCATCGAGGCTCGGGGCTGTACCGGTAGCTATGTGGTTCATCTCTCTCCTATGTACTTCAATACAATAATCTCATGAGCTGCCTTACATGATTGAGATTCATATGATGATGCTTGTAATCTAGATGTCATTGTGCTAGTCAAGTGATTTTTACTTATGTGATCTCCGGAGACTCCTTGTCCCACGTGTGTAAAGGTGACGAGTGTGTGCACCGTGTGGGTCTCTTAGGCTATATTTCACAGAATACTTATTCACTGTTATGAATGGCATAGTGAAGTGCTTATTTATATCTCTTTATGATTGCAATGTGTTTTGTATCACAATTTATCTATGTGCTACTCTAGCAATGTTATTAAAGTAGTTTTATTCCTCCTACACGGTGTAATGGTGACGAGTGTGTGCACTCGTGTTAGTACTTGGTTTATGCTATGATCATGATCTCTTGTAGATTGCGAAGTTAACTATTGCTATGATAGTATTGATGTGTATTATTCCTCCTACATAAGCATGAAGGTGACGAGTGTGCATGCTATGTTAGTACTTGGTTTAGTCGTATCGATCTTTCATGCACTCTAAGGTTATTTAAATATGAACATTGAATTGTGGAGCTTGTTAACTCCGGCATTGAGGGTTCGTGTAATCCTACGCAATGTGTTCATCATCCAACAAGAGAGTGTAGAGTATGCATTTATCTATTACTGTTATGTGATCAATGTTGAGAGTGTCCACTAGTGAAAGTCTAATCCCTAGGCTTTGTTCCAAAATCTTGCTATCGCTGCTTATTCTTGTTTTACTTGAATTACTACTCGTTGCGTTACTACTCGCTTGTTTACTTCCTACAATATTACTACCATCAATTGTATGCCAGCAAGCTATTTTCTGGCGCCGTACTACTGCTCATATTCATTCATACCACTTGTATTTCACTATCTCTTCGCCGAACTAGTGCACCTATTAGGTGTGTTGGGGACACAAGAGACTTCTTGCTTTGTGGTTGCAGGGTTGCATGAGAGGGATATCTTTGACCTCTTCCTCCCCGAGTTCGATAAACCTTGGGTGATCCACTTAAGGGAAACTTGCTGCTGTTCTACAAACCTCTCGCTCTTGGAGGCCCAACACTGTCTACAAGAATAGAAGCTCCCGTAGACATCAAGCACTTTTACGGCGCCGTTGCCGGGGAGGAAAGGTAAAAGGCACTCATACTTCGGTTCCAGTGTAACGAGTACTTTTACGGCGCCATTGTGTGTGTGCTCGAAGCTATTTCCTTTAGACTCTGCAATTGCGACATTTGGTTTCTTGTTTACACTAGTGAGGCATAATGGACAACAATGACCTTTTTATTCTATTTCCTGATTTAAGACATGGATGGTTTGATGCGAAAATTAAAAAACTCATGGAACATATTAATATGAATGCTTTGAACACTATTGTTGCTAATGCTATGGAAAATTCTAAGCTTGGGGAGGCTGGCTTTGATGAGCATGATATTTTTAGTCCCCCAAGCATTGAGGAGAAAATTTACTTTGATGATACTTTGCCTCCCATTTATGATGATTATAATGATAGTAGTCTTTTGTTACCACCTGTTATGGAGGATAAATTTGATTATGATTACAATATACCTCCTATATTTGATAGCTACTTTGTTGAATTTGCTCTCACTACAATTAATAAGAATGACTATGCTTATGTTGGGAGTAGTAATTATTTTATGCATGAGACTCATGATAAGAATGCTTTATGTGATAGTTATATTGTTGAGTTTTCTCATGATGCTACTGAAAGTTATTATGAGAGAGGAAAATATGGTTGTAGAAATTTTCATGTTACTAAAATGCCTCTCTATGTGCTGAAATTTTTGAAGCTACACTTGTTTTATCTTCCTATGCTTGTTACTTTGCTCTTCATGAACTTGTTTATTTACAAGATTCCTATGCATAGGAAGCATGTTAGGATTAAATGTGTTTTGAATTTGCTTCTTGATTCTCTCTTTTGCTTCAAATACTATTTCTTGCGAGTGCATCATTAAAATTGCTGAGCCCATCTTAATGGCTATAAAGAAAGAACTTCTTGGGAGATAACCCATGTGTTATTTTGCTACAGTACTTTGTTTTATATTTGTGCCTTGGAAGTTGTTTACTACTGTAGCAACCTATCCTTATCTTAGTTTTGTGATTTGTTGTGCCAAGTGAAGCCTCTAATCGAAGGTTGATACTAGATTTGGATTTCTGCGCAGAAACAGATTTCTATCTGTCACGAATCTGGGCTGTTTTCTCTGTAGGTAACTCAGAAAAATATGCCAATTTACGTGCGTGTTCCTCAGATATGTACGCAACTTTCATTAGTTTTGAGTTTTTCCGTTTGAGCAAGTCTGGTGCCATTTTAAAATTCGTCTTTACGGACTGTTCTGTTTTTGACAGATTCTGCCTTTTATTTCGCATTGCCGCTTTTGTTAAGTTGAATGAGATTCTTTGTTCCATTAACTTTCAGAAGTTTTGTGCAATGTCCAGAAGTGTTAAGAATGATTGTGTCACCTCTGAACATGTGAATTTTTGATTATGCACTAACCCTCTAATGAGTTTGCTTGAAGTTTGGTGTGAATGAAGTTTTCAAGGGTCAAGAGAGGAGTATGATATACTATGATCAAGAGGAGTGAAAGCTCTAAGCTTGGGGATGCCCCCGTGGTTCACCCCTGCATATTCTAAGAAGACTCAAGCGTCTAAGCTTGGGGATGCCCAAGTCATCCCCTTCTTCATCGACAAAGTATCAGGTTCCTTCTCTTGAAACTATATTTTTATTCGGTCACATCTTATGTACTTTACTTGGAGCGTCTGTGTGTGCTTTTATTTTTGTTTTGTTATCTTAGTTCTCTGAATAAGTTCATCCTTGTGTGGGAGAGAGACACGCTCCGCTGGTTCGTATGAACACATGTGTTCTTAGCTCATAATATTCATGGCGAAGTTTCCTCTTCGTTAAATTGTTATATGGATGGAATTGAAAAATGCTACATGTAGTAATTGGTAAAATGTCTTGGATAATGTGATACTTGGCAATTGTTGTGCTCATGTTTAAGCTCTTGCATCATATACTTTGCACCTATTAGTGAAGAAATACATAGAGCATGCTAAAATTTGGTTTGCATATTTGGTCTCTCTAAGGTCTAGATAATTTCTAGTATTGAGTTTTGAACAACAAGGAGGACGGTGTAGAGTTTTATAATGTTTACAATATGTCTTTTATGTGAGTTTTGCTGCACCAGTTCATCTTGTGTTTGTTTCAAATAAACCTTGCTAGCCTAAACCTTGTATCGAGAGGGATTACTTCTCATGCATCCAAAATCCTTGAGCCAACCACTATGCCATTTGTGTCCACCATACCTACCTACTACATGGTATTTTTCCTGCCATTCCAAAGTAAATTGCTTGAGTGCTACCTTTAAACAATTCAAAATTTATCACCTCTTATTTGTGTCAATGTTTAATAGCTCATGAGGAAGTATGTGGTGTTTATCTTTCAATCTTGTTGGGCAACTTTCACCAATGGACTAGTGGCTTCATCCGCTTATCCAATAATTTTGCAAAAAGAGCTGGTAATGGGATTCCCAGTCCCAAATTAATTAACAAAAATAGACACTCCTCCATGGTATGTGATTGTTGGACGGCACCCGAAGGATTCGGTTAGCCATGGCTTGAGAAAGCAAAGGTGGGGAGGAGTGTCATCATAATAAAACTAAAATAAAAAGGCACTCCTTCATGGTATGAGATTGTTGGCAGGCACCCGAGGATTCGGTTAGCCATGGTTTGTGAAAGCAAAGGTTGGAAGGAGTGCCACCCAAAAATAAAATAAAATGGGAGCCGCTCTTTGAAGGTTTGTCTGGCAAGGGGGTTAGAGCGCCCACTACCATTCGTTG
Source organism: Lolium rigidum (assembly GCF_022539505.1). Taxonomy (NCBI): domain Eukaryota; kingdom Viridiplantae; phylum Streptophyta; class Magnoliopsida; order Poales; family Poaceae; genus Lolium; species Lolium rigidum. Next base: position 42,193,629 of record NC_061514.1, on the reverse strand, counting down.
ACAACAAACAAACACCTCTCAAAACTTTACTTTTATGCTCTCTATATGTTTTCAAAATAAAAGCTCTAGCACAAATATAGCAATCGATGCTTTCCTCTTTGAAGGACCATTCTTCTACTTTTATGTTGAGTCAGTCTACCTATTTCCTCCCATCTCAAGAAGCAAACACTTGTGTGAACTGTGCATTGATTCCTACATATTTGCATATTGCACTTATTATATTACTTTGCATTGACAACTATCCATGAGATATACATGTTACAAGTTGAAAGCAACCGCTGAAACTTAATCTTCCATTGTGTTGCTTCAATACCTTTACTTTGATTTATTGCTTTATGAGTTAACTCCTATGCAAGACTTATTTATGCTTGTCTTGAAGTACTATTCATGAAAAGTCTTTGCTTTATGATTCACTTGTTTACTCATGTCATTACCATTGTTTTGATCGCTGCATTCATTACATATGTTTACAATAGTATGATCAAGGTTATGATGGCATGTCACTTCAGAAATTATCTTTGTTATCGTTTTACCTGCCGGGACGAGCAGAACTAAGCTTGGGGATGCTGATACGTCTCCAACGTATCGATAATTTCTTATGTTCCATGCTACTTTATTGATGATACCTACATGTTTTATGCACATTATATGTCATATTCGTGCATTTTCTGGAACTAACCTATTAACAAGATGCCGAAGTGCCAGTTCTCGTTTTCTCGCTGTTTTTGGTTTCAGAAATCCTAGTAACGAAATATTCTCGGAATTGGACGAAATCAACGCCCGGGTTCCTATTTTGCCCGGAAGCATCCGAACACCCGAGAGCCGCCGGAGGAGGGCCCTGTGGGCCCCAGATGATAGGGTGGCGCGGCCTGGGCCCTGGCCGCGCCAGCCTATGGTGTCGTCGCCCCTTCGACCTTCTGACGCTGCCCTTTCGCCTATATAAAGCCCCTGCATCGACGGAGGAAGCCACGGTACGCGAAACCTTCCAGAGCCGCCGCCATCGCGAAGCCAAGATCCGGGGACGAGGAGTCTCTGTTCCGGCACCCTGCCGGAGCGGGGAAGTGCCCCCGGAAGGCTTCTCCATCGACACCGCTGCCATCTCCACCGCCATCTTCATCACCGCTGCTTGCTCCCATGAAGAGGGAGTAGTTCTCCATCGAGGCTCGGGGCTATACCGGTAGCTATGTGGTTCATCTCTCTCCTATGTACTTCAATACAATAATCTCATGAGCTGCCTTACATGATTGAGATTCATATGATGATGCTTGTAATCTAGATGTCATTGTGCTAGTCAAGTGAGTTTTACTTATGTGATCTCCGGAGACTCCTTGTCCCACGTGTGTAAAGGTGACAGTGTGTGCACCGTGTGGGTCTCTTAGGCTATATTTCACAGAATACTTATTCACTGTTATGAATGGCATAGTGAAGTGCTTATTTATATCTCTTTATGATTGCAATGTGTTTTGTATCACAATTTATCTATGTGCTACTCTAGCAATGTTATTAAAGTAGTTTTATTCCTCCTACACGGTGTAATGGTGACGAGTGTGTGCACTCGTGTTAGTACTTGGTTTATGCTATGATCATGATCTCTTGTAGATTGCGAAGTTAACTATTGCTATGATAGTATTGATGTGTATTATTCCTCCTACATAAGCATGAAGGTGACAGTGTGCATGCTATGTTAGTACTTGGTTTAGTCGTATCGATCTTTCATGCACTCTAAGGTTATTTAAATATGAACATTGAATTGTGGAGCTTGTTAACTCCGGCATTGAGGGTTCGTGTAATCCTACGCAATGTGTTCATCATCCAACAAGAGAGTGTAGAGTATGCATTTATCTATTCTGTTATGTGATCAATGTTGAGAGTGTCCACTAGTGAAAGTCTAATCCCTAGGCTTTGTTCCAAAATACTGCTATCGCTGCTTGTTACTTGTTTTACTCGAATTACTACTCACTGCGTTACTACTGCTTGTTTACTTCCTACAATATTACTACCATCAACTCGTATGCCGGCAAGCTATTTTCCGGCGCCGTACTACCTGCTCATATTCATTCATACCACTTGTATTTCACTATCTCTTCGCCGAACTAGTGCACCTATTAGGTGTGTTGGGGACACAAGAGACTTCTTGCTTTGTGGTTGCAGGGTTGCATGAGAGGGATATCTTTGACCTCTTCCTCCCTGAGTTCGATAAACCTTGGGTGATCCACTTAAGGGAAACTTGCTGCTGTTCTACAAACCTCTGCTCTTGGAGGCCCAACACTGTCTACAAGAATAGAAGCTCCCGTAGACATCATGCACCAAATGAAGTAAAGCATTATATTCATTCATAGCTTGTACTGATAAGGGCAGGTGAAATAACTCAGCAATGTCAAAAGAATTTATAACATCCCAAACCGAAAGAGACACATTCTTAGCAAAGGTGAAAAGGAACTGCCATTTTTGTGCGAACATCTCTGGCCCCCATTTATTAGTCCAAAACAAAATGGACCGACCATTCTGTAAAGAGCATGAAGCCAGGTTCTTGTAGATGTCCAAGGATTTGAGACAGTCCCGCCACCAAAGTTGCTCTACCCTATACGGTCCACGAGGAGGCCCATGAAGGTACCCGGAGGGAAGATGGGCCACTAGGACGGTGCGGCGGAATATTACTTGAAGCACAAGACACGGAAGAAGCCGAACAAGGTAAGATTAGAGATAGATCTATTGTAATCCTACTCGTACTCGACTAGACCTCTCGGGACCTGGCCACCTATATAAAGGCCAGGAGAGGGGCTATCGAGGGATACAATCAATCTTAGCGATCTTAGCCAACGAAGCTTAGAACTAGGTTACCCTAGCGATTAGCTATCTCGACGAGATCACAGCCGAGCTATTCGGCACCCCATTGTAACACTCGTTTTCATCATAATCAAGAACAGTACAAGCGGGACGTAAGGGTTTTACCTCATCGAGGGCCCCGAACCTCGGGTAAATCGCTCCCCCGTTTGTATGTGTACCGATGTCTCGTATCAGCTTGCGGGATTCCATCAACCCTAAGTCCCAATCGGAGGACATTGTCGAGGAACACCCCGACAATTGGCGCCGTCCGTGGGAAACTCGCGAGCACCAGATCAGTCATCGGCAGATCTGATCATGTCATCGACATCTTCATCGGCACCGCCATCACCAACTCTGGGAGGTCCGATCTGATTCGGCTCCTACGAGTTCACCCCGCATAGCGACTCTTCTCGTTCAAACTTCTCAGATCTACAAGGAAACATGGAGATGACCATCAGCAGCGTCCACTACAACGCCAATGCAGAGGGAATCCTCCAGCTGTTAGAATCGCCCACCTCTGGATCAACGAGCCCTAGTGCGTCGTCATCGCTCGATCTATTGGCTGGCCTGACAGAGTCGATGAGCTCGCCCGCGCCTTCGACTCCCCGTTCAGCGTCCTCAATGTCGGTGGGATTCGACGAACCTACGTCTTCAGAATTAACCTCCTACTACTGCTCGAACTGCGACGCCAGGCACGGTTTGGGATCAAGCGACACACCGTTCATCTGCAATGCCCAATACTCGTCGGGAGAAGACAGTGTCGGCAGCATAGCCAGGAGAACCACCCGAAGAACAGCACACCATCAGGTCTACGTCGCCAACAACACAGGAAATACAAGGCACGGAGGAGACGGGGATTGCACGCCCCGTTCCAGCAGGAGAGCGAGCTTCGAAAATAGCGCTAGCAATCGCGACAGCGACTATACCATCGCGGATGAGGAGTGGGCTGCGGCCAGGACAGCCGTACTTAACAACACCCCGCTCCCCGCAGGAACCTCGGTTGGAACCCTAAACGCATACCGCTCTATACTAGAGAAAAACCGGGAGCACCTGTCGAGGGAGCAAGCTACCCTCGAAAGACGCCTATCTGCAGCAGAACGATCCAGCGAGCGACGGAGAGCTTCACAAGTAAGCGCTTCCCGAAGCGCTCTTGGGGCAGGAAAACATCGATCAAGACTGTCCAGGCTCTCAGAAGACGATGCCAGAGAAATAACGTCGAATCTAACCAAGTCTTTCATGACCACGGATACCGCAGGCATGCCACGGCCGAAGAACGTTGCGGGAGCAACGGCCAATCTCGCCGCGTACCTCATCAACCAACGCCCCGAAGGATCCATGGCGCAAGCTCATCGCGGTGCCCTAGAAAGTCTCGCCATATTGGGAAACAATCTAGTCCCGCAGAAGGAGAAAACCACGGCGCAGGCCAGTGGTTCGAAACATTGGGCGAGAGATGCTCGGGATGAAATCACCTAGAGCCGAATCGATAAAGCGAGGCGACGACGCGCCGCGAGGAAGGATGACGACAGCGACTCCTTAGACGAGGATCAAGAGTACGATGATGAACTAAGGGGAGCCGATTGTTTGAGTTACAAAATCCGCGAGTCGATGCCACCCAAAAAATTCAAACCTACTCCCACTGACGCTGCCAAGTATGATCGGCAGCAGGAACCAAGATCTTGGATAGACGATTACCGCTGGACCGTGATTCCGCATAAAGGGAACCGAGATAGCGGCAATGCAGTGCTTACAGCTCTACTTAAAGGACTCGGCACGGGCTTGGTTAAGAGGACTGCCGAAAGGCTCCATCAAATCATGGGACGACCTGGTGGACGCCTTCATCGCTAACTTCCAGGCGACATATAAAAGACCCGTCGGGATTGAGGAGCTACGCAACTGCTAGCAGAAGCAGAAGGAGTCGATGCGCTCTTACATAGGGAGATTCACCAAACTCCTAAACGCTGCCTAAGATGTATCTGTAGACAGAGCAATCGACGCTTTCAGCGATGGCGTCCGATGTGAAAGTTACATAGAAGAACTTGGACGCAAAAAGCCGAAAACCATCACCAAGCTGATGGAAATCGCCAACAGTTGGGCTGATGGCGAGGACAACGTGCGAAGACCACGCCAGCGCAGCGATGATGAAGATGATGACCAGCCAAAGCACGATTCGGGCAGCCGAAGGGATCGGAACAAAAGGAGGAAAAATCGAAACTACGACGACAACAATCTGGTAGCTGCAGGATACTCCAATCGACATGATGATCGGTATGATGAAAGAAGAGATGATCGACAGGATGGCAACCGGAACAACTCTGGAAACCGCGGCAATTATAAACCACGGCAGCAGAGGGCTCCCGAGCTACCCTATGCTGAGCAGATCAACGCCCCCTGTTACTTGCACTCGTATGTCGACTCCAAGGACGGCAAAACGAAGTCAAGTCACCTTCTCAGGGATTGTCGACAGTTCCTTGACATGCATAAACTCATCCAGCAGTCAGGACAGCAACCGTTACCACCTCCACCTCCACCTCCACCACAGCACCAAGTACAGCAGGCCCAACCTCATCAACCCAACGAGGCGTTCCCACCACCACGTGGGCAGATGAGTATGATCCACAAGACAGGTGTCTCGAGAAGAGAGATGAAGAAGCTCACCCGAGAAATTAATCTGGCCGAAAGCATCATGGCAAACATCCCTGAGTATGTCGAGTGGTCCTCTCAGAACATTACGTTCAGCCGAGCCGACCACCCGATGACCATACCAAAACTAGGACATGCTGCCCTGGTAGTCGAGGCACAGATAGGAGGATTCAAGATGAGCAAAGTCTTTATGGACGGTGGAAGCGGGTTAAACCTGATTTTCGTCGACACAATCAAGAGTATGGGGATCACCATGGGAATGCTGGAAGAAACAGACACCTGCTTTCACGGGATTACGCCGACTGAACCAGGTTACTCTCTTGGAAGAATTTACACGAACGTTGTCTTCGGCATATCCGACAATTTCGGGAAGGAGAAGATCGAGTTTGAGGTAGTGAACTGGGAGTCACAGTATCATGCTATACTCGGGAGACCAGCCTACGCCAAGTTCATGGCCGTGCCGCACTATGCATATCTCAAGTTGAAGATGCCTGGCAACAAAGGGACAAACATCACAGTCCATGGAAGTTTTTCGCGCTCAGACAGTTGCGACCGCGATTTCCAGAGGATCGCTGCGAAGTTTGGGAGCAAGCAAGAAATTATTAAGCCTCCACCTAAGTTGATGTTGCGTGAAATCAAGGAAGAAAAGGATGACAGGGGAAGCAAAAAGAAGCCAGCCGACCTTGCCCTTAAAGCCTCGACAGCAGAAGCCTCAGCAGCAGGAGCTTTGGCAGCAAAAGCTTCGGTAGTCAAAGGTTTGGCAGTTGATGACGCAGAAGGCATAGAAGACAGCAAGACGCTGGCAGTCACAGCTCAAACCCCTGGTGAAATCAACAACGCCGCGGCCACCTCTAACGTGGTGAAAAAGCCAGAAGAAGAGAAGAATCCCTTCCTTGCTTAAGCAGTTTATCAGCATTTATTTTGTTTTTCCTTTAAGTATAAACAGGGCTTTCCCCTTCGCCCTCTAGCATTATGCTTACCTTATCAATAAGAACTTAAGCTTCGATTATTTGTTAAGCATTGCAGTGACTACAAACTTCTAAGCCCCATCACTATACAAACATAGTACATGGCGGAAGATCGTGCTCCAGAAAGCCTCCACGAGCGCTAGAAAGACGTTCACCCTTCCCTCTGCTATAGATGCCTCTACGAGTGCCGTAAATAGCAAGAGTTTGGAAATACACATAAACAACAACCCACGTTTGATATTTCACTTATGGAAATATCAAGGAACAACGGGCTCATCGGCAGAATCACTACACCCGAAATATTCGGGAGTGCCTGTCAAAATTTAAAACGGTTGAAAGCAAAGTTGCGCATACAACAGGTTTAGCAAGACCTGCAACACGAGCTGATCACTCACATGATTTGCTAAAACAGCCAATATACATACATTTAAAAACGAGCAACTGAGATTCGCTCAAAATTGAAACCTGCCAACGGCAATAACACGGTAAAAGTACATATGCATGTATCTACCGAATGAAAAGGCGTCATCCAAACGCTCGGATAAAGTAGTCAAACTATCTATTTACAAACAGCCATTAAAACCCTGAGATCATCCTTGCGGAGTTCCTTTTTCTTCAGGTATCTTTGAATCTTTCTCGAGTCTGTCGACAATTATGTTTGCAGGCAACAACACCTTCGGATACAGTGCCTCCAAGTCTCCAGTAACGTTGGCAATCGACAGTAAACCTGCCGCAGGATAACGGGCAAGTACAAGAGCAAGCGTAAACCTGGCTCCTGCAAAAACTTACGCGCGCACCAAGTCCCGGATCTTCCTGGCGTTACCAAACTCCGACATTAATACAAGGAGCGTAGGGGGAACTGCGTTCAAAGGAAACATCGTCTTCCAAACCACCCTCATGGCTCTATAGCACTTGTTGAAGAAGTGGTGAACCTGTTGAACTCGATCCTGAAATTGTGCGACAGCCGATGCCTTCGAGTGCTCCCGCCAGAAAATTTCCTCGGTCGAGGATAACTCGATCAAAGCATTCACACGCTCGTGAATCCGTTTGCTCTCTTCCGCACGATTCAGAGCTATGACTGACAAGGAAGCAACAGAGGATCAGATAAAACGCTACCGACCAAAGGGTGAAGAGATTAAAGGACTCACAGTTCAAGCTCTCGGTAGCTTTATGCAGCTCAGTAAGAGCGTATCGCTCTACGTCGGCTGCAGTCTGGCTCTTCTTATTAATAATCGCGGCCAAGGCATAAGTGCTGCGCAGATCCTTCTCCATCTGGGCGATCCGATCCCTCATCCGTTGGATCCGATCACTTTCGGGAAGAACACCAGAGGAGTCGTCAACAAACGAGGGCACTGGGAAAACCTGCGAGCAGCGGCGTCAAAGAGGATGATATGGTCAAATCAAGCATCCAACAAAACTCCCATCGGGAGAGGTATAAGCAATCCCTATCAGGAGAAGCACAAGTGAAGATATTATGATAAAAACATGCTGGCAACATTGCCGACATAGTATTTATTACAAACTTAAAGTTTTCGTAGCAGAATAATGTTTCAAACTAGCCCAAGGGTAAAATTGTTACAACAATCAAGGAGCCTGAGTGCGGGTCGACAGTGCTAGGGCCAACCGATGTTTTTCTCGAGACTAAATCAAGGAGCTGGCGAGCACAAGTACGGGCGGACGCCGTAAAGGCGCTTAAATCGATAGATTGCCCATCTTTTCCTTTCGGCAGCTTCTTAGTCATTTCTTCAATGTCAGCCTTAAAGCCGTAACCCATCATAAGTTGGAAGGCAAGAAGGGCGCCATAGGTACGCGAGGTACGCTTGAATACCTCAATGACCTCCTTGGTGTCGACTGCGAAAGCATCAATCAGCTGACCCAGAGTCTTCTCCTGCGTGGCCTTGGGGAATATCATCGAGTGCATCCTCGCCAGAGCACCCTTTCCCTTGTCAAGAAGCTCTCGGGTAAGTTGGTGGGCGGTGAGAACCGTCGACGCACCATTTGCTGGAGAATTGCTCGGAATTTTATCCAAGGCAGTAGCAGGGATGTTGGCAGCTTCTGCAAGTAGTCAAAGGAAATCATTGACGAAGAAGCAGATCCATAAAAAGTAATAATCTGTAAGGAATAAAGCGACTTACCAAGCAGGGCCAAAGCAGATTGACGGAGGAGTTCATCCTTTTCTGCCGCCCGAGCTTCCTCCTCCTTCAGCCGCTCCTTCGGCTTGTTCAGCTCTTCTTTCAAGGAGTCGACCTCCTGGCGAGCTACGACGGCCTTTTTGATGGCGCCATCCAACTTTGAAGAGGAAGACCTAGCCTCCTCCTGCAGCCGAATCTTGTCCGCTTCCAGAGAGGTGAATTGAGAGGCAAAAGCCTCTAAAGAGGATATCACACCTCGTAGATCCTTAAAGAAAGGGAATGATTTACAGAGATTGTTAAGCAAAGGCACATTCCAAAAGATTCTTGTTAGATTCAACAAAGACTTACAGAAGAAGGAGCTGCAGCAGAAACATGAGCATCTTTCCCTTTGGAAAGAGAGGAGGCAGTCGATGCTTGCACCTGTCGTGGTATCGTCATGACATATGCCATAGGGTGGCTAATCGAAGGGGCTCCTGAGAGATCTCACGGCGGTATCCGGAGGCGGGTATGGGCACGAACGACACGGCGACGTACCCAGGTTCGAGGCCCTCCGGTGGAGGCAAAACCTCTACTCCTGCTATGAGTGTATATGATGTGTAACACGGTACAATGGTGCTCCTTGAGCTGTATCCGGCTGCTACGAGGTGGACGAAGGTCTCTCTCTCTCGGGGCAGCTCTAAGACTAGTGAATGGTAAGCGATCGATCCTCTCCACGAGAGGGGTAGTGCGGCTTATATAGGCACCGGCACTTTACATATAAGACCCTATAGTCTACTGGCCGGCTTGGCCGGCTCCGGCTCCGCTCCTTCCCGAGGCGGTGACGTCGGGAGCCGTTGAGGCGTCATGGCCTGTCCCATCCGGCTGCCACGGTCGGCGGTATGGAGAGGAAGCGTCTCTGTCGCCGTCGGCCACTCGTAGCACATGTACGGCGCGTCGTAAGCCATGATGGCCTGTCCGGCGCGTGGCACTATTGCTCCACGGTGCCCCGCGCTTTACGGAAGATGAAGTCGGCGTGGACTTTGGGAACCCGGATCACCAACCCGGTTCCTTCTAGTGCAAGACTCGCCGGCCTCGAGTCGGTGCGAGGTACTGAACTCCCGGTCGGATATGGCTTGTAGAAGCCGGCCCGGCTACGGCATTGGCGGCCGTAACCAGGCCGACTAGGACCCGGAGCCAACCGACTTCCGAGACCAGCCGGCTACGGCGCCGGCCGGCTGCTCCTCGGCCGGCCTTTGCCGCGAGCCGGCCGGTGGTCAGCCGGCTGCTCCGCGTCCATTGCCCTACCCGGGTCTTCCCCGACATTAGCCCCGAAGCCGGCAAGGTCCTGCGTTTTAGAAGGACCTAGGCAGGTTTTCCCGGCTTCTCGAATGTACTTGGCGGCACTTGGAGGGGCCGACCGAGAATTTTCATTCAGCCGGCTGCGCCTTCATCCGGCTCGCTCTTGCCGGATGCTTCCAGCCGGCCGCTGTTTTACACTTTACGGTTTTCGCTTTCTCGCAAAACTTGATGGCGCCTCCGCCTTACCGATGAATTTTGATTCGAGTGGAACTTTTTGTCCGGCTCCGGCTTGCCGTGCGCCGGGGTCTCCGCCGCCTCGGGTTCCGCGCCCGACTTGACCGGTCTGACGCCTGGCCTGGCCGTCGGTTCGTCTGGTCACATCAATGTCCCCCCGGATCTGGTGCGGCAGTGGGCGACGTGGTGTGGCCGTTTTCGATAACCGTCGCAGACGTGGGAGGAGTTACGGCGCAGTAAATCCGGGGACGTGGCCCACGACTGCCACTTGGAGGCCAACCGCCCGCGGCGGCGGCTATAAATGCCGCGGGGGAGGCATCGAGGCGTCCACTGGCCCTCTTCTTCCTCCTCGCGCTTCTGCTTCCATCTCTCTCCGCGCGCTCGAGCTTGCCGTCGCTCTGGTGAACGCCTCCCGCTGGCGAACTCCGGCGAACGATTCTTCACCGATCCGCCGCCGCCACTTCATCAGTCCGGCGCCACGGGGCCGCGCGTCTCGACGGAGCGTCCTCAGCCGCCGTTGTCGCCGCCGCGGTCGCAAGGTTCTTCCTCGCCGTTCAGCCTCTCTTGGTCGTCTTCTTCCTCGTCCTCGTCCATGGCGTCTCCCAGCGGATCGTGGAGGGGCTCCTACATGCGGGAGGACGACATCGAGCGCCTGGTGCGCCTCCGGCGGATCCCGCGGTCGGTGATCACGCGGGCGCCCGGCGGGGAGTTGGAGCCCGCACCCGAGCCCGACGAGCGCGTCGTCTTCGGCGCGCACCTCGATCGCGGGCTGGGCCTGCCGGCTTCAACGTTCTTCCGGCGCTTCCTCGACCACTTCGGTCTCCAGCCGCATCACCTGCCGGCCAACGCGTGCGTCCTCCTGAGCTGCTTCGTAGCGTTCATGGAGGCTTACGCCGGTTTGTGGCCCGACATCGACTTCTGGAGCCGGCTCTTCTACCTGAAGGCCCAAACCAACGACGGCCGCCTGCGGGCCTGCGGTGCCGCCTCGATCTACACCCGGCCTGGTACGCCTTTCCCCAAAATCCCCACCGTCGACTCGGTGAAGAACTGGCAAATGTCATTCTTCTATGTGCGCAACGAGGGGGGGCTCGTCGACCGGATCAACCTGCCGGAGTTCAGCCCGGCTCCTCCGGTCCGGCCGGATCAGCTGGAGCCACAACGCCCGCTCGACGGATCAAAACGCCGAGGTGAACCTGCTTTGGGACTTCTGGCGACAGCCGCCATCGGCGGGCTGACGGCCGAAGATCTTCTCTGCACCATCGCCGAGCGCCGGGTGCTGCCGCTCCGGATGCGTACTCACAAGATCGGGCACATGTCCGGCCGGTTCGATCCGAACCGTACGTCCAAGGTGTCTGCTCAACAAGGCCCAGGTGGCCGGCCGGGTGAACCACATCACCAAGGCGAACACCGTCGGAGGAGCCGGAGCTACGGGCTGGCGCCTTGCGACAGGGACCATCCACCGGCGCGGGTAAGCCTCGTGTCTTTGTCATTTTCCGGCTTGCGGCTGCTGGGCCGACTTCCGGCTTGTCATATGTTCATGTTTTTTCTGCCTTTCTAGCTTTTTGAGCGCCAGAGCGTCGAGGATGGCGACCTGGCGACGAGGAGGTGGACGCCGGATCACGTCGATCCGGCTGACCAAACCGGCGAGACGGCCGGCGACGACGACCTGCCGCAGGCGCCTGATCTAGGCGGCCAGGGGGAGCGCAATCCGCCCCCTTCACCGGAGCAGCAAGAGGAGGAGGAGCCGGCGACGTCCGGCACGGGGCCCATCCCCGCCGTGCCTCTGCGTACGAGGCCGCCAAGCACCACGGCGACTTCGGCGCCCAAGGGCACGAAGCGAGGCGGCTCCACAGCCGCCTTGGAGGCGAAGGCGAAGCAGCGCGCCGGCGAGCAACCGAAGACGGTCCCGGAGCAGGCCGGGTGAGCTCTTTCTCTCCTTCTTGTTTGATTCCTTTTCTTTCCTTACTTTTATGCTTATTATCTCTCCGTTTATCCGGCTAGGGTTCCTATTAGGTTTGCCCGGGCGGCGGCTCCCGGCAAGCTCCGCGCGTTGTGTCGCCGCTTCCCCGCCGAAGGAGGGAGCGAGACGCCGCAGCCTTCCTCGCGCGCACCTACGCCGCCGCCGCCTGCGAGTACTCCGCCTGCCGCAGGGGCGCCTTCTTTCGCCGTGCCGCTGGCCTCAGCGCCTGATCGCGGCACGCGTGCTGAGCCGGCTCGCCAGGTGACGCTGGACGACATGTTCCCGGGCCGGACTCGTCTTCCGGCTGCTGGGGCTGGCCTGGGCATGCCGCCGTCGACCGGAGCTGGAGCCGACAGCTCCGCACCGCCCGCGACTGGAACCGGAGCCGGCAGGGCTGCGCCGCCCACGGTGGTGTTGGACGAAAGCCCGAAGGGGACACCCCAGGCGCCGGAGACGACTGGGCCGGCCGGGCCATCTGCTGCGCCTGGAGCGACGCCGCCGCCGCAGCCGACGGAGGAGGAGCCGGCCCAGCAGGAGCCGGCGAGGGACGAGCCGGCGCGCACGGAGGGCGCCGACTCGCGCGCGTTGGTGAGGACGGGAACCTCATCGGCATCGCCGCAGGGCCTGCACGTGGCCAAGGGCGCACTTCTTCTTCGAGTGCCGTCCGCCTCCGACGCCGGCCTCGGCTCGGCCGCCACTATGGAGCAGGCGTGGCTCAGTGCCGACTCCTACGAGGTGACCAGCCGGGAGGGGACCACCGGCCAGACGTCGGTGGAGATGTTCTTCTCCAGCCTGCAGGCCAATCTCAAGGCCAGGGCAGCTGAGGCCGCGGCTAACGTCGCCAAGGTAGAGGAGGCCGGCAAGGTAAGCTTCGACTGTTTTTGATCTGATTATTATCCTGGTAGCCCTTCGAGGCATGGGCCGGCTGCTTGGAGCCGGCACGGGTTTCGCCTGATCGACTAACTTTTTCTTCTCCTTAGGCTGTGATGGACCGGCGCACTACTTTGTATAATCGCGCCGTCACCCATTACCACAAGGCCAAGCTGGACCGGATCGACTTGGCCCGCGAGCTGGAAGCCGTCAAGGGTAAGCTCTATGCTTCTTTCGACTTGATGTCTTATCTTCTTTTTAGTCTTGGTTGTCTGACATTTCTTTCTGGCCGCCTCGTAGTTGAAGCCGCCAAGGTCCCGCAGCTGGAGTCGGATCTCCGAGCCGCTCGCGCCCAGTGCGGCGAGAGCGAGGAGGCGGGCCGGTCTGCCGCCCGCAAGCTCAAGCTGGCTGAGCAGGAGCTGACGCGGCTGCGCCAGCTGGAGCAGAATCATCTCATCGAGCTCAACTCCCTCAGGACGGTGGAGAAGGAGAAGGTGGATGATTTGAGCCGGCGGCTGACGGAGGTGGAGAAGCAGCGGCTTGCGCTGCGGGAGGAGGTCACCGCCAAGTCCACAGAGCTGACGGCTACCGCCAAACGCTGGACCGAAGGTTTTGGCGCGCTTGATCGCGGCTTGGCGGGTGAGTGCATCTATGTTTCCTCTCCCTGGCCGGCTTTCGGCTGTCGGCTGCCGGCCTAGGTTGGTAGCCGGCAGCAGAAACTTATCTTTTTCAATATCTCCATCTTCGGGCTGGGGGCGGTCGGTTCGTGCCGGCTGCCGCCGAGGCTTTGCTGATCCTTCGAAATCTGCATCTTCGGGCTGGGCGTCGGTTCGCGCCGATCGCCGCCAGTCTTGCTTTAGGACTTCGGAATCTCCATCTTCGGCTGGGGGCGTCGGTTGCGCGCGCCGCGCCTTACTTCTAGGACTTCGAAAATTTGCATTTTTCAGCTTATTTCGGTTTTGATGGCTTCGACATGCTTCTTCTTCTTGCGGCGGCCTTCCCGGAGACGCGAGAGGCGGCTTTGACGGCCGTTGGTATTGCGCGCGAGTCTAGGAGGCGGGCGACCGGCGAGGGCAGCTCGGAGTATTTCTCTGTGGAGGACCACACGGCGTCCATGGCTGCCCGCGTCGAGCCCATCACCAAGCTTGGCTGGGAGCTTCGGAAGGCGGCCGAAGAGCTGGTGCCCCTGCTGTGGCTCGAAGAGGCGGTGCCGCAAGATATCTCCAGCCTCATCTCTGCGATGGAGCGGGCGCCGGACCGTTTCCTCGACTGGAAGGAGTCGGCCACGCGCGCCGGTGCCGACATGGCGCTGTCCTTTGTCCTCTCCTGGTACAATGAGGTGGACCTGGGGCAGCTTGAGTTCCGGCGAGCCGGCGTGGAGACCAAGCTTCCGGCTCGATCTCAAGGCCGCCCGCCTTGCTCGAGCCAGCACCATCGCCGACTTCGTCGACAAGACCGTCTTCGTCGCGGACCCGAACCCTCCTCCGTCCGATGAAGATTATGTGGACGATGAGGAGGCGGAGGACGTGCCTGAGGACGACCCGGCAGCTGGCTCCACTGATGCCCCTCTGGCTTAGATTTCCTGCTTTTCAGTTGTTCTCTTGCCAAGACAATTTATTAAATCCCCGGGATGCCGGGTGCAGATGTATGAATATTATAGCCCTTTAATTATGTCGCACTTTAATGTGTTTGTTAATCATTTGTGTGCCGAGTTGCTTTCTTCCGACTCGTTCGCTTTTTCCCATCCGCCCCACTCTTTGGCTGTGCCCTTGCCGGTCGTACGTCCGACTTGCGGTCCGTCGCCGGATCAAGAGCGTGCCGCTGGGTGAGGCTGACAGTATTTCAGTCGAACGAGCTGAATTCGGCAATCCGGCACTTTTATGAAAAGTTGCAAGTCAACTCGCTTTTACTCTTTCCCTTAGTCGTTTTTCGCGTGCCGGCTCCCTAGGCCTTACTCCCGCCGGCTCGGACGGCCGGGTTGCGGTCCGTAGCTGGATCGGAAGCCGGCTGTCGGAAACCGGATCACGTTACGGAGCCGACCGCGTGAGAGGGTTCAAGCCAATTGGCGAAACAAGGTAAAGTACGCGAAAACTTGTCGGAAACGGCGCTCTTGGCGCAAGCTTTTTCATAACTCATAAAAGGGATACAAGGGATACATACATTCCTCCTCTCATGTGTAAAATGGGCGGAGTAACCTGACATTCCACGGACGTTTAGTCTCCTCGTCGACCTTGTCCGGCTTGTTTTTCTTAGCCTCTTGGGCATCTATGAGATAGTAGGAATCATTGCCTACTGCCTTGCTCACGATGAAGGGACCCTCCCATGGGGATGCTAGTTTATGTCTGTCCGGCTGTCCGTTGGATCAGCCGGAGCACTAGGTCTCCTTCTCGGAATGCTAAGGTCTTGACCTTCCGGCTGTGGTAGCGACGGAGGCTCTGCTGGTATACGGTTGACCTGGACTCGGCCATCAGCCGGACCTCTTCAACCAGGTCGACTCCATCTTCGCGAGCTTCTTTGGCTTCAGCTTCTGTATACGGCTTGATTCTTGGTGCGTCGTGCTCGATATCGGTCGGCGGGACGGCTTCGGCCCCATATACGAGGAAGAAGGGTGTGAAGCCGACTGAGCGGTTTGGCGTTGTGCGCAAGCTCCACAGCACGCTGGGCAGCTCTTCAATCCAGCAGCCGGCTGAGCGCTCAAGCGGCTCCACCAGCCGGGGCCGGATGCCGGCTAGGATCAAGCCGTTAGCCTTCTCCACTTGGCCGTTGGTCTCCGGGTGCGCCACGGACGACAGGTCCATTCGGATCCCCATTTCCCCACAGTAGCGCTTGAAAACGCCTTCGGCGAAGTTGCTGCCGTTATCAGTGATGATGCTATGCGGGTAGCCGTATCTCGCGATTATCTCCTTGAGGAATGTGACGGCTGTGGAGCCATCCAGCTTCTTGATCGGCTTGGCTTCGATCCACTTAGTGAATTTATCAATCATCACCAAGAGGTGTGTCATGCCGCCTCGGGCTGTCTTGAATGGGCCCACCATATCCAAGCCCCATACGGCAAACGGCCAGGTGATGGGGATGGTTTTTAGGGCGGAAGCCGGCGTTTGCCTTTGCTTTGCGAAGCGCTGGCAGCCGTTGCACTTCTTCACCAGGTCTTCTGCGTCCCTGAGCGCAGTCGGCCAGTAAAAACCGTGCCTGGAAGGCTTTGGCCACTATGGCTGCGGAGGAGGCGTGATGGCCGCACTCTCCTCGGTGGATTTCCCGTAGGAGTTCAATCCCTTCAGCCGGCTCGACGCACCGCTGGAACACCCCACTTACGCTGCGTTTGTACAGCTCGTGGTTGATGATTGTATAGGCCTTGGCCCTTCTCTCAATCTGCCTAGCTTGAACCCTCGTCATTGGGCAGCACACCCTCGGTGAGGTAGGAGAGGAATTCTTGTGTCCATGATGGTACGCATTTTATTTCAAACACGCTAACCACCAAGGCCTCCATCTTCGGAGCTTCCGGTTTCGACCGCGTGGTCGCCGGGTTCGGCTGTGAAGCCGGCGGGTTTGGCTGATAAGCCCCCGAGTTTGGCTGAGAAGCCCCCGCGTTGGACCGATAAGCCCCCGGGTTCGGCTGAGAAGCCGGCGGGTTTGGCTGGTGAGCCCCCGACTTGGGCAATGAAGCCCCCGGGTTCGGCTGAGAAGCCCCCGGGTCAGCCGGCACGAATATGGAATCCGAGTCCGGTGACGGTATGATGGACGGTTTCTTGAGAATCGCCAAGGCAACGCCCGGCGGAATGGCTTGCCGAGTCGAGCCAATCTTGGACAAGGCATCAGCCGCCTCATTGTTTGCTCGTGGCACATGGTGGAATTCGCAGCCGTCGAAGAAGCCGGATAGCTGCTGGACATGGAAGCGGTACGAGGCCATGTTGGCATCCTTCGCGTCCCAGTCGCCAGATGCTTGTCTGTATGACCAAGTCGGAGTCGCCGAAGCATAGTATGCGACGCACGCCAATCTCCTTGGCCAGCTTCAGCCCATGAATGAGCGCTTCATACTCCGCCACGTTGTTGGATGCGGCGAAGTGGATCTGCAGGACGTAGTCCAGCCGGTCCCCCTTGGGAGAGGTGATGACGATGCCGGCTCCCAAGCCGTTGCGCATCTTCGAGCCGTCGAAGTGCATCTTCCAATGTGTGGAATCCGGCACGGGCGGCAGGTATTGCATCTCAGCCCAGTCGACAAAGAAGTCCGCGAGGATCTGCGACTTGATGGCTGTGCGTGGCTCGTAGAGGATGGTGTGGGCGGCTAGTTCCAGGGCCCACTTGGCCACCCGGCCATTGGCATCCTTGCTGCCGATGATTTCCGCCAAGGGCGCTGTGGCCACCACTCTGATGGGGTGCTCTTGGAAGTAGTGCTTGAGCTTCTTGGCCGCCATGTACACGCCGTAGGTGACCTTCTGGTAGTGGGGGTAGTTTTGCTTCGACTGGGACAGCACCTCGCTGAGATAGTAGACTGGGCGCTGAACCAGCTGCTCCCTGTTGGCTGCTTCTTTGCGCTCCACCACCAGGACAACGCTAACCACTCGGTTGGTGGCTGCGATGTACAACAGCATCGGCTCCATTGAACCCGGTGTTGCAAGGATTGGCGCGGTTGAGAGCACGCGCTTCAAATCACGGAAGGCTTCATCCGCCTGCGGTGACCAGACAAATTTGTCCGACTTCCTCATCAATTGATACAGGGGCAGTGCCTTCTCCCCCAGCCGGCTGACGAAGCGGCTCAAGGAGGCCAGGCATCCGGTGAACTTCTGGACGTCCTTGAGGCACTGCGGCAGTTCCATCTTCTCAATGGCACTGATCTTCTCCGGGTTGGCTTCGATTCCTCGCCGAGAGACGAGGTAGCCCGAGAGTTGGCCGGCCGGCACGCCGAACGTGCACTTGGCCGGGTTGAGCTTCATCCGGAATCTTCGCAGATTGGTGAAGGTTTCTCTCAAGTCATCAAGGAGGGTAGGCATCTCCTTGGTTTTTACAACGACATCATCCACGTATGCGTGAACATTTCTGCCGATTTGATCCTGCAAACACTTTTGCATGCACCTTTGGTAGGTGGCGCCTGCATTTTTCAAGCCGAATGGCATAGTCGTGTAGCGAGTAAGCCCCATACGGGGTAATGAACGAAGTCTTTATTTGATCAGCCGGATTCAAAGGAATCCGGTGGTAGCCTGAGTAGGCATCTAAGAAAGACAACGAGTTCACGGCCTGGCGATCGAGTCTATGACTTGATCTATGCGCGGCAGGTGGAAGGGGTCCTTCGGGCACGCCTTGTTGAGGCTGGTGTAGTCGATACACATGCGCCAGGAGCCGTTCTTCTTCAAAACCAGGACCGGGTTCGCCAACCAGTCCGGGTGCAGTACTTCCATGATGAAGCCGGCAGCTAGGAGCCGGGCAATTTCTTCACCGATGGCCTTCCTTCGTTCTTCGGCGAAGCGCCTGAGAGGCTGCTTCACCGGCTTGGCTTCAGGCCTGACGTGGAGGTGGTGCTCAGCCAACTCCCTCGGTACACCCGGCATGTCCCTTGGAGACCATGCGAAGATGTCCCGATTCTCACGGAGGAAGCTGGTGAGCTCGCTTTCCTATTTGCTGCTCAAGCCGGCACCGATGGTGACGTACTTGTCCGGCTGGGCCGGGTCGAGCAGGATCTTCTTGGTGTTGTCGGCCGGCTGGAAGTGAGTCGTCCCAGCCGGGTTGCCCACAGCCGGCATGTCCGCCTGCGCGGCCTTGGCCAAGGCAACGGCGTCGTGGATGAGCTGCTTCTCGGTGGCGATGACCAGCGTCTGGGCCATCTTGGAGCTCTGCGTGGCGCAGTCCATGGAGCGGCGATAGTCGCCGGCTACGGTGATGACCCCCTTAGGGCCAGGCATCTTCATCTTCAGGTACCCGTAGTGGGGCACCGCCATGAACTTTGTCAGGGCAGGCCTGCCCAGGAGCGCGTGGTAGGGACTCACGAGGTCCACCACCTCGAACTCGATGTTCTCCGTGCGGAAGTTGCCCGGCTTGCCGAACATGACCTCCAGGGTGATCCGGCCGATCGGCCGGCAGCAGTGGCCTGGCACGATGCCATGGAAGACGGTGGGGGTGGGGCGCAACTCGGCCTCCTGGATGCCCAACTTGCGGGCGGTGTCGCGGTAGAGGATGTTGATGCTGCTGCCCCCATCCATGAGGACGCGCGAGAAGCGCACGCTGCGCCGGGTTGTGCCGATGGTGGGGTCGAGGACCATGGCGTAGCTGCCCGGCTTTGGTAGGACAGCCGGTGTGTCGCGGCGATCAAAAGTGATGGCCTGCTCTGACCAGTGTAGGTACTGGGGGACCGGCGGCATGACCGCGTTGACTTCGAGGGAACGGCGCTGCTGGCTCGTTTTGTCCTCGGGCTCGGAGGTGAAGATGATGTAGGTGGCATCCTCAGCCGGTACCGGCCGCCATGGTGCACTTGGTTAGCCTCGTGGTGCTCGAGGTTGTTGGCTTCGCGCCGGCTTGGCCACCCGGCCCGCCGGCCGGTGGTGGTGGGGGTGGAGGCGGAAGGGGCTCGCCGCTCGTCAGCCGCTTCATGAAGTGGCAGTCACGGGTGGAATGGTTGGAGGGGTTCTTGCCGCTGTGGTACTTGCACGGCGAGTCGAGCATTTGCTCGAAGGTGTACTTCGGCTTCCAGGGCCGGTCCGTCTGCTTTTGGCGCCGGCTTGCGCCAGCCGCGTGGTCTGACACTGCCGCCACATGGGCGGAGCCGTACCGGCGGTCCGGCTGGTCGCTGTGCCTCTTGCCGCGGTAATTGTCCCGCCGGCTGCCGTGGTGGCCGCCTTCGGCCGGCTTATGCTCAGCCGGCTTGTTGTTGTCCCGCCCGGATGGAGCCGGCGAAATCTCAGCCGGCGTGCTCGCTGGTTCCATCGGCCCGGCGCGTACTGCACCGCGATGGCCATCAAGGCAGCCATCGTCTTGGGGTCGCTGCGGTGCAGCTTGTGCCACGAGCATGGTGTTGGGCCGGCAGCCGGCCATGAAGAAGCCGATCGCTTGGATCTCGTGCACGCCCTCGCGGGAGTTGCGCATCTCGCACCGGCGCGTCGGTGCACGCACGGTCCGTCTCGTCTCGCGCCCGCTTGCACATCTCAAGCCGTTGGGGCGACCTGGCCGGCGGTAGGTGCCGGTGAAGTTGCCGATGAAGGCGTCTTCGAAGTCGAGCCAGCCGTTGATGCTGCCGGCCGGCGGGTTGTTGAGCCGGGTGCGGGCGGAGCCGAGCGAAGCATGAGGGGAGTAGCGCACGGCCCGGCCGCTTGTTGCCCCGGGCGATGCCGACTGCGGTGGAGTAGTCCCGCAGCCCAGTCCTCCGGCTTGGTCGTGCCGTCGTACTTGGGTGTGTCGCGGGGGAGCTGGAAGCCGGCTCTCATGGGCTCGTTGAGGATCCGCGGCCCGAAGCACTTGGGGCCGGCTGGACCTTCTTCCTCCGCGATGCGGGATTCGACCAGCCGGTCGAGGCGATCTCTGGCGTCTGCCGGCTCGACGCGTGGGCCCAGCCGGGAGCGGGCCGGCTGGCGCGGGCCACTGGCCTCTGGAGCCGCGCGGTGCTTGATGGTGGATGGCCTCTCGTGCTCGTACTCTTCGTCGTCGTGCCGGCTTGATGGTGGCCGGCTGCGACCGCTGTTGCCACTGGGCGGCCGGCTTGTGCGGCTGGAGCTTGCGTGGGTGTTCCGGCTGTCGGCCCGCCGGCTTGGTGCGAGGGAGGTGGACTCGGCCGTGTCCCTCGGACCGTCTCGGTCCCTTGCTCGCAGCGCCATGAGCGTGAGAAGCTCTGGGGGCATGGGCGTACCTGGGGTCCTTGGTCAGCCGGTTGGCCGCCTTCAACAACTCAGTCACCCGCTCAGTCTGGCGGCGTAACTCTGTGCCCTCGAGGCGGTGCAGCTCTTCCGCGGCAGCTTCAGCCGCGAGCATGTTCTTGTCGGGGGTGTTGTAGATGGGTAGCTCCATAGACGGAGCCGGCGATGCAGCCGCCGTCCCGGCGATCTCGCGCCCGAGCCGCCTCCTCTGCGGCGGATCCGGCCGGCTCGGCTTGGGTTGTCGCCGGCCGGCGTGAGGCCGTGGGCGCGGTTGAACTCGCGCTCGGGAGATCTCCCACCGGCGCTTTGCAGCAGCCAGCTCTTCCGTCCGCTTGAGGAGGAGCCGGCGGTGCTCCTCCAGGTCCTTCTCGATGGTGGTGGGGTCGGCACCAGGCGTGAGCGGAGTGCTCAGCTTGGCCCGAACTTCGTCCAGCCGGGATGGTGGTGGCGGCGCCTTTGCGCCTGAGGCGGATGCGCCGGCGTCCTTGTTGCGCTCCAGCTCGGGGCCACGGATGCGCGTGGACTTGCCTCCGGCGTCGTCGCCGGTGGCCATGACCTCTCGCATGATGCAAGGGCCGGTGGTGGTGAGGCCGGCGCCGGCTCCGGGGGAGGGCTTGCGCAGCGCACGATCTCGCGCGGGTAGCACGGTGGTGCGACGGTGGCGACGTAGACGTCGAAGCCGCCGAAGCCGATGATGTTGCCGCCGGCAGGAATGGCCGGTCGGCGAAGCAGCCAGCGTTGTCGCTGACGCAGTCGAGGGAGCCGAATCTCCAGACCAAGCCTGAAGCGACTCGCTCGCCGGTGGTGATGGTGAGGCCCGTCCGGATGAAGACACCGGCCGAGGATGCTGAAGGCCCCACGGTGGGCGCCAAACGTCGTGGTATCGTCATGACATATGCCATAGGGTGGCTAATCGAAGGGGCTCCTGAGAGATCTCACGGCGGTATCCGGAAGCGGGTATGGGCACGAACGACACGGCGACGTACCCAGGTTCGAGGCCCTCCGGTGGAGGTAACACCTCTACTCCTGCTATGAGTGTATATGATGTGTAACACGGTACAATGGTGCTCCTTGAGCTGTATCCGGCTGCTCTGAGGTGGACGAAGGTCTCTTTCTCTCAGGGCAGCTCTAAGACTAGTGGATGGTAACCGATCGATCCCCTCCACGAGAGGGGGTAGTGCGGCTTATATAGGCACCGGCACTTTACATATAAGACCCTATAGTCTAGTGGCCAGCATGGGCCGGCTTCGGCTCCCGTCCCTTCCCGAGGCGCTGACGCCAGGGAGCCGTTGAGGCGTCATGGCTCTGTCCCATCCGGCTGCCACGGTCAGCGGTATGGAGAGGAAGCGTCTCGTCGCCGTCAGCCACCGTAGCCTCGTACGGCGCGTCGTAAGCCATGATGGCCTGTCCGGCGCGTGGCACTATTGCTCCACGGTGCCCCGCGCTTACGGAAGATGAAGTCGGCGTGGACTTTGGGAACCCGGATCACCAACCCGGTTCCTTCTAGTGCAAGACTCGCCGGCCTCGAGTCGGTCCGAGGTACGGACCCCGGTCGGATATGGCTTGTAGAAGCCGGCCCGGCTACAGCATTGGCGGCCGTAACCAGGCCGACTAGGACTCGGAGCCAACCGACTTCCAGACCAGCCGGCTACGGCGCCAGCCGGCTGCTCCTCAGCCGGCCTTTGCCGCGAGCCGGCCAGTGGTCAGCCGGCTGCTCCGCGTCCATTGCCCTACCCGGGGTCTTCCCCCCGACAGCACCACAGGAGCCGCCTTGGGAGCCGAAGATTCGGAAGCTGCAGCGGCCGGCGAAACAGCATCAGATCTGACCCTCTTAGGTGGAGGCTCAATAAAAGCGTCGTCACTACAAGGAAGATTTGATCGACCAAGTTATGAGAAAAATGTGAGAATATCGAGAAGTTGAAAATAGTAAGAAGAAGAAAAACACTTACAAATCAAGGAGATCATCTTCATCGGCAAAACCGCCGATTGATCTCTTCATAGGTGGAGCCCTGGTCTCCTCCGCAGCTGCATTAACAAAGGCACCGTGATCAGCGTCATCATCGCGCACTGATCCCTCTGTGTCGCAAGTGTCACCGGCTGATGGGGGAGATTAGCATGGGCAGGTTCGGAATCTATCATGTCATCATGTTCGCTTGTTGGGTGTATATGATCGAGAGTGCGAGAATCGACGGGTTCTGAAGAGCCTCTTCCTTCGGAAGTTTCATTTGGCAAGTCGTGAAAGTCCTCGGAGGCTACAAGGGTCTGTCGAAGAAAAAACAAGTGAGAATAACAGCAATATATGTCGATGGCAGCGTGACGAGAATTTAAGAAGGAAGATTACCTCTGGTGGTGGATGATCGGCATCAAAAGGAGTATACGGAGACGTTAGTGGGATCGAATCCTCTTGGCTGAAGAAAGTGAGGCGACGGATTTCATCGAGCAGTTCTTTTTCCGACAATTCGGCAGCATTAATTCTAGTCTCATCCTTTGGACCTGAATATAACCACATTGGGCGAACCCTAGCCATGACTGGTTGGACTCGACGTTTCAGAAACACTGCCGCTACCTCGGTGCCGACCATAGTTTGTCCGTCGGCCTCCTTGATCCGAAGAAATCTGACAAATAATTCATCGGCTGCTACTTTTTCGTCGGGAGAGAGAACATTCTTCCAGGAATTCTTAGGCTTGGCCTCAAGGACGTCGACAGAGCGAGGAAGCTGAGATTCGGGTGATGAGGAATCCTTGATATAGAACCACTTCAATCTCCACCCTTGCATGTACTCTTTCATTGGGAAATTGAAGTAATTGACATCCGAACGAGCTACAAATCCTACTCCTCCGGTGACAAAATATCCATTGCTACTGCTGTATCTCTTCACATAGAAGATCTTTTTCCACAACCCAAAATGAGGCTCAACGCCCAGATATGCTTCGCAGAGGGTGATGAACACAGCAACGTGAAGGATTGAGTTGGGAGTGAGTTGCCATAGTTGGATTTCGTAAGTTCGCAGAAGATGGAGGAGGAATTCGTGAACAGGAAGCGAAAGGCCTAGGTACAAGAAGGACAAGAACATTACGGTAAAATCGGCAGGAGGGTTAGGTCGAGAAATCGCACCTGGGAAGATCACATTCCCCTCATCAGAGGAGATCAATCCCAGGCTTCGGGATCTCTTCTCGTCACGCTTGGTGACGGTCGAGGCTATCCAATCACCGGGCTTGGCTGCTGAGCTCAATGGCGCCGGCGGCGCCGGAGCCGGGGGAGGAGCGCTTGGAGCGCCTTCCTTCGAAAGGATTAAGGAAGGTTTGGCGGCGGCGCCTCCGCTCGTCGAGCTGGCGGCGGCGCTGGGGATCTTCTTCTTCGCCATCACGAGATCTGGGAGAAATCAGAAAACAGTGGTGGCGGCGCGAGCGGATGTGAACAGGAGAAGAGGAAGAACGGCAAAGAGATGAACTTAAGGGAGGCTTCGTATTGATAATGGGCCTTTTCTCCAGTTAATGATTGTGGAAATCGAGAAGGTGCCTAGTTAACCGTGTGAAGGGGAGCAGGAATCGCACGAAAACAGGGCTGGCAGGTCGTGTCTTATCAGTCAAAATCGAAGGGACAGAAAAACGTCATCAATGACGTCATGGAGAATGA
This sequence comes from Lolium rigidum, assembly GCF_022539505.1. Classification (NCBI taxonomy): domain Eukaryota; kingdom Viridiplantae; phylum Streptophyta; class Magnoliopsida; order Poales; family Poaceae; genus Lolium; species Lolium rigidum. The sequence continues at coordinate 42,169,250 of NC_061514.1, read as the reverse complement.
TTGCATACGAAGAGATAAGAAAGTATCGGGTGATCGACTTGAGCCTATGCGCGGATTGCGAGCATCCACACCTAGGCTCGGGGGCTACTCCCATCGGGAGCGCTGACGCGCACCCGATAGAAAATATATATTCGAAGGAAAAACTTGATCAGAGTCTGCACCCGGACGAAAAACGCTCGTGCCCAGACTCGGGGGCTACTCCCATTGGGAGCGCTGGATGGGCACCCGATAGAACTTTTTTCGCACTCCAGGATCATGCCCGGGGACTTGATTCTGTGTAGGGTAACGTTGTTTTGCCATCGGCAGTTAACCAACAAAAGTTGGGCACGTTATTCGGTATCCCTTGCATAAAGAAAATGTATCAGATGGTCTACAAAGACTTGCAGGAACAATTTCGGCAAAAGAAGATGTTCGAGTGGTACAACTTGAGTCTACGCACGGATTGCAAGCATCCGTACCTAGACTCGGGGGCTACTCCCATCGGGAGCGCTGCCGCGCACCCGATAGAAGACAGAAGGAAAGCAAGAATGATCAAGGAGAAGAACTTCGGAAGAAAATATGCTTCAGTCTCTACCCGAACTATGTTCGGCTAGACACTCGGGGGCTACTGACGTGGGCATTACCCTTCGGGTAACCAATGTTGCTCTACCCTATACGGTCCACGAGGAGGCCCATGAAGGTACCCGGAGGGAAGATGGGCCACTAGGACGGTGCGGCGGAATATTACTTGAAGCACAAGACACGGAAGAAGCCGAACAAGGAAAGATTAGAGATAGATCTATTGTAATCCTACTCGTACTCGACTAGACCTCTCGGGACCTGGCCACCTATATAAAGGCCAGGAAAGGGGCTATCGAGGGATACAATCAATCTTAGCGATCTTAGCCAACAGAAGCTTAGAACTAGGTTACCCTAGTGATTAGCTATCTCGACGAGATCACAGCCGAGCTATTCGGCACCCCATTGTAACACTGTTTTCATCATAATAAAGAACAGACAAGCAGGACGTAAGGGTTTTACCTCATCGAGGGCCCCGAACCTGGGTAAATCGCTCCCCCCATTTGTCTGTGTACCGATGTCTCGTATCAGCTTGCAGGATTCCATCAACCCTAAGTCCCAATCGGAGGACATTGTCGAGGAACACCCCCGACACAGGTTCTTGTAGATGTGCAAGGATTTGAGATAGTCCCGCCACCAAAAGGAGATATCTCTTGCTCGAAGGGGCGGCAAAACCGTTTGATAATAGGCTTCCCAAGTAAGACTCACCCAAGGAATATTGACCTTGTTATAGAATTTATGTAAATGTTTCATTAAAAGACAGTCATTTTGCACTGACAGATTCAAGACTCCAAGCCCCCCTGATCCTTTGGGCGACAGACAAGGTCCCAGGAGGCCAGTGGTGGTGTTTTACTATACAAGTCCTTATTCCTCCATAAACAATGTCTTCGATATTTATCACATTCATTCAACACCCATTGATAAATTTTCAAAGTACTCATGGTAAAAATGGGTAAAGAAGAGAGAACTGAATTGACCAATCTGAGTTTGCTGCCATAATGCAGATACATGGCACATGATGGCAATCTTCTCTGTATACACATAATAAGAGGCATAAAGTACTCTTTTCTGGGCTTGGTAATACTTAAGGGAAGCCCTAGGTAGAGCATAGGAAGGTTTCCTAGCTAACAATTGAGTGCATTCGTGTACTGTCCTACAGAATCCTCTGGAATATTGATGGGGATGAGATTAGATTTCTCATAATTAACCTTCAGTCCAGTGGCTGCTCCAAAAGCATGCAACAACTCTTTCAAATGTACTAATTGTGAAACATCAGCTGGCATGATGACAAGGGTATCATCAGCATATTGAACAATTGGGTAGTCTGGGGAACAATTGAGTGAAATAGGTCTGTGTAGGTGTCCTGTAAGCATAGCATGATTAACCAAAGTTTGCAGTGCGTCAGCAGCAAGCACAAATAAAAGGGGAGAGAGAGGATCTCCCTGCCTCACTCCTCTTTTACATTTGAATACAGACCCAGGGACACCATTGAGTAAAACTGATGAAGTAGCTGAAGAAAGAATCTGCATGATCCAAGCACACCATTTATCTCCAAAACCCTTTCTTCTTAGAACCTCAAGAATAAAAGAATGATCCAATTTGTCAAAAGATTTCTCAAAATCAAGTTTAAGCAGAACTGTCTCTTTCTTGGATTTGTGACATAGATGAATATATTCAAAGGACCATGCCAGACAGTCTTGTATAGTTCTAGATTTGATAAACCCATATTGGTTTTCATGGATAAGTTGCATAATGACAGTCTGTAGCCTATTGATGTCTACGTTCCCCCTCCTTTCCTGTAGACAGTGTTGGGCCTCCAAGTGCAGAGGTTTGTAGAACAGCAGCAAGTTTTCCCTTAAGTGGATCACCCAAGGTTTATCGAACTCAGGGAGGAAGAGGTCAAAGATATCCCTCTCATGCAACCCCGCAACCACAAAGCAAGAAGTCTCTTGTGTCCCCAACACACCAAATAGGTGCACTAGTTCGGCGAAGAGATAGTGAAATACAGGTGGTATGAATATATATAAGTAGTAGCAACGGTGCCAGAAAATAGCTTGCTGGCGTGTAGTTGATGGTGGTAGTATTGCAGCAGTAGTAACACAGTAAAACAGTAAACAAGCAGTAGTAACTCAGCAGTATTTAGGAACAAGGCCTAGGGATTACACTTTCACTAGTGGACACTCTCAACATTGATCACATAACAGAATAGATAAATGCATACTCTACACTTTTGTTGGATGATGAACACATTGCGTAGGATTACACGAACCCTCAATGCCGGAGTTAACAAGCTCCACAATAATGCTCATGTTTAAGTAACCTTAAGTGTAAGATAGATCAAAACGACTAAACCAAGTACTAGCATAGCATGCACACTCGTCACCTTCATGCATATGTAGGAGGAATAGATCACATCAATATTATCATAGCAATAGTTAACTTCGCAATCTACAAGAGATCATGATCATAGCATAAACCAAGTACTAACACGGTGCACGCACCGTCACCTTTGCACACATGCGAGGAGGAATAAAACTACTTTAATAACACATCACTAGAGTAGCACATAGATAAATTGTGATACGATGCACATTGCAATCATAAAGAGATATAAATAAGCACTTCACTACGCTCTTCAACAGTGAATAAGTACTTCGTGAAATATAGCCTAAGAGACCCACACGGTGCACACACTGTCACCTTTACACACGTGGGACAAGGAGTCTCCGGAGGTCACATAAGTAAAACCCACTTGACTAGCATAATGACATCTAGATTACAAGCATCATCATATGAATCTCAATCATGTAAGGCAGCTCATGAGATTATTGTATTGAACTACATAGGAGAGAGATGAACCACATAGCTACCGGTACAGCCCCGAGCCTCGATGGAGAACTACTCCCTCCTCATGGGAGCAAGCAGCGGTGATGAAGATGGCGGTGGAGATGGCAGCGGTGTCGATGGAGAAGCCTTCCGGGGCACTTCCCCGCTCCGGCAGGGTGCCGGAACAGAGACTCCGTCCCCAGCATCTTGGCTTCGCGATGGCGGCGGCTCCGGAACTTTTCTCGTATCGTGGCTTCCTCCGTAAGGGTTTTCGATGCGGGGGCTTTATATAGGCGAAGAGGCGGCGCAGGGGGTCAACGAGGCGACGACACCATAGGGTGGCGCGGCCGGGCCTGGCCGCGCCACCATGTCATCCGGGCCCACAGGGCCCCCTCCGCGGCTCTCGGGTGTTCCGGATGCTTCCGGGCAAAATAGGAACCCGGGAGTTGATTTCGTCCAATTCCGAGAATATTTCGTTACTAGGATTTCTGAAACCAAAAACAGCAGAAAACAGGAACTGGCACTTCGGCATCTTGTTAATAGGTTAGTTCCAAAAAATGCACGAATATGACATAAAGTGTGCATAAAACATGTAGGTATCATCAATAAAGTAGCATGGAACATAAGAAATTATCGATACGTTGGAGACGTATCGCATCCCCAAGCTTAGTTCTGCTCGTCCCGAGCAGGTAAAACGATAACAAAGATAATTTCTGAAGTGACATGCCATCATAATCTTGATCATACTATTTGTAAACATATGTAATGAATGCAGCGATCAAAAACAATGGTAATGACATGAGTAAACAAGTGAATCATAAAGCAAAGACTTTTCATGAATAGTACTTCAAGACAAGCATAAATAAGTCTTGCATAAAAGTTCACTCATAAAGCAATAATTCAAAGTAAAGGTATTGAAGCAACACAAAGGAAGATTAAGTTTCAGCGGTTGCTTTCAACTTATAACATGTATATCTCATGGATAGTGTCAATATAAAGTAATATAACAAGTGCAATATGCAAGTATGTAGGAATCAATGCACAGTTCACACAAGTGTTTGCTTCTTGAGGTGGAGAGAAATAGGTGAACTGACTCAACATAAAGTAAAAGAATGGTCCTTCAAAGAGGAAAGCATCGATTGCTATATTTGTGCTAGAGCTTTGATTTTGAAAACATATAGAGAGCATAAAAGTAAAGTTTTGAGAGGTGTTTGTTGTTGTCAACGAATGGTAGTGGGCACTCTAACTACCTCATCAACCAGACTTTCAAGAGCGGCTCCCATGAAGGACGTTATCTCTACCAGAAAGGTAGATCATCCCTCTTCTCTTTTGTTTACACATGTACTTTAGTTTAGTTTTTCTTTATTTATGGATGACACTCCTCCCAACCTTTTGCTTACTCAAGCCATGGCTAACCGAATCCTCGGGTGCCTTCCAACATTCACATACCATGGAGGAGTGTCTATTTGCAAAATTAAGTTGCTTACTGATGAATCAGAGCAAAACATGTGAAGAGAATTATTAATGAAAGTTAATTAATTGAGGATGGGAACCTCATTGCCAGCTCTTTTTGCAAAATTATTGGATAAGCGGATGAAGCCACTAGTCCATTGTGAAAGTCTGTCAAAAGTAAATGACAAGATCGAAAGATAAAACACCACATACTTCCTCATGAGCTATAAAACATTGACACAAATAAGAGGTGATAAATTTTGAATTATTTAAAGGTAGCACTCAAGCAATTTACTTTGGAATGGCGGAGAAATACCATGTAGTAGGTAGGTATGGTGGACACAATTGGCATAGTAGTTGGCTCAAGGATTTTGGATGCATGAGAAGTATCCCTCTCGATACAAGGTTTAGGCTAGCAAGGTTATTTGAAGCAAACTCAAGGATGAACAAGTGCAGTAAGACTCACATATAAACATATTGTAAGCATTATAAGACTCTACACCGTCTTCCTTGTTGTTCAAAACTCAATACTAGAAATTATCTAGACTTTAGAGAGACCAATTATGCAAACCAAATTTTAGCAAGCTCTATGTATTTCTTCACTAATAGGTGCAAAGTATATGATGCAAGAGCTTAAACATGAGCACAACAATTGCCAAGTATCACATTACCCAAGACATTATAGCAATTACTACATGTAGCATTTTCCAATTCCAACCATATAACAATTTAACGAAGAAGAAACTTCGCCATGAATATTATGAGCTAAGAACACATGTGTTCATACGAACCAGCGGAGCGTGTCTCTCTCCCACACAAGGATGAACTTATTCAGAGAACTAAGATAACAAAACAAAAGCTAAAATAAAAGCACTACGTACGCTCCAAGTAAAGTACATAAGATGTGACTCGAATAAAAATATAGTTTCAGGGGAGGAACCCGATGATGTTGTCGATGAAGAAGGGGATGCCTTGGGCATCCCCAAGCTTAGACGCTTGAGTCTTCTTAAAATATGCAGGGGTGAACCACGGGGGCATCCCCAAGCTTAGAGCTTTCACTCCTCTTGATCATAGTATATCATTCTCCTCTCTTGACCCTTGAAAACTTCCTTCACACCAAACTTCAAGCAAACTCATTAGAGGGTTAGTGCATCATCAAAAATTCACATGTTCAGAGGTGACACAATCATTCTTAACACTTCTGGACATTGCACAAAACTTCTGAAAGTTAATGGAACAAAGAAACTCATTCAACTTAACAAAAGCGGCAATGCGAAATAAAAGGCAGAATCTGTCAAAAACAGAACAGTCCGTAAAGACGAATTTAAAGCTGGCACCAGACTTGCTCAAATGGAAAAACTCAAAACTAATGAAAGTTGCGTACATATCTGAGGATCACGCTCGTAAATTGGCAGATTTTTTCGAATTTTCTACAGAGAACTGTGCCCAGATTCGTGACAGACAGCAATGCTGTTTCTGCGCAGCAATCCCAAATATAACATCAACTTTGACATAGAAACTTTACTTGGCACAAAAACATGATAAGGAGAGGTTGCTACAGTAGTAAACAACTTCCAAGACACAAATATAAAACAAAGTACTGTAGCAAAATAACACATGGGTTATCTCCCAAGAAGTTCTTTCTTTATAGCCGTTAAGATGGGCTCAGCAGCTTTAATGATGCACTCGCAAGAAATAGAAGTTGAAGCAAAAGAGAGCATCAAGAGGCAAATTCAAAACACATTTAAGCCTAACATGCTTCCTATGCATAGGAATCTTGTAAATAAACAAGTTCATGAAGAGCAAAGTAATAAGCATAGGAAGATAGAACAAGTGTAGCTTCAAAAATTTCAGCACATAGAGAGGTGTTTTAGTTACATGAAAATTTCTACAACCATATTTTCCTCTCTCATAATAACTTTCAGTAGCATCATGAGCAAACTCAACAATATAACTATCACATAAAGCATTATTATCATGAGTCTCATGCATAAAATAATTACTACTCCCAACATAAGCATAGTCATTCTTATTAATTGTAGTGGGAGCAAATTCAACAAAGTAGCTATCAAATATAGGAGGTATATTGTAATCATAATCAAATTTATCCTCCATAACAGGTGGTAACAAAAGACTACTATCATTATAATCATCATAAATAGGAGGCAAAGTATCATCAAAGTAAATTTTCTCCTCAATGCTTGGGGGACTAAAAATATCATGCTCATCAAAGCCAGCTTCCCCAAGCTTAGAATTTTCCATAGCATTAGCAACAATGGTGTTCAAAGCATTCATACTAATAACATTCCCATTATCATGCATATAAAGTTCCATGGGTTTTTTAATTCTCTCTTCAAACACATCATGTCCTAATTCAAGATAAAGTTCATAAAGATCTCTCATATTTTTGTTGTTTTCCATTATGCCTAACTAGTGTAAACAAGAAACCAAATGTCGCAATTGCAGAGTCTAAAGGAAATAGCTTCGAGTACTTACAACGGCGGAAAATAGCTTGGTAGCCGAGGTCCGGAGTGTGAGTACCTTTTACCTTTCCTCCCGGCAACGGCGCCGGAAAAGTGCTTGATGTCTACGTTCCCCCTCCTTTCCCGTAGACAGTGTTGGGCCTCCAAGTGCGAGGTTTGTAGAACAGCAAGCAAGTTTTCCCTTAAGTGGATCACCCAAGGTTTATCGAACTCGGGGAGGAAGAGGTCAAAGATATCCCTCTCATGCAACCCCGCAACCACAAAGCAAGAAGTCTCTTGTGTCCCCAACACACCAAATAGGTGCACTAGTTCGGCGAAGAGATAGTGAAATACAGGTGGTATGAATATATATAAGTAGTAGCAACGGTGCCGTGAAAATAGCTTGTCGGCGTGTAGTTGATGGTGGTAGTATTGCAAGCAGTAGTAACACAAGTAAAACAAGTAAACAAGCAGTAGTAACTCAGCAGTATTTAGGAACAAGGCCTAGGGATTACACTTTCACTAGTGGACACTCTCAACATTGATCACATAACAGAATAGATAAATGCATACTCTACACTTTTGTTGGATGATGAACACATTGCGTAGGATTACACGAACCCTCAATGCCGGAGTTAACAAGCTCCACAATAATGCTCATGTTTAAGTAACCTTAAGTGTAAGATAGATCAAAACGACTAAACCAAGTACTAGCATAGCATGCACACTCGTCACCTTCATGCATATGTAGGAGGAATAGATCACATCAATATTATCATAGCAATAGTTAACTTCGCAATCTACAAGAGATCATGATCATAGCATAAACCAAGTACTAACACGGTGCACGCACTCGTCACCTTTGCACACATGCAGGAGGAATAAAACTACTTTAATAACACATCACTAGAGTAGCACATAGATAAATTGTGATACGATGCACATTGCAATCATAAAGAGATATAAATAAGCACTTCACTACGCTCTTCAACAGTGAATAAGTACTTCGTGAAATATAGCCTAAGAGACCCACACGGTGCACACACTGTCACCTTTACACACGTGGGACAAGGAGTCTCCGGAGGTCACATAAGTAAAACCCACTTGACTAGCATAATGACATCTAGATTACAAGCATCATCATATGAATCTCAATCATGTAAGGCAGCTCATGAGATTATTGTATTGAACTACATAGGAGAGAGATGAACCACATAGCTACCGGTACAGCCCCGAGCCTCGATGGAGAACTACTCCCTCCTCATGGGAGCAGCAGCGGTGATGAAGATGGCGGTGGAGATGGCAGCGGTGTCGATGGAGAAGCCTTCCGGGGCACTTCCCCGCTCCGGCGAGGTGCCGGAACAGAGACTCCTGTCCCCCAGATCTTGGCTTCGCGATGGCGGCGGCTCTGGAACTTTTCTCGTATCGTGGCTTCCTCCGTAAGGGTTTTCGATGCAGGGGCTTTATATAGGCGAAGAGGCGGCGCAGGGGGGTCAACGAGGCGACGACACCATAGGGTGGCGCGGCCAGGGCCTGGCCGCGCCACCATGTCATCTGGGGCCCACAGGGCCCCCCTCTGGCGGCTCTCGGGTGTTCTGGATGCTTCCGGGCAAAATAGGAACCTGGGAGGTGATTTCGTCCAATTCCGAGAATATTTCGTTACTAGGATTTCTGAAACCAAAAACAGCAGAAAACAGAACCGGCACTTCGGCATCTTGTTAATAGGTTAGTTCCAGAAAATGCACGAATATGACATAAAGTGTGCATAAAACATGTAGGTATCATCAATAAAGTAGCATGGAACATAAGAAATTATCGATACGTTGGAGACGTATCACCTATTAGCCAAGAGCTTTGTGAGGAGCTTAAGAGTACAGTTGAGAAGGGATATAGGCCTAAAATCATGAGCAGTAGATGCATCATCTTTTTTTGGCACAAGTGTGATAAAACAACTATTGATGCTTTCAAGGCACAGTGAACCTTGATGAAACTGATTGCAAAGATCATAGAAGTCCTTTTTAACTAAGGGCCAACATTTCTGCAGAAATTCAGCATTGAAACCATCTGGGCCGGGAGACTTATTGTGTGGAAAAGAAGCCACAACATCATCAATTTCTTTGGGGGTAAAAGGTTCCTCCAGGAAATCCAGATTTGGATGCCTGTGTAGCAGAGAAATAATATCAGGCAATCCAGTAACCTGTTCTGTCTGTCCCAATCTTTGCTTATAGGATTCAAGCAGAATATTGGCTTGAGCAGAATGCTCAGTCTCTATATCTCCATTAGTGTTTGAGAGAGAAGCAATATGATTCTTCCTCTTCTGATTTGAAGCCATGGCATGTAAAAATCTAGAATTCTCATCTCCCAGAGTAACCCATTTAAGCTTGCCTCTCTGCTTCCAATAGGCCAACTGTTGCTTAAGGAGTCCAGCTAGATGCATTTTCATAGCCTGTCTAAAAGTCCTCTCCATAGGAAGAAGATCTCTGAAATTCTCAATGGCATCCATCAGTGAAATAAGGCCATTCAAATCTTGTATATCCTGGTTAATAGAGGATATGAAAGTGGACCATTTCTTCAACTCTTTTCTAAGGATTTTAAACTTTGCAGTAATCCTTTTTGCTGCATCAGCATAGTGAATGGACTGATTCCAAGAGTGCTCTACAATAGCCAAAAAAACTGGGTGCTGCAACCATCCGTTCTCAAATCTGAAGATTACTGATTTTGGAATGGATGTCTTTATGGAAATAACACAGGGCACATGGTCTGATGTGGTCATAGCAAGAGGAAGTGCCATGGTATTTGGGAAAGCAGTAGACCATGCAACTGAAGAAAAAACCAGTCCAACCTTTGCAGTAGTGGAGAATCCTGCATATTACTCCAAGTATACTTTCTTCCTTTGAGAGGAATATCCACCAATCCCAAATTACTAATTGCTTCATTGAATAATAACATTTCATTAACATTTCCTCCATCTCTATTTCTGTCCTGAGGAGATCTTATCAAATTGAAATCTCCCACAAGCAACCAGTTCTCTTCATCAGGAATAGTGACATTATTAAGCCAATGGAGAAAATCCAATTGCTGGCTATCTTGAAAAGGGGCATAAATATTTGTCAGGGTCCAAAACAATTCTGATTTGGTGGATTGTAATTCAACAGAAAGTGCATAACTATTGTGAAACACACAGTTCCCCTTGAAAACAGAACTATCCCAGATTGTAATAATACCACCAGATCGCCCCACAGAGGGGACAAAAGCAAAAGAGTCAAAATTCCTTGGGCAAAAGTTTCTAAGGAAAGGTAAATCCACATGCTCTCTTTTGAAGTCCTGAAGGCAAATCACATGGCAACCACTTTCTTTTATTTTATTCATAATAAGTGGCCATTTCTCAGGGTCATTAGTACCCCTAATATTCCAATTCAGCACTTTCCAGAATAATTTATCCATATATTAAAAAGGAAAAGCACATATCATCCAGAGATACAGTCATAGACTGAATCCACCAAGTTACCACATCATTACAGCACTTCCAAAAGCATATAGTCCTTAAGGATAAGGTAAGGTAAAGAGTCTTATTACATGCCAAAATCAACAGGAAATACTTCCTGACAAAAGACCAAAAGCTCCAAGCATCCAGTAAGAAAAAATAACAGGGAATAAAGCTGAAAGTAACAGACTCTCCAAGCCTTTTACTTCTTCTTTGTTTGTCCATGTCTTGCTTTATCATTGACTTCCTTCTTGGATGAAACCTTCTTGACCCTGGTAGACCTAGTCTGCCTAGGAGTGGAGTCCTCTGCTGGTGAGTCATCATCAGAATCTGGAGTTGGAATATTGAATTTGGAGCATAGATTCCTTACAACTGCTTTCTTTATGGGAGGGGCAGCAGAGGCACAAGCTAAGCAATTTTTGTCAAAACAAGTTTTGGCCTTATAGCCCCTAGAAGAGGCAGAAATCCTGGGGCTCCTCCTTACTTCTGAGACACACATTGGTGTAGCTCTGGCCTTCTTCCTTGCATGAATAACAGAGGTGGATGCTGGTGGAGCAAGGAGCAGCTTGGGCTTGATAGCTTGTGGTGTGGAGAAGCCTTGGGTCACATTTGAACAAGCCTTGGTCAGACTACAGTGAGGAGGTTCAGTAGCAGGGCAGTGTAGAGGGAGAACAAAGTCTCTTGATGTGGTATACTGACTATCAAAATCACCTAGAATTTGCCAAATCTTTGACTGCAGGAGACCCTTGGCCCAATTAAGCTCATGTACCTCTTAATATTTAGTTTAGGAGAGTATTGAATGGGAACAAATGGATAGCATGACTGCACTTATGTAGAAGACAAACGAATGTTAACCTTGCTGATGAACCAGATAGCTTTGTTTGGAATCTTACCACCTCAGGATTGTTCACTGTTAAGTCTATGTATGAAGATTTGATGAATGATCACACTCCTTTTCTACGGAAATATTTATGGAAGCTAAAAATCCCACTTAAGGTCAGATTTTTTATGAGGTTTCTCAATAACAAAGTTTTGTTAACTAAAGATAATCTTGCAAAAAAAATTGGAAAGGGTGTACGAAGTGTTGTTTTTGTGGTGCACAAGAATCTATTGAACATCTTTTTTTAGCCTGTCCCTTTGCAAAGTTATTATGGCGCATGGTTTATTTCGCTTTTGATGTTCCACCTCCAACTAATATTACTAATATGTTTGGCAATTGGTTGAATGGAGTTGACAAAAAAGCAAAGGATCGGATACGCATTGATGCATCAGCCTTGTGCTGGTCATGGAGGTGCCGAAATAACGTTATATTTAATAATTCAACTTCTTTCAATATTTTGCAGGTTATTCATATGGTGGTCCATTGGGTGCAACTATGGGCCTTGCTGCAACCTCAGGACCAGCGGAATATTATGGATACTGGATGCATCCATCTCCAGACGATTGCTCAGGGTATCTTGTCTCTGGCTGGTTGGTGTCATACTAGTCGATTACAGGGTGCTTAGTTGGTTTTGTTTTCGAATTTTGCTTTTCCACTGGTTGATATTTGTATCGACTATGAGCGATTTGTCACTTTTGTAATAAATACTGTGTGATTTGAAGACTGCATAATAATAAAAGCCGTGTGCATCATCACGATGCAGAGGCTGGGGTGTTTCCCCTTTTCAAAAAAAATTGTAGGCCAAACGATCAAGGGGCTCTTGGTGTGAAGTTATTATACATTAAAAATGAGTGTTCGTTGAGCAAGTGACTCTTTAAATTACTGAAGGAAGAAGAGGTATGGCAATAGCTAATATACAAAATAAATTAATATCTACACTCCAAATTCTTGTCCCAAGTTGATGACTCTCCTTTCTCAAAAGGGGCATGAAGCTGAAAGATGGTTTCGTTGAAAGAGGTTTTCTGCATAGGTAACATGGAAGACATATGGCTAGGAGACACACATTTATCTCACCAATATCCGTCGCTATACAACATACTGCAACGTAAAAGAAATCGGTTGCCCACGTGATGGCTCAAGTCCCATTATATATAATTTTTTAGAGATTTTTAACTAAAATAAATGGGCAAGATGGCTTCATCGAGTTCGAAGGTTGACGGATGTGAAGGTCTCGCAACCTAATATGTTCGTATGGAAACTAACTACATCAAGCTCTTTTTGGTCAAGTGCATGTACATTACGTGAATGGCCATATGATGCTTCTTAGAAAATATATTTGGATAATGAAAGTAACACTTAAAATTAAGATTTTATTGATTCTCATATCACAAGGTGTTACTAACCAAGGATAACTTAACAAAAATAAATTGGCAAGGAAGTAAAAACAAATCCTTTGTGATCAAGCTGACACAATTCAACATCTTTGTATTACATGTCCGCTAGCGAAGATTATTTGGCGGATTGTTTTTTTTTCGAAAAAGGGCGCTTTATTATTTGGCGGATTGTACACTTGACTTTCAGCATAACGTCCCCAAACAATGTCACACTGTCTTTTTTATAGAATTGGTTGAGGGGAGTCGTGAAAAAAGATAACTAGCAATGCAAAATCTTGTTCTTTTATGCACGTCATGCCAACTGGCTACTTACTGAATCTATATGTGGTTCTACCTATAGCCAACAGAGAAGCGCGAGAATTTAGATATTGGGTGCAACCGTTTAGCGACAGTTGCTCTGGATATATACAGTCGGTGCAATTGACATTTCGAGCTTCGATAGCATGTTGATGCATAATCAATCTATGTTGTCCTTTCTTTTTAGATGACCGATACACAAGGTCCCCCTTTGTAATAGTTAACTGATAATAAAGTAATAAATGGTTGCATTGCATCAATCGATGCCTGAAGCCTGGTCTTCGTCCCCCATTTCGAACAAGAAGTGCTTATCCTAGACTATATTAGTGATGAAAATGGTCAGTTCGGAGTTACTATATAAGTAAGTTACTACTACCACAACACAATGTCACAATATCTAGTTGGTGAGTTACTCCACCTGGTTCCGGACGGACGGAGAGTCCTGTGCAGGATTTACTGACCGATCTGCGCCGATGCGCATGGTAGCCGTGAGATCCGATCCTCTGGTTCTTGGCCATGCATGGGGAACAGTGGCATGCATCCGCGCGGGATGGAAAAGCCATGCTAGTACCACACACGAATAAGGAAACCATAGCCTTGTGCCTATGCATGCACGTTGGATCATGCGAGCGTAGCAGCTGGTCCATCCATGGGAACTTGGGAGGGGCGATATATACAGCGACGCTCCAACTACGAGTCCGTAGCCAGGTCCAACCTCTACCGCATAGCTAGCTTTGCCCTCGCCTACCCAACCCTAGATGCTGTGCCTTTTGCCCTATCTTCTTCAAAATTATGACGCTTGCTCGCTCGCCCCACATGTACTACGTACGTACGTGCACCACAGCATGCACCACTAGCTAGCTAGCTACCACAATGCCTCCACCGATCCGACTCCATCTCTACTAGCGAACCCGTACGTACGTCCTCGCCTAGTTAATCTCACGGTAAACTATCGAGTTTCCGTTCATTATACAGCCCGCGAACTGCAACATATTTGGGGGCTTAGGGCCTCCTTGGATTGTAGATTTTCATAGGAACTTTAGAGGATGTGAATCCTAAGAAATTTCACCTATGTAATGTCTTTACACAGAGAATTAACTCTACCAAATGCTAATGAAATCAAATCTTGTGCCCCTATTACATAGTGATCTCAACGTGGTTTTTTTTCCTTTCGAAATGAGGGGTTACCCTGGCCTCTGCCGGATCGTACAAACTGAAGCTACCAAACAATGCCACAAACTAACAAAATCAACTAACACAACGATAGAGGAACAAACGAGGCCTGATGACTCAACCACAGCCATCCCTGGCTCCCCGACAAAACTCTAGAGATAGCGCTTATGCGCACGCTCCAGCAGCCGTCTTAGCAAACTTCAGCCAACCCAGCTCGAGGATGTAGATCGAAGCGAGGACCGTTGCTAGGACTTCCATCGACACCTCCTCACAATGCTAGATAACTCCACCATCATGCATGTATCCATCACCACACGCGTCCGACACCAAGACCCCGCCACTAAGACTCCTCACCGCCTATGCGGTAGATGTAAAACTGCTCCACCAACAGACCCTTCCAGTCGGCATGTGCTCCAAAACGACGCCCCCACGAGGTTGAATGACACTGAAGTGTCTCCATTGTCCGATCTAGGAGACCTAGATCTAGGGTTTCCCCCAAAAAAGGGAACGACTCCCGCGGCTGCCGCCAATGGTTGGCTGTAACCGCATCGAAGCCTCTCCCTCTAGATCCACCATGAACACGTCTAAGGAGCGGAGAACGTCGGGCAAACCGCGCCACGAGAAGCTGGCGAACCACCCGATGGATATGCGGCCCCTCATCTCGCCGGGGTCAAACCCACGCGATCTAGCCCCAATGTAGCCAAGCTGCATGGGAGGTAGCCGCATGCACGTCGTCCCATCGCCATACATCCTGGAGCGGAGCCGCCACACGAGACTTTCTTTGGCACTGCCATCCGCTGCCAGTCTAGGGGCATCACTCGATTGGTGGAAGGGAGGTGGGCAAGGGGAAGGGGGTGGCTGCGGGCGGCTGGGGAGATCCCCGGTGCCACTCTCTGAATCTCATCATGATTAATTTTGAAAAAAAGAAAAGAAAACTCAACATGAGCTTACACCTCATTTTATTCTTCCTTTATTTAGTCCATGGCCAGCCCCTACCGCAGTGGAGCCTTGTCCCATAGATCCACCACAAAGAGGTCTAGGGAACGAATGACACCTATCAAACCGCGCCACGAGATTCTGGTTGAACCACCCGATGTATCTGCCTCCCCTCATCTCGCTGGAATCCAACCCAGACGTTGCAGCCCCAAGGTGGATCAGCCGCAGGGGAGTAGCGGCCTCCACACAGTCCCTGATGTCTACGCACGCTTCTATTCCTGTAGACAGTGTTGGGCCTCCAAGAGCAGAGGTTTGTAGAACAGCAGCAAGTTTCCCTTAAGTGAATCACCCAAGGTTTATCGAACTCAGGGAGGTAGAGGTCAAAGATATTCCTCTCAAGCAACCCTGCAATTAAGATACAAGAAGTCTCTTGTGTCCCCAACACACCTAATAGACTTGTCAGATGTATAGGTGCACTAGTTCGGCGAAGAGATATTAAAACGCAGGTGGTATAGATGGTGGTAAACGGTAATTGCGATCTGAAATAAATATTGCAGGAAATAAAGATGCAGTATAACAGTAAATAAGCGGTGTTTGCAGTATTTAGAAACAAGGCCTAGGGATCATACTTTCACTAGTGGCCACTCTCAAGATTGCAATCATAATTGAATATAAATATAAGAACTTCATCATACTACTCTGAAAACACTCTCTTGTTGGATAAAGAACTCAAATTCATTGGGCAAGTGTGCAAAAGCACACCTCAAAGGCGTATTCCCAAGTACTAATAAACACCCCACATCGTCATCGTGAGCATTCATAGGAGGTACTAACACACCACAATTCATAAGGGAGTTACACACGACGCACACATCGTACCTTTACACCGAGGTCACGAGTAACTCCGAAGTTCACATAATAAAACACTTGAGTAGCATATGACATCTAGATTGTATAGCCTATGATCACATAAAGATCACATCATAAGAAAGAGAGATTGAACCACATAGCTGTCGATGGAGATGGATTCCGGGGGCAATTCCCCGTCCCGGCGGCGTGCTGGAACAGAGACTTCTGTCCCCCGAACTTGGCTTCGCGATGGCGGTGGCTACGTAACTCTTCGTGGAATATGACTGATTGATTTAGGGTTTATACTCCTGAAGAATATATAGGCGGAAGGGCAGCCTCGGAGGGGTCCCGAGGGGCCCACCCCATAGCTGGGCGCGCCCCCCCTCTTGGTCGCGCCGCCAGGTGTGGTGGCCACCTCGTGGACCCTCTCCGTCTCTCCTTCAGTGTTCTAGAACACTCCGTGTAAAATAAGGCCGTGGGCTTTTGTTTCGTCCAATTCCGAGAATATTTCCTGTGTAGAATTTCTGAAACCAAAAACAGTGGCGCTTCGGCATCTTGTTAATAGGTTACTCCCAGAAAATGCATAAAAATAATATAAAGTGTGAACAAAACATATAGGTATTGTCATAAAACTAGCATGGAATATCAGAAATTATGGATACGTTGGAGACGTATCAGTCCCGTCACCACCATACTTCATGGGGTGGAACCACCACATAGACTTGCCTTGGCACCACCGTTCGCCGCTAGTGACAAATCTTGATAAGACGGTGTGGTATTTTCTGGTCGACGTGTAGATAGCATGCATCTATCCGGAAATATATCTCGTTTTCTTTGGCAGACACTGTAGCTATGCCGGCCAGACGATGTGATGCGATCCGGCCGACGTGTGCCTCGACAGCGAAGCAGGGACACATCAAATCACGGTTAGGCTCCTCTTGCTATCCACTATAGTAGTATCTCGGACGGTTTCCAAGTCGCCTCCTAATCGAATCCATAAGCAAGAAAGCGTAACTTTACCTACCGACGGCCAATGGGACACCAACACGAGTCGCTTAGAGAACAATAATCTGGGTCACGTCAGAGAATACAATATGCAGCATGCTATTATTGGCAGCACAGACGTAGCATTGGAGGTCGTGATGGTCCACTCGGCTGGCGTTTCGGGCAAGTTGGAGGGAGGAGTTTGTTAAATCGGAGAGCCAATTCGGGGCCTCGTGGCCGCCTGCCTGCCCACAAGTGCAGTTCGACCAGTACGTACGTTGGATGAACAAAAATATCATTCATCTTTCTTTCTTTCAGTGGAGGTAGCATGCACGCACCCAGTCCCGGACTCCCGGTCAGTGAGCTAGATGCTAATTATTGAGGAGGAGCCTGCCTGTTGTTGATGCGTGTCAGAGCAAAAGGAGGGGATCGATGGATGGATGGATCGTGGCATCGATTATTGATGATGGCAGCGCCAAGGAAAGGACTTTATTTTACACCCAGATGTTCCCTCGAAAGTGGGAGGGATCGGAGCGCGTAGGCGTAGGCGTAGCGCATGCACGTTTGGAACCTGACTGAAGGAGCCGCGCGCCGAAATTGCAACAGGGCTTGTCAAGAGTCAAGTCATACGTGCTCCGTAACACTTACGTTAGGCGACCAGGACCAGCTCCACGGCCAAGAGAGAGAAAAAGAAAAACTACAGCAACACAACGCTATCCAACTTTGTTACTCCTAGTTTTCCATAAAGAGATTCCATCCTCTGCACCAATACGTTGCTCTAGCAGTATTACCAATGCATACAACTAAACAAAAGTATTACAAAACAGAAATATCCTCTATCCTCTACAACAACCCATTGCTCTAACAATATTAAGAAAGCGCACATCCAAACAAAGGGAAAATATATATGAAACAAAAAAAGTCATGCTACAGTGATCTATTTCTTGAAATAACAGTACTAATACCACTAAGACAACATCAGAAATCCAGCTTCTCAAAAACGACGTGTCTAAGAAAGGAACTGTGCACAAGCGCTGTTATCGCCCCGATCACAGATCTTAGATTTTCACCCTGAAGAAAATCCTCGCTCTCAAAACAATGCCTTCTATAAGGCCATTGCGAGGCACAACCAGTTAAGATCAGACCATAGATTTTCACCTTGAAATGTAAGACTTTAAACTTCTCCTTTGCAGTCGTCCCACTTGCATCCCGCTGCTCCAAGTTACAAAACACCAAGCCAATTTCTCATCGCCACAAAGACTCGAACCACCATTGCTAGGCCCCAGATCTCGGCTGCCATGACATTCTCCGTCGGCACCTTGGGACGAGAAAGCATGCCCTGTGATATTAACAACCAATAGAGTTTCGAAGCGACACCTCTGATACTAGACGGTCAGAAAAAACACGGGTGTGCACGACCGTGTTACTTTGTTACTCCTATACAGGAGAAAATTGCAAAATACCACCATACTACATGCAAAGACTTTAACAAACATGCGCCATTTTAGATTATCCTTGTAGCTTTGTTTCATGCTTTTACCAATGTTTAGTAGATTTCACAAAAAAATACAACATCTCTCAAATTTTTCTACACAATTTTGTGATAGTTTATATAGATCATTTAAAAAAATACAAAAAGCTTTCATCAAAATTATAAATTAGGTTCCGGAAAATTTGACATCTACATTAATTTATTTATAGATACCTTCAAAAGCCCCGTTACAATTTAAAAAGAACAAACATACTTCTTAAGGAAGTACCCCACTGCCCGGTTTCACCTCCAACGTGCGGTGACCTTCAACAACTACGGCTTTGTATTTCTTTCATCTTTTTTTTCCTCTATAAAGAAATATACTAATATCATGAAGATACCAATTAGATCTAGCATCTGCACCAACAAGATGTCTAAAGACATCAAGGAGGCACACAACTAAGAATAAAATAAAAGAAGACCTTGTTACGGTGATCAAACACACACAACAACATCACTCTAACCACCAGCAAAGACAACACCCAGACTGTAAACGAGAATCTCCAAAATGAACGCCTCCAAGAAAGCGAAGCATCGCGTTGTGCCCTCACGAAGCCACACTAGCTGAATATAGGTGTGCACGAACGGATCAATTCCTATTTAGATATCCAGGCGCAAGCGACCCGGTAGGCAGTTCCAGTCATTGGTGGAAAGTTTTCTCTTCCGCCTTTGTGATCAAGTAAGTGCTCCCTCGAAGACTTTAAGGATGAAGAACACTGAATGGGCAAATAAATCTCTAGGTAATCATAAACAATCCAAGACAAAGTAAATTTATCGAGACTATAGAACTTCGACTCATAGCCACAACAATGAAATTTTGTGACTATGTGTCAACAAGTTAAATACAATGGTGTTTCTGTAATGGCTGCGATATATTTGGTAGTTATAGACTGCACAAGAATGAGACTCAATACATTACCCAACAAAAAACGCCAAATCCATTCTCTTTACGCTGCCTACTATGCATCCACACAAGAAATCATGTAACATCGGTCGGGGACACGCCTCATGCCTTGCAGATATATGATTAGCTAGGAGTCTCCTAGAGAGCTCGAGGTGGATCAGGCCAAATCCTTCCATGGCCACCCATCCACGAAGTGTGAGAATAGATCACCTTATTTACACCGGCCATGTAAGACGACCGATCCGGTACCACATGAGGTTGGGAGCCACCCCAAATTGTAAAGGAAACGGAACAAGGAAGACTCTTGCTCTTAGGGTTCCTTTGGGTCATAGGATTTTCATAAGATTTGTGTAGAACTGTAATCCTATAGAAGTTTTTCAATAGAAGTTGTTTGAAGTAATCTAATAGGAATCTTGTAGTATAAAATTCACAGAAAAATAAGATAAGATCTTTGTATGGACTTTATTTATTGGTAGTTGGGACAAGGAAGTGTGAAAGCGAGAGAGTTCCGTATTGAGAAGATGCTCAATATATGGCCACAACTGTCCGTTGACAAAATAACTAGACGTCAGTTTAGACGGTAATGTTTTCCTTATTTGGAAATAATCATGACAACCAATCCCGTTCCTAGTACCCGAAGTGCTGTACCGTACCGTTTGGACCAATAGATGCTGGCGAAATTAGCTAGTATCAGTCCAGCTAATCTATACCTAACGTAGTACTGCTACAGTTATGAAGAAAGGGCCACATCTGGTGGCTGTTGTGACCATGCCATTAGGAGACTTCATATCTTAATTCATGGATCGTCGTTTTCCGGCAAAACACCCAAGAGACAAACATATTTCCCCATTCAGTTCAAGCCCAGGACTTCAGTTAACAGAAAAAGAAGAGCATATGAGATCTTTGTGGCGTCCAACTTGAACTGTTGCCTGTGAAATTGTTTCTTTTCATTGCGTGTGCCTGTGAAATTCTATGTGATTACTTTCAGGGAAAGAGAATATGATGCTGGTAGTAGTTATGGCCTTGGCCTTACATATCGTTTTCCGCCATCTCTTTTCTGAATTATTGATGATGTAGTGTCACTACAATGGCATTGTTTTCGTCGAACGTGACGGGTCGATGGATCGCCTTCCGCCCGAAGTCTACGCATTGCGACATGGCGTCGCAGTCAAGAGGTGAACATGAACACCCAACAAACGCCTATATATGCAGTTGCAGGGTTAATTGCGACCGTGCAGGACAAAGGTTGCCGCATGGATCCGAATGCATGCATCTAGCACGGAGATTTGTTAGGAGTTAGGAAGATGCTGCACAATGGTTTTCATTACACACTCTTCTCCTCTGTGTGCTGGACACGCCCATATTGGTGTTTAGTAGCGGCTGATTACTACTATTAAAAGGAACTGTTACTTGTTAGAGAAGAGGGTCGCATGTGGGTTCCTAGCTTTAGAAGGAAGAGACACCTTTCTGGGGCAGCATCTTGTCTGCAGATTTGGTGGTTGAGTTGAGAGATTCAGACTTGAAATACTGCATGCAGCTTCAGAGTTGAGACTTGAACGCAGGATGCAGGATATGGGCATCTCTTTTCATTGCCTTAGTTAAGAATAAAGATGTAAGAGAACAAAACGAGCCTTTAATAGCCATGTGCCCAGCTTGGATCATCTGGGACTGCTTCTCCACAGAAAAGAAGTGGTCAGCAACAACACCAAACACCCACGAGAATTCAGAAGGGGAGGAGGTGTATCTATTTCGGACTATTTGTGTATACAATGTTACATACTCCCTCCATCTCGTTGTCTGAAATTTGTCAAAAATTAGATGTATCTAGCAAGAAAAAAAATAGTTGCATATAGCTGCCCTATAGCACCGCTATAGCTTCCAGATGAGCCTACCACAACGATAAGCTTGTTTTTATTGCTATTGGCGCTATAGCCGCTAAAGCACCGCTAAACAACATAGCCGCAAGAGGTGCTATAGCGCCACTATTCATTGTGCCATGGGCATCTCACTATTCCCTGCTTGGCAGCCCTTCTGCTCTCTCCGACTCTTTTCCTTGCTGTGTTGCCCCACATTTGGACCTCCTCCAATGGGGCGCAAGGTGGAGGTAATTGAGAGCCAAACCATGGGGTGTGAGGTTGAAGAGGTTGGGTTGAGAGGTTGGAGCAGGGAGTAGGCGCCCTAAGCTGGGTCGCCAGAAGGAGAGGATTCGATCTAGATGTGCTTGATCGAGTAGAGGAAGAAGTGTGTAGCTCTACTATTTTCTTAGAATGAAATTGTGTGGCTCAAACTTGAACGGCAGTGGTGGTGTAAAGGGCTAGGCTTAGGCCAAATGGAAGATATTTGACCCCGTGGGAATATTTTAGATCCATGAAACTGTTAATTTCACGCTTATTTATTAATTTTATAGTATTTTGTGTTAAACCGCTAAATAGGTTAGCTTCCGCTTTTGTCCGCTATATATAGCTTAAATTTGTAGCTTCCCAAAGTAGCCGCTAAACCGAATAGCCCACTATTTAAAATTTTGATATCTAGACACTAAACAACATCTAAATACATTTAAATTTTAACAAATGTTAGAGAACTTTAATGAGATGAAGGGAGTACATGTGAGCAACAACAGGAACATGGTACCGTGCAGCGTACCAGCCTGCAACAGCAGCAGCCATGACAGGATCAAAATTTGACCAGTAAAAGAGGATGGGGATTTACTGCCCAGCCCAGGCATGACGAACAAGAGCTATATCTGTATACCTGCCGCAAGTATCAAATCACCGATATGCACATGCCCTCTTGGAGTCACGAGTTTACGTTTGTTTGGCTCCTCTTTAAACCCTATCCTCCTGGCCTGGTCTCGTCACTCCCTTTTCTTCCGCATTCACGTCGTCTACTATCTTTTCATTCAGTTCAAATGAAACGGAAGAGGACCACTGAGATGAACTACAAAGCCCTGAAACTGAAGCCGAGAGGAGATCTTTATTGACGGGCGCGTCATCCCTGCGGCTTTCTGTTGAAAGGCGACAAGCCTTGCCTGTACTTGTGCAAAAACAGCAAGTCCACAGACCTCACACATGATGCATGGCGCTGTGCAGTGCAGCTCAGATCCATGGTGCGTGGAAGTGTTTTTCCCTTGGACGAGACACTCGGAATCAATGCGGGCCGTGGACTCGGGGCCGCCTCTCGCACGATAATGGAAAGGGGGAAGTTGCGTTGCGTTCTGGACATTCAACCCAGCTGATTCAGCTCTGGCAAGTTAGTACGCCCCAGTTTGGTTTTTCTATTCTTTCTCCCAAGTTGTAAGGCCATCTCCAACCGGGCGACCCAAACGGACGCGCTAGGCCGTCCGTTTTGGGTCGTTTGGGTCGCCGCCCGGACACGCGGACAGCGCCCCGAGTCCGCGTGTCCGTTTGGGTCGCGCGCTGCGCCCAACGCGCGGACGCATCGCATAAACCGGAGAAAAACGAAAACAAAAAAAGAGGCAAATTTAAACGAAATTTCATTGAACATACGCCCTATTTTGGGCAAATTTAGTACATAGCCCTATTTTGGGCAAATAAAACTAACAAAAGAAGCCCCTATATGGGCTTTTAAATTTAAACTAATATAAAAACCCTCTATTAGGGTTTGGTCGGCGGCGCGGTGGCCGCCGGTGCGCCGCCTAGCCCCACAGGGCGTCGTCGGCGACGTCGTCGTCGTGGACGACGTCCCAGGGCGGCGAGGCGCTGTCGTGGCTCGACCGCGCCGGGGACTCCGGCCACGGAGACCACAGGGCCTCCTCCGGGAGCGAACCGTCGCTTCGGGGCCATGGCAGCGGTTTTGCTCGGGGAGTGGAGTGGGGACTGGAGTGGATGGCCAGATCCCCTCCAGTCCCCATTTAATAGTCTCCCTGGTCACCGACAGGTGGGCCCAAGGGAGACGAGGCGACCAGCGCGCGGACGCGAGCGGACGGCGCGTGCCGTCCGCGGCCACGCAAACACGGCCAAGATTTGGGCCGGGTTTGCGTCGTTCCGGACGCGGCGGCCGTCCGCTTTTGCGGTGCGTCCCCGCGTTGGGCCGCGATTTTGTCCGGCTGGACCCATCCGGACGCGCGGGCGCGGGATGGGTCGCGCGGTTGGAGATGCCCTAAGAGATCTCTAGCCGCGTCTCCAAAGCGAGTCCAGATAAGGCGCCGGATCAACCGTTTAGGGAACGTGGCTTTGTGGTGCCGCTTGTAGCGCTTCTTTCATTTAAATTTGATTATGTTTTACAACTTTGAGTAAAAATGGCTAGGTGATTCCCCTAGCATACTTGCCGTCCCTCGGAGCGCTTGATGGCCATGCCCTGTCGTTGCCTCCCTCCCTTTTCCACTTCTCCGCCGCCCGCCGCTCTCTCCATTGCCCGCTCACCATAGCGTGTTGGGCAGCCGCGTCCTCCAGGAGCTGCTGCTGCAACGCCTCGTTGGCTCGGCATTCTTCATCATCTCGAAGGACGCGAGGATGGCTCTCTGCTCCGCCGCCCTCTCCTCCAAATCTGGCTCGCTCCAGGCATTGTCGTCGTCCAGCGCCTCCTTCGCGGCCGTCGGCTCCCGCAGCTTCTGCTCCGCTTTGAAGGCCGTGTGAGACGCCTCCTCCTCCGCCGCCTCCCACAACGCGTCGACCATGAACCGCTCGTTCGTCAACGCGAGCTCCGGGTCCTCATCCATGCCATTGTCCTCGTCGTCGTCGTAGTTAAACTCGAACATGGGAGGTGGAGGTAGAGGCGGTGGAGGAGGAGGCTAGTGCGGCTCATCATTGCGTATGTGGTGGCTAGGCGGTGAGGCATGGTGTCGTGGAAGCGGAGGGATGGATTACCGGCAACTGTGGTGGCGATGGCCAGCGGGGGCGGCCTTTTATAGCCAGCGGCGGCGTGGGAAGGGGTGGGGAGAAAGCGCGGAAGCGATGGAGAAGGCGCGCGGGATGCATCGCCTGCACCCTGCACCACCCTGGAAACCGACATAGCCATTAATACAAAGCTGCAGCGTTGCATTCCTCTGTGTCGCTGATGAATCAGGCCTGCCACTCGCGACGCGGGTTTTCGTTCTATCCGGGGCCTCCAAAGTGTCTCTTGTGTAGCGGGGATGGGCTCGGGGCACCCGACACCGTATTGACCCGCGCCGGACCAAAAATGGCTTTGGGATGCGCATATGCGGACGGTCAAACGTATGACGCACCCCAAATCCTTTTGGGGGACGTGACTAGAGATGCTCTAAGGAATCCTTATTTTTTCGATAAGGGAATATATGAATATCGAGAGATACCAATTACACCCAGCATCTGCAACAACGCAATACCCTAGAGATAGTATGGGTAAACACAACCAAAGAAAGAAAATGAAACTAATTAAGAAAAAGCCCTGCTACGTTATTCCATCCCTAGCACCAACATTACATCCACCACCAAGACATCACATTAACTTTAGGCTCTCCAAAAGCGACACCTCCAAAAAGGGAATAGTGCACAAGCACCGTCATCGCCCGATCAAAGATTTTAAGTTTTTACCCTTAAGATAGTTCCCGCTCTCAAAACAATGCCTCCAATAAGGTCAATGCCTGGTACAACCAGTTAAGGCCAGACCTTGAATTTTCACACTGAAAGGTAAGACTCTGAACTTCACATGTGTTGCCGCCCCAACATGCATATTGCTGCTGCGAAACTCAGAACACCAAGTAGCAAGTCCCTCAACAACGTGGAGACTTGAACCTCCATTGCTAGTTCTCCATTCATGTCGTTGGTATTCTCCGCCTCTAACTTCGCCATGGAGCAAATGTCTCCGTATGGCAAGAATGGCAAGAAAGAACAGAGCATCGCGCCACTCCCTCTAGAAGAAACGGCCGAAATAAAAACATGGGTGCGCACGACCGAATACCACTGATCCAGTAAACTCCATGAATAAAGTGCGTTGTTACATTCGCCGGCGGAGCCTTCGGATATCAGCACCCCGGAAGGTCTCCATCTTCGCACAAGAAGGACCCCAGGACCGCCACCTTTATTTTCCGATGCTGATGAGCAGGCCCCCACGCCGCCATCCGCTGGCCAAAGACGACGCATGACGAATCGGTGGACAAACACACCGTCCTCGACCCGCGGTCGCCGCCCCCTCCTCGCGCCGCGAGCTGAACTGTCGGCAACGGATCTAGGCGGGCACTAGATCCGCAGCCGCCACCACCTTCCATCGCCGGAGACCATGGAGGGAGCAGCCGCCGCCACACGTCCAGAGGTCGCCGCCCTGAACACCGTGCGCGCCTACCTCGCAGCCGCCACCCTAGCCACCACCACGGATCGCCGCCGCCACCCCCCCCCCCCCCAAGCACCTTTGGCAGTGGGGCCTGCCGACACCGTGTCCAACGCCGACGACAGTGGCGGAAGGGGAGAGCACATGAGGGGGGCTGGCGGCGCTAGGGTATCGCCCCTGGCGTCGCCCTGGGGAGCGACGCGACGGACCTTTTTTCACCTAGGAACCCTAATTAATTAAGAGCAGGCGATCTGGAATTGCAAAGAGACGGGGTAGTTACTGCAATCAAGTCCTCTGTACCGTTTGTAGTACGTACATGGACTGAATTCGGTATTCAATCCAAGCATTACGAATCCTCATAGTATTGGTTTACACGGAAGGGACACATTGTCGTTGGTTGGCTAGTGAACTTATTTGAACCTGGAGGCATGACAGGTACAGATGTAATGCAGGAACTCGGAGACAGGATTCAGTAGCTACCACATGATCAATGAAGTATTCTGCTAGATTGTACCATCGCGTTTCCCCAGCAGCGTATGCACGTACGATCACACTGTTCCATTAACTCCTGTTTACCGCAAAAAAAAAAACTTCTGTTGTGCACGACGAGATAGGATGGATTCACGATATACATGACATGGTGTTTTTGCCTCATAGGTCTAGATGCACCTATTATAAAAAATACATTTTAGAGTTATTTTAAAATGTTTGAAAATTTTGAAATAAAATCCTGAGTGTGCATCCTCATATTCTATGTTAGCTCACAAAAGTTTGGCAGGAAAAAATATTTCGTGTGCACTATGTAAAGAAAGATAAGAAAAAGGTGTATTGTTAAACGGTATTTTGGAGCGTCGTAAATTGTTTTTTACACTGGCCACAAAAAATTAATATTTTTTCGTGAACTTCATGTGCGAACATAGGATGTCTGAGTGTACACCCGGATATTTTTTTCAGAATTTTTAGACATTTTAAAATATAATTTTAAATAGTGGGTGCATCTACACCTATGAGCCAAATTAGATTTTCCCCGACATACATGGGTACTTTGGTACTACGCCGACACGGCAGTAATTTGGCCACGCTCGATCTCGATCCTAGCTCCAGCTGCACGGGGAGGAAAACATGCTCCGATCCAGCGGGCTAGACGTACTGCAGAGTTCTTTGTACGTGCCACATGCATGATCATGCAGTCCTTCCAACATTTAGGGGACCGGCCGGCCGGTGGCTCACTCTCCGGGTGAAATTCAGGTTAATGTAGACTTGAATTTTACCAGCTGGTGTGGTAGACTCGTACCACGCCGCTACTTCATTCCTAGCTAGAGATATATAGCTTGTTGCTTGGTCACGATCGATCTCTGTATTCTTTTGTGTGCTGGCAGATGGCATCCACAAATAGAAACATCGTACATAATTGGGTGTCCGGTTTTCTTTATCTTCTTCCAAGCATCAACTTCCTCGAGTGCATCTGCATTGTTTAACATCCATCACCCTTGATATGCATGATGGGAGTGTTAGTGACCTCA
Organism: Lolium rigidum; assembly: GCF_022539505.1. NCBI lineage: Eukaryota > Viridiplantae > Streptophyta > Magnoliopsida > Poales > Poaceae > Lolium > Lolium rigidum. The sequence goes on along the minus strand of NC_061514.1, from coordinate 42,141,751 downwards.
CGGCTTACGCATATTAGCATGGCACGACAAGAGGCGCAAACATAAACTACCAACGTATGGTGGGCGGTTCCTCGTCACCAGCAGCTCAAACTAAAAGATCACCATTTGTCTCACTATATATACCGATTATCTTAGGAAACCATGCATGGACCACATGCAACTGGATCTTCATTTTGCAACTGGATTGTTGTTCTATTCATAGATCAGAGCGTCAACGCACTACTTAATCCCTACCTGATCGACCCCGCAAAGCTTTTCCTAACTCAACTAGCAGGAGCCAATTATATAAAATAGAGAACGGGCAGGAATTTCATATTTGCAAGAACACTATGCAACATGACTTTGTTGAAGTTAAGAATTCCTATCGGAGCAACTAGCCACAGAATCTGAACAACACAATAGATGGGGTAATACTAGAGAGTGTGTGTTTCATACACAATCAATTAGGAAACATTAACTCCAGTGAGTATAGAAATAGAAGGAAAAATTGTGGACTTATGATTGAAGAACTCGTAAATGACTGCAATAACAAACATGCTTCCTTTGCTAGCATGACGCAAGACAATACATATCACATTCTGGTTCAGTGCATGTAATTAAGCAAGGCTAGCGTCTTATGAAGTGTTTGATGCTCTGAGTATTGAGGCATATCCCCTCACACACTGATCATTTGTGACACTGGTCAGTGTTTGATGCTTCGAAAGGAGAAATTTGGATAAATCCAAATCCTAAGGCTTTGACTCCATGCTCATGCTAGTTTGCTGGTGACCAATGATAGTTTTGCGATCCCTTCGCAATCACTTTTGCGAAGAAGGAAGCGTGTTTAATTGTTGATGAGGACATCCCTACCTCCAGGGGCGGAGCCAGGGGGGCGAGCAGGGGCTAGACCCCCCAATGGTTGGCCCCCCTCAACGAAATCCAGAACGTAATACTAGTATACATGTGCAAATGATCGAAAGTAATAGCTTAATTAGCCCACTGCCCACTATTAATTAACTGGTCCTTTGCATACCGGAGAAAACAGGCCCAGTATAGAACAGCCCATGTATCTGGACAAACTCTATTTCCTCTATCCCGAGCGATCGGTCAGATCGATCGATTAATCGAAGTTGCGCGTGATTGGTGCCGCCTCTATCTTCCCATCTGGCTGCTAGGGCACTGGGCGCTTGCCGCTGCCGCCCTTCACCATGCTCTTCCACAACATACGGCCGGAAGTCAGCGTCCAAAGTACGTCTGCTCCGCTCCATGAGGCCCGAGGTATTAGTCAAGATTGGCACACCGGCCGTCTACCCCAGAAAAATCCCAGCGGATCAAATTTTCAAGGTATGTACTTCTAATCGCTTTGTCTGATCTCTCTGATGGGATAATGCCTACATGTGCTAAGATGAGAGATATAAATCGAATTTGTTTTTGTTTCAGTTTAGGAATACTTCTCTAGTTTAGATATAAATAGCCAAATAGGTTTAGCCTTTGTGAGCACTTCTTTTCTGAAATTTTGGATTGAACTGTACAAATATGCTAGCACATTTTTAAGGTGGAATTGATTCACACACGATGTTTTACATACGAATTGTGTACGATGCGTGCAATCAACGGTGCGAACTGCCTATGAAGCAGTCAAGGGTGGAGAAATGCATCGGATGCACTTCAGACAGAAATTTGTCGAATGTATAGCACTACTTTTTAATGGGTGTGGTGAGAATATTAACTCACACACAGCTAGTAGAATAGCTAATGGAATACTGTAGATGTAAATTAAACCGAGCATTGTCAAACATGCATGTTCGTGCTTACATCTCTTGAAAAATATAGAACTTCAGCATCATTGCCAAAAAAAAAAGCGCTGCTATATATATGTTATATATGCGACACCTGATAATTCATAGCGTCGCCCCCCCTATGCCCAAATCCTGGCTCCGCCCCTGCCTACCTCACTACTACCTCCGTCATTACCAATTGAAGATGAACCTGCTGTGAAGCTCAAGTCCAATGAAGTAGGATTGGACCAATGACACGAGCTCGTGCGAAGCTACTTAAACAACATGTGAACTTGTTCTTAAACGATACCTTGATTGATGAGAATTTTATACTACCTAAGTCCTATTACTTATGTATCATCAGGTATGATGAGGAGACAAGCATCGCACGAGGAGGAGAGAAGCAGCTGGACATGAAGTCGGACGTCAAGATGGACGTGAAGCTGGACAAGGAGCTGGACATGAAGATATCTCATGGACGCGCGAGGGAGGAGCGGGAGGAATGCGCGAGAGGAGAAGAAGAAGTCCAGGCCGGTCCAGAACCCGGTCAGACCGGCCTCCACGCCGGGTCGCCCGGTTACAGCACCCGATCGACCGGGCTCCTGACCGGCCAGCCCGGTTCCTGGCCCGGTTGACCCTGCCTCGTACCGGGGCCAAACCGGACGCTGTTTGCGAGGTTTCCGGTTACAGCACCCGGTCGACCGGACCCCAGACCGGCCAGCCCGGTCCCCAGCCCGGTTGACCGGATTCCAGACCGGATTTGTCCGAGTCTGTCTCGACCAGATCTATTCTGGGTCGGTTTTACTTGTATCTTTCGATCAGGACTCGTCCCGGACGCCTATATAAGTACCTCGGACGACCCCCTAGCAGTTTTAGACCACGTTTAAGATAAACCCTAGTTCTTAGTTGTTTGCTCTGCAAAACTATTGAATTCCCTACACCATATTGCTTGATATTGTGTAGATCCTGTTTAAATCTTGTGTGATCTGCTGTTCCAATGAGAATTAGACGGTTGCAACTTACCGCTTCGTGGTAGGCGGCTACGTGCGCAAGTGTGTGAAGTTGCGAATATCTTGCAGGGTTGAGAGCTGTTGCATCTGGCGACAGGGACCAATCGAGAGATCTCGTTGCGTCATACAAGTTATCATCCACTACATCGTCGTGTTCCTCCGCTGCTATCACCCCGTGATCATCATCACCACCGTTTCTTACTGAGAAGATCGGGCCACCCCTTATCATCTTGGTATAAGATTTCCAGTTTTCCTCGGTAAGCCATCCACAATCCACCCCATAGTTGAGTTGTGAGTGTTTTCCTATCCATAAAAAGCCAAAAAAAAATTAGAGTTAGGGTTTGCCATAGCCATAGCTTGCACTAATTTCGAGTTTTAGTTGCTTATCGTAGTTGTTTTTGCGTACCTTTATCTTTCTTCTAGTAGAATTGTTAGGGTTTGTGTTTTCTTTTTCATCTAGTTCATCACCTGGAGTCAGTTTTTGTTTACACCGAGTCCCCATAGCTTACAGTGTGTTTGTCCAAGCCATAGACACAGCCTATCGATATACGTGACTAGGAACTTCCCTAGAAGAGACTAGTTTTACCGCTCGACGGGCTGCTCATTAGGGTTTTGGTGCTTTGCATATCTTGTTGGCCGTGTTATCAAGGAGTTGAGTCATCAAATCAAATTTTTTTTTGAAAAGAAGCAAAAAGAGCTACATAGCTGTGTTACAAAAGAAAAATACAAAAAAGAAAAGTGAATTGTTAGTAGAATCGAGTGAAAGGCCTAAGTTTTCTTTACTGCACCGGTAGTTGAGAAATCTTGTGCCTGTCTCGTTGAGCTTTGCTAGCGTCTCTCTAGTGCATTGCAACCTTCCCTACATATAGTTGCATTGCCACATTTATCGCCTGGTGTGAGTATCTTTGGTTGTCTACGGTCAGTGCTAGAGCTTGTTATTGGTGCAAATAGGTAGCCTACCTACAGCCCCACATATACCCTGCTTTGCTGTGTGATTGTTCCCTTGATATTCGCTTCGCTACATATGTGCACTAGTTGTTTCTACAAGTGGTAAGCAACACTAATTCACTTTGGAACGGTAAGATCTCCTTTTCTTATCAGTTTTGAGTGAGTTGTGAGAGTACCACCATATATTTTGATTGAGTGCACTAACCTACTAATCATGTCTGCTAGTGATCATAAGATTGTTAACCAGGAGAACAAGGATTCTGCAGATATTATTAACTGGAGGGAGTTTGATGCTCTTAGGAATGAGATGCGACGTGAATTCCGCGCTCAAGACGATGTGCTTAATGGAAAGGTTGACGAGATCAACCAAAAGATGGATGCTACTAATGAGTCCGTTACTGCAATGGCGGATCAAATGACAGATATTCAGCGTACTCTTCAAACTTTACAATTGGCTGTTGACAATCTCACAAACCAACATCAACAACAAGACGATGATGAAGATCATGAACTGCAAGATGACGCACACAATGCTCGTGGAGCGCCTCGTGGTAATCGTCCTCATGGTTGGGCTCCACTTGGCCGCAATGGTCGTGGACAAGATGAAGAAGATGGATTGGGTAAGCCCAAGTTTTCCATACCCAAGTTTGAAGGAGGAGCTGATGTTGAAGAATACCTCATTTGGGAGCTCAAGATTGAGAAGTTATGGAGCTTACATCCAAACTTACTCTGAAGATAGGAAGATCAAGCTTGCTTCTTCTGAATTTGATGGTTATGCATTGCGTTGGTGGGATTCATTTGTTCGTAACCGCAAAGAAGATGGTGACCAACCTATCCGCACATGGCGTGCTATGAAGGAGGCAATGACTTCTCGCTTTGTGCCTACAAATTACTTGCGGAATATATTTGATAAGTTGACACTATTGAGGCAAGGTGTGAAGACTGTAGATGAGTACTACATGGAGATGGAGATGCTTATGCAGCGTGGCCGTGTCCGTGAGTCTCTAGAGATGACAATGCAGCGTTTTCTCAATGGATTGAAGTATGATGTTAAAGGCATTGTTCGTCATTACACCTACACCAATATGAATCAATTGTTACATCATGCAAGAGAAGTTGAATCACAGTTGGCTAAAGAAGCAAAGATTAAGGGACGTGCTACGGGAGCTGGTCCTTTTACACCCCGTGCGCCCTCATCTACGGCGCCGGCGCCTTCGACGCGCTCCGCTCCTTACTCTACTCCGCCTAGCAAACCGGTCTCCAATGTATCTAATGCAAAGAAGTCTAAATCTGCTGCAAGTACGAGTGGTTCTAGCATGTCTACAGCACGCAACCGCGATATGCTTTGCCATACATGTGGTGGCAAGGGTCACTTCAAGAGAGATTGTCCTAACCGCAAAGTCATGATTATCAATGAGGACAATGAGTATGAGACTGGAGATGATGTTGATCCAAATGCTCCAGATGATGATGACTATGACACTGATGGTTAAGATGCATATCCTTCTGATGCCCGCACCATTGTTGTGTTGCAGCGTGCTCTTAATGTGTTGCCTAGTGCATCTACTCAGCGCTGCAATTTATTTCAAACCAAGGTTTTAGTTGGTCCTGACAAGGCTTGCAAGGTAATTATTGATGGCGGGAGTTGCCGCAATTTAGCAAGCAAAGAGTTGTGCACCAAGCTGAAGTTGAAGTATCTACCGCACCCGCATCCATATTATATTCAGTGGTTGAGCGACAATGGTGAGATGAAGGTAAACCACATGGTGCGTGTTGAGTTTGAGATTGGACCGTATAAGGATTGCATTGACTTTGATGTAGTTCCTATGACGGTGTGTCACCTACTTTTGGGTCGGCCTTAGCTCTATGACCGTTCTGTGCAACACAATGGCCGAGCCAATACATATCACTTGGAGTACAAGGGCAAGAAAATTACTTACAGCCTATGTCACCACAACAAATTTTCAATGAGTCTCGTTAGAAGATTGAAGTAAATTTGGAGGATGCACCTCTAGATAGGCGAGAGAATTGTAATGTCGTGAGTGATATAATGAAAAGTGAGAGAGTGAATTCCTTAGTGTCATTAGCCATCAAAGAAGACATGAGAGAATTTAGTGAGGATCCTACGGCCATGCCTCTAGTGCTTTTGTACAGGGGTACGGTTTTGGTTTCTAACGACATGACCCCTCTTCCTCTTGGTGTTTCTAATGTTTTGCGAGAATTTGGCGACGTGTTTCCGGAGGAGGTACCCGCAGGACTACCACCATTGCGAGGTATTGAGCATCAAATTGACTTGATTCCCGGAGCATCGCTGCCCAATAGGGCGCCATATCGCACTAATCCCGAAGATACGAAGGATATACATAAGCAAGTACAAGCGCTACTCGACAAAGGTTATATCCGCATAAGCCTTAGTCCTTGTGCTGTTCCTGTTATTCTAGTTCCTAAGAAAGATGGTACTTGGCGTATGTGCGTAGATTGTAGAGCTATAAACAACATTACTATTCGATATCGTCATCCTATTCCCCGTTTAGAGGATATGCTAGATGAATTGAGTGGTGCTGCTCGTGTTCTCTAAAATCGATTTGCGTAGTGGTTATCATCAAATTAGGATGAAAGAAGGGGATGAGTGGAAAATAGCCTTTAAAACAAAATTTGGTTTATATGAGTGGTTAGTAATGCCTTTTGGTTTAACTAATGCACCTAGCACTTTCATGAGACTGATGAACCATGTTTTGCGTGATTTTATTGGCAAATTTGTGGTTGTGTATTTTGATGACATATTAATCTACAGCCGCAATGAATCTGATCATACTATACATATTAGACATGTTTTGTAAGTGTTGCGTGATAATCAACTCTATGGTAATCTTGAGAAGTGCACATTTTGCAAAGATAAGGTCATATTTCTGGGTTATGTTGTCTCTAAGCATGGAGTAGAAGTAGATGTGTCTAAAATTGAAGCTATTCAAAATTGGCCTACTCCCATGAATGTGAGTCAAGTACGAAGTTTCCATGGTCTAGCTGGGTTTTATCGCAGATTTGTGCCCAACTTTAGTACTATTGCTGCACCTTTGAATGATTTGACTAAAAAGGGTGTTGTCTTTGAGTGGGGCGTAGCCCAAGATCATGCTTTTGATGAACTTAAGAGATTGTTAACTTATGCACCATTGCTTGCACTTCCTGATTTCAATAAGCAAATTGAGATTGAATGTGATGCTAGTGGTATTGGAATTGGTGGTGTGTTGATGCAAGAGGGTCGCCCAATTGCATATTTTTCTGAGAAACTTTCTGGTGCTAAATTGAACTATCCTATCTATGATAAAGAATTGTATGCTTTAATTAGTGTTCTTGAGGTTTGGCAACATTACTTGTGGCCAAAAGAATTTATCATACATTCTGATCATGAAGCTTTGAAATACTTGAAAGCCCAATCAACTTTGCATAAGCGTCTAGCTAAGTGGGTTGAGTTCATTGAGTCTTTTCCATACATTATTAAGCATAAGAAGGGAAAAGATAATATTGTTACTGATGCTCTATCTAGGAAGAATATGCTATTAACTCAACTTGATGTTAAAATTCCTAGGTTAGAGATACTATGTGATTTGTATGCTACTGATCATGATTTTGCTGAACCATATCGCTTATGTGCTCTTGGTAAAGCATGGGACAAATATCACATACATGATGGATTTTTGTTTAGGGCTAACAAACCATGTGTTCCAGAATCGTCTGTACGTTTGCTCTTATTGCAGGAATCACATGCTGGAGGTTTGATGGGTCACTTTGGGCATGAGAAGACGCTCCTCATGCTAGCTGACCACTTTTATTGGCCAAAGATGAGGCGGGACGTGGATAGATATGTGAGGAGATGCATTACTTGCAACAAGTCCAAGTCCAAGCTGAAGACTCACGGTTTGTATACTCCTTTACCGACACCTACTACACCTTGGGAGCATATTAGTATGGATTTTGTGTTGGGTTTGCCGCGTACTAAAAGAGGCCATGATTCTATATTTGTGGTAGTGGATAGATTTTCTAAAATGTCACACTTTTTTGCCTACCACAAGAGCGACGATGCGTCGCATATTGCTAACCTGTTTTTCAGGGAGATTGTTCGTTTACATGGAGTCCCGAAGACTATTGTTTCTGATCGTGACGTGAAGTTTATGAGCTACTTTTGGAAGACGCTATGGAGAAAGCTGGGGACAAAGCTGCTTTTCAGCACTACTTGCCATCTCCAAACTGATGGTCAAACTGAAGTGGTGAATAGAACCTTGTCACAACTGTTGAGATCCATGATCAAGAAGAACCTGAAGGAGTGGGAAGAGTGTTTGCCGCATGTGGAGTTTGCTTACAACAGGGCGGTACATTCTACCATGGAGCTATGTCCTTTTGAGGTGGTGTATGGTTTCAAACCCATTACTCCGCTTGATTTGTTGCCTTTGCCCATACATGAGAGAGTTAATATGGAGGCATATAAGAGGGCAGATTTTGTGAAGAAGATTCATGTGAAGACTAAATAGTTGATCGAGAAGAAAGGCAAGAGCAATGCTGCAAGGATGAATAAGAAGCGCAAGGAGATGTTGTTCAAGCCTGGTGATTTGGTCTGGGTACATTTTCGCAAGGATAGGTTCCCGAAGCTGAGGAAGTCTAAGTTGAAGCCTCGTGGTGCTGGTCCTTACAAAGTGCTTGCCAAGATCAATGATAATGCATACTCGATAGATCTTGCAGAGGATGAGTTTGGTGTCAGTAATTCTTTCAATGTTGCTGATTTGACACCATATGACGGAGAAGACCTTGGAGCGTCGGGGTCGACGCCTTTTGAAGGGGGGGGGAGATGATGAGGACATCCCTACCTCACTACTACCTCCGTCATTACCAATTGAAGATGAACCTGCTGTGAAGCTCAAGTCCAATGAAGCCAGGATTGGACCAATGACATGAGCTCGTGCGAAGCTACTTAAACAACAGGTGAACTTGTTCTTAAACGATACCTTGATTGATGAGAACTTTATACTACCTAAGTCCTATTACTTATGTATCATCAGGTATGAAGAGGAGACAAGCATCGCACGAGGAGGAGAGAAGTAGCTGGACATGAAGTCAGACGTCAAGATGGACGTGAAGCTGGACAAGGAGCTGGACATGAAGATATCTCATGGACGCGCGAGGGAGGAGCGGGAGGAATGCGCGAGAGGAGAAGAAGAAGTCCAGGACGGTCCAGAACCCGGTCAGACTGGGCTCCTGACCGGCCAGCTCGGTTCCTGGCCCGATTGACCCTGCCTCGTACCGGGGACAAACCGGACGCTGTTTGCGAGGTTTCCGGTTACAGCACCCGGTCGACCGGACCCCAGACCGGCCAGCCCGGTCCCCAGCCCGGTTGACCGGATTCCAGACCGGATTTTTCCGAGTCTGTCTCGACCAGATCTATTCTGGGTCGGTTTTACTTGTATCTTTCGACCAGAACTCGTCCCAGACGCCTATATAAGTGCCTTGGACGACCCCCTAGCAGTTTTAGACCACGTTTAAGATAAACCCTAGTTCTTAGTTGTTTGCTCTGCAAAACTATTGAATTCCCTACACCATATTGCTTGATATTGTGTAGATCATGTTTAAGTCTTGTGTGGTCTGCTGTTCCATTGAGAATTAGACGGTTGCAACTTACCGCTTCGTGGTCGGCGGCTACGTGCGCAAGTGTGTGGAGTTGCGAATATCTTGCAGGGTTGAGAGCTGTTGCATCTGGCGACAGGGACCAATCGAGAGATCTCGTTGCGTCATACAAGTTATCATCCACTACATCGTCGTGTTCCTCCGCTGCTATCACCCCGTGATCATCATCACCACCGTTGCTTACTGAGAAGATCGGGCCACCCCTTATCAATTGTTCGGCAAGGGGCTCGGGTAATCAACGACAAGATGCAGATGAAGTTTCCTCGAACTTTATTCATGGTGTGATCACAAGATCATACAATACCGTTTACAAGATTAACTCGTCGGGCTTATAGATGTGCCCGGGAGTATGATGGATAAGACTAAAGTTTTTTGGCTATGGAGACTACGACTTCGACTTGGGTGTAGATGATGAACCTAACCTCCTGTACCAATGGTCTTCTCTCTGTGTGTGTGTGTGTGTGTGTGTGAGCGCGTCCGTGTGTGTGATCTAGTGGTAGGTGTCTCCATGTTGCACGCAAGGTCTTGGATATCTTGCGCGTTAAGTTGCTCTTGTGGGTCTTTTCCGATGTACGTCTGGCCGATGGAACCTTCAAATTTGTCTTGGTGTAGCACGACAGGTTTGGTTGGTTGGTGCTTCTGAATGTACACCTTCACGTTATGGTTGCCGTGGGCATCGTGGGATGAAAGGGGTGCATGCCCGTGTACCGTAGGGATACGATCCGACCCCATTTATGTCTGATAATCCCCCTATCAGTATCTTTAATAAAACATCCCACCGTGAGGTGTTGGTGGAATTTCCTTGCTCTTTGGTGGAACTGCCTATTGGACTTGATGACTTTGTTGACCTAGATAGTAGGTCTTCAGGGCGCATGCAATCCATATATTGGGTTTCGGGGGGCTCTAGCGACCTAGATGGTAGGTCTTGCTACTCCAATAACCTTGATGATTGATCCCTTGATGTATCTCAACTTCGTACAGTAGGTTCTCTGGACATGTTAATGACATTGGCGGCTGGTATTGGGATATCTATAACCTGGCTTGTAGGTCCGTTGACTGCTCTTGTTCGGATGATGATGATCCTAACAGTTAGTTCTAAGGGAGGACAATCCCAAAACATTACCTCGGCAACCCGACGAGGTCTGTGTTGGACGGCGATCTCTTGGATGATGAAAATTTGATCTGGGAGGTCGCTAGACCGTGTGTTAACCGGATATATTTCTCTACGATGTAAATATGTCCTACGGGAGATGCGGGCTTTCCTAATTGATTGAAAATGTGATGTGAGTAAGTCGACAGTCATCTACGGCGTGGATAGTACGTCTTGGGGCTGAGGCCTATCCTTGCTTTTAATGAGTACATAGGTCTAAATCAGGACCGTCCGAATGACATTGAAATAGGCGATCACGGGACTTAGGAGGTCATTGGTGTGCGTGAACCTGAATCAACGGCTTGGTTAGGTGGTGATTATAACTATGACTCATTCTATGATGTCCATTGATGGGTCGTGACTTTGTGTCGATCCGGAAGCTTGTTTCCTTGAAATCAGCATGAGCCGCTATACGCACTAGCTAGGTCTCTATCCCTTGGATCCGAATCAGAGGACTATGATGATATTGAGATCAGGCGATCGGGTTGCCTTTCCATGATATAAGTACCGGCCATAGCTGAGCCCGAAACTATTGTCATCTATCGTCGTTTTCCAACTTGTGCTCCTTACTTGGGAAGAGAATAAGGCAAGCTCCACACTGAGGTGTCTTCATCTCCCCAAACCTAACACAACCGTGTTGAACCTTCGTTGGGTACTTGGCCCAAACCTTACACAACCGTGTTGGACCTTCGTCAGGTACTTGGCTAGTCTCTCTTGCGCCAAACCGGGCGTCAGTAGGGAACATTGTGGCATGGCTCGCCTCCAAGATCTTAGAGTGCGATATTGGGCTATCTTCCCATCAAGGATCTTCTTGCTACTGTCATGGCCTTATACAAAGATGAAGGTATATAAATGTAATCACACTCGCCTTGGCGTACACTCTAATGTTGCTCCTAAATCGCCTTTTATACACCGCCATGGACTCAGGCCTGGAGACCCGTTCTCCCATTTCCCATTTCTCCTTACCATTGACAACCTATATAAATTTATCTTTAATGATATTTAGGAAGATATCCAGAGACCCACCAACCATTGATCAACCAAGCTTTGAAGAAGTATCCCGCGACGATGCTGCCCTCTTCTTGGATCCTGTCAATTTTGAAGCAGCTACTGTAAAATTCATCTCAACATTTGGTCACATATATGACTCTACACCAACTTTAGTAAATCTACCATATCCACTTAGAATAGACAAAATTTGATGGTCAAAGATGTGTTTTATTTAATCTATTGGGAAAATATCTGGTCTTACCATCTAGCACTGCACCCCATGAATAATTCATTTTGAGACAATAACTAACATGTTGTGAAGACTTTCTCTCTAATGCATGGATCATTATATTGATAAATTCGGCCCTAGGTAACCACCTATTGCCTGACCATGTAAGTTCTTTCAAATAGGCCCATTCAATAGATTGGTAATATTAGACGAGGAGTTGGTTACCAAAAATTCATCGATTGGTTTCCTTTCTTTGAGAGGTTCATACTTGTGTTGAGGGTGCACAATTATCTATTCCACGTAGTCTCATTGCATTTGGACCTGATGCATGGAACAAATCCATTCAAGTTGTTCTAGTTTAGTAACTTGATTAGAAAAATCTCTACTATTGTACATTAGGGCAATCTTCTACCATGTCGTAAGTTGTATTTGGATAAAACCATTGACAACAGGCTAATCGAATGTTGGCTACATCGACCCAACACACTTTGGGAGTTAAACAGGTTGTGTTCTAGAAGATCCAAATAATTAATAAACCATTCTTTCTTACAGACTCAATGATATTGGAACCCACTCTATGAGAAGACACTGGTAGAAAAATGGCCATTGGTCGCGGTTCGCAACTGCCATTGGTCGCGGTTGCGCAACCGCGACCAATTAGGCGCGACTAAAGGCCCCCCCTTTAGTCGCGGTTCCTTACGAACCGCGACTAAAGGCCCGTCCACGTGGGCGGCAGGCGAGCGCCAGGGCGGAGGACCTTTAGTCGCGGTTCTTCGGCCAAGCTGCGACTAAAGGCCTCCGCGAGGTTTAGGGTTTAGCCCCCCTCCCCCTAAATCTGGTTTCTTTTTAATTTGTATTGTTTTATTTCTTTTGGGTTTAATTTTGAAGGATTTTCACATATTCTACCGTACTACATACATGCATATGAATGTACAATTTCAAACAAATTTGAAATTAGAACCAAAAAGAATTCAAGAGGAATATACAATATATATTCAATATCGGATGACCATATACAATTTTGAACAAGTTTCCATACATATTTAGTGCATATAAAGTTCTACGTCCTCTACATAGTGTTCTCCTCTAGGATCGATGACTTCCCTCGCGAACCATCCAGCCTAGTTCCTCTTGAAGTGGTCGGAAGCGAGCTTACGGACTAAGCGTCGTCCGGAGGTTATTCCTCCTGATTTTGTTCTCAGACGGCTGCCGCTCAGTGGTGTATCTCCGGATCCTCTCACAAACATAGTATCCACATAGATTGGTCCCCGGTGGCTGAATATCCCCAGTCGCAGTCTTTGCCCTTTTAAATGTAGCTCTTTTTTGAATTCACCGACCTTTTGATCTACGAACCGTCTCCAAACCCTACGAGGCAAGGAAAATTAAATGAACAAGAGAGTTATTAATTAGTTACTTGATATTAGGAAATGATGAACGAAATAGGCCGATCGATATAGAGCGCAAACGAATGAAAATAATTACTTTTGCATCATTTTTCTCATGTCGGCCCAATGCTTCGGATCCATATTCAGAGAGTCGTGGACGAGAACTGTGGAGTTCTGAATTTGAATTACTAGCGGAATCCAGTGGAACCTCGCGAACACGATACATGCACAGATCATGCATAACTCATCGATTAGCCACATACCATGCATGGAGTAAACAAAAGAGAATGTGCTCAAGACGAAACACTCACCCAAAATGGTAAGGAAATAGAATATCACTTTTGAGTTCCTGTTTTATAAGAAACCGCCACGAGTCATCCTCCACGTCGGTGGGGTGGTGTTCTAACACATATGAATTAACGATTTGTGGGTCAATGAACCCAACATCATGGATGCGCCTTATTCGCATTTCCCGCTTCTTCATTCTGCATAATAGCGTACACAACAAGATAGTTAGGACAATATATATATTTATAGTGCGAGGCAATGAACGAGATGGGGTAGAAATTAATAAATCACTTACGGAACATAGCAACCGATGATAGATTTGTCGAGCTCGCGCAGATTGAACAGCTGGAACAATTCACTCCGATGAATTGTTATATAGTAATGTTTGAAGTGATGCTCGGGTCTAACTTCCGCATAAATATAGTCTTTGGCGTTTTTAAGTTGTATGTAAGCCTTGTACCAATTTAGCAGACTCTGTCATTTGTCGAGGTAGATCCTCTTCTCCGCGCAGGCTCGACGAGAGGCCCATTCCGCACATATGTAAATACTACGTCCTTCATTGGCGCCTCATCAAGGCCTAACACGGCACGAAGAGTCAGACCTAAGTTGGCCGCTTGTTCTGTGGCACTCGCTACAGTCAATCCCTGTGCTGCCGCAGCTGCTATGATATCAGGGGCATCGTCCGGACCGGCGGCTTTCACTATGAGCGGGGTGATCGACTGTTTACTTTGTTCCCCGAGCTGGGCAACTTGTTTCCCCTTGACCGCGAGTGCTTGACTACGAAGTTCACGTTCATAGTCGTCAGGCAGATTCTTCGCGGCTTGGGACGGTGTGTTCAAAAATGACTTAGCCCAGCTCTTTTCCTTCTCAGAAAATACTTGCTTGGGCTCGGGCTCTCTTTTCTTCTTGCAGTCCGTCTTACATTTCTCATGCTGAGCAGCCACGGCCGCTGCATTTTCCTCGACACTAAGTTCCCAAGGCCTCGGGGTGAGAGGCTTTAGTGATGGCTCTGGTATCTTTGTGGTTGCAGGTACATAAGGCTCCGGGTTAATAACCCAAGACCGCCTCGCTTCTTCGCCGGAGGTGGATTGGGGGTGGCGTCCGATCACCCGCCGGACGAGGACCGGGGGGCGGCGTCCGCTACCCGCCGGAGGTGAATTGGGGGGCGGCGTCGGCTGACGTGAAGGAGGTGTAGGTGAACCACCACCACCGCCGCCGCCGCCACCACCACCGGAGGGGGGTGGACTTGTTCGCCTTGACGCCTCGCCTGGAAACTTGATAAACTTCTTTTGCCATAGAATGAACTGGCGCTTGACATCTCCAAGTCTTCTCGCCCCTTCAGGTGTAGCAATGTCAATGTCCGGGTCCTCAAACCCTTGGACTATGTCCTCCACCGTGACACGAGCATAGCCATCTTGAATGGGGTTGTTGTGGTGGAGTGCTCCAGGTAAACATGGTAAAGCACTGGCGATGGCTACCTTCATGGACATATTCCCGATAGGATAATACAGATGACATTCTTTCATCTCCTTTATATCGTCCACGGGGTAGCGAGGAGGCTCCGGTGCAGTAATTTCGACCACCGCGAGGCTCCGGTGCGGTAATTTCGATCGTCGGTGCACCAGCCGGTGGGGCCTCCGTGGAAGCCACGCTGCTTCTTCTCTCGCTCCCGGCTTCCGAGATCCATTGGATGATCTTCATGCTGCGCCCGAGCTGCATCTCTTTCGGCTACTAGTACACTCACGGCTTTCTTCATCACATCCATTTCCGATGCCAACCGCGCCACAACATCCGCATCCCGATCCATCTTTCTCTTACGGCTTCGTAACCGTACGGGTCATCGTTCGGGGAACCCTATTTTCCACGGAATGTGCCCCATGCCTCGTACACGTCCTCCGTGTTCAGGATTCCCGAGAGCTTTTGTCAGCGCGTCGTTCTCTCTGTTGAACTTGATCTTCCCCTCTTGAGCATCCCTCATTGCCTCAATAAGCTTTTCGGTGGGTTTAATTATTTTGCCCCGGTAAACACACTCCCCTGTCTCCGGGTTCAGCGATCCCCCATGCCCGTACCACCAGCTTTTGGCCCTTCGGTCCCATCCCTCCGTACTCGGACGGATTCCTCGCGCCCTCGGCTCGTTCTCCATCTTCTCCCACCTAGGCTCCCAAAGGCGATACCCTCCTGGCCCCATAATATGATTGTACTCCTTCTTAGCCGCATTTTCCTTATTTTTTTCGATAGTTCAAGGAACTGCTCCGATTTCTTTTGCTTCACAAATTCTGGCCAATCATGTTTCGGTTTCTCATATTGTCCTTTGAAATCCGGAGTCTTGTTCCGGTTGACATAGTCACGGGCTAGATTTTGCTTGAATTTCCGGAATGCACTCGGCCATCTTTTGAAGAGCGAACTGTTTGAGTAGCTTCCTCCTCTTCTTGTTTTCCTCAATCTTGTTACCCTCCTCATCGAATTTGCGGTATTCCGGAGGTAGGACGACATGTTCCATAAGCTTTTGCAAGCAATCTTTTTTTGTTCCCTTCTCGACAAAAGTGAAACCAAGACGTGCCTTCTTTGGCTCATTCCACTCCTGGACGATGATCGAGACGTTGTCTCTAACAACGGCTCCGCATTGGTTGATAAACTTGGTGGCGTTCTTCTCGGGCTCCAGCGGCTTGCCGGTTGCACTGTCGACAACCTCGATGGTATATATTTCTCCTTGTTTCAGCGTCTTGGTTGCGCCACGCTTTGACGACGTACTCGATTGTTTCGATGATCCGGCCGAGGGCTAAAATAAGAAAGAGAGTCGCGCGCGTTAGTACACACATATTTATTCAAAATAGTTAGTTTGTATCACCAGAGGCTCAATGTATATATATACCTCGGCGCCGGAGGTGGTTGCTACTTCCAATTGAAGATCGTCGTTTATCGACGTTTCTTCGGCATCATCTTGCTGACGGCGCCCTTCATCTTCACCGTCAAGGTTCAGATAAGAAGAGATATCATCTTCTTCTTGTCCGGTCGGCACATATAGAATATCGCCGTTTATGATGCCGAACATATGGTCTTCGGCGTCCGGATCATAGTTGTCCATAATCGGGTCAGCTCTATCGTCCGCCATATGTCAGTCCTGAAAACATGTAGTAAAAACAAATTAATTGTGTATATGCATTATCACATCTCTTCTACATATAAAGAGAGAGACCGGTGGCGGTGACCGAGAGGGCGGTGGCGAAAGGGGGGACGCAGTGACCGCGCGCGTGACCGAGAGACCGGTGGCGGTGACCGAGTGGGCGGTGGCGGTGCCGAGGACACATAACCCTCGCCGCCCCCTCTCGATCCCAAAATAAAATAATTCTTGTTAATTAAGTTAAAAAAATTGTTAAGTTAAAATTTTGTTAAGTCTAAATTTTGTTAAGTTAAAATTTTGTTAAGTCTAAATTTTGTTAAGTAAAATTTTTCTTAATTCAAAATTTTGTTAAGTAAAATTTTTGTTAAGCTAAATTTTTGTTATCTCAAAATTTTGTTAAGTCAAGATTTTGTTAATTAAGTATACAAAATTTTGTTAGTATACAAAATTTTGTTAGTATACAAAATTTTAGTTACAAATTTTTGTTAAGTATACAAAATTTTAGTTACAAATTTTTGTTAAGTATACAAAATTTTAGTTAAAAATTATCGAGTTTTACTTTTTTTTGTTAATTTACCGTTTTTGTTAAACTAATTAACTAGTTAAAATTAAAAAGAACAAAAAAACACAAAAAAATAAAAAAATCCGGCCCGGCCCTCTCTCCTTTCTGGCGCGCGGGCGGCGTCTGGCGGCACGGCGGCGCGTGCGGAGGCGCGTGCGGGAGGCGCGTAGGGCGGCGTCTGGCGGCGGTGGGGAAGAACACGGCGCCGGCGGCCGCGCGCGCGACAGGACGGTAGGGGCGGGGCGGCGACATACGGGAGATGGCGCGACGAGAGGGCGGCGGCGACGGCGTCTGCGGCGAGAGTGCGGCGGCGACGGCTTCTGCGGCGACGGCGAGGCGCGGCAGCCTGACGGCGCTCGATCGGCAGAGACGGAGGCGACGATGTGTTCGCGCGGAGAAGACGATGTGGAGGCGACGGTTCGGGCCAAAGTATTTATAGCCCCCCCCTTTAGTCGCGGTTGGGGAGGCGACCCGCGACTAAAGGGCACGCTTTAGTCGCGGTTGGCCAGACCAACCGCGACTAAAGGCTTTTTTTCGCCGGGTTTTTCGTTCCCGCGCGCACTGACCTTTAGTCGCGGTTGGCGAGGCCAACCGCGACTAAATGTATTTTTCAAATTACTTTTTGTTTTTCAAAATGTTAAAAATACAGAAAAACTCAGAAAAATAAAACTAATTCATTTCAAAATCATAAAATACAAATAATATATCAAAAAATTCAGAAAAATAAAACTAATTCAATTCAAAATGTTAAAAATACAAATAATATATCAATAAATTCAGAAAAATAAAACTAATTCATTTCAAAATCATAAAATACAAATAATATATCAAAAAATTCAGAAAAACAAAACTAATTCAATTCAAAATGTTAAAAATACAAATAATATATCAATAAATTCAGAAAAATAAAACTAATTCATTTCAAAATCATAAAATACAAATAATATATCAAAAAATTCAGAAAAACAAAACTAATTCAATTTAAAATGTTAAAAATACAAATAATATATCAAAAAACTCAGAAAAATAAAACTAATTCATTTCCCGCCACTTTCTTCCCGCCAGTTCTTTCCCGCATCTTTCTTCCTGCCTCTTTCTTCCCGCCACTTTCTTCCCGCCTCTTTCTTCCCGCCACTTTCTTCCCGCCTCCGGTCTTCCCGCTCCCATTTTTCCCGCCATTTGTCACTACATATATGTAGCCCGGCTTGGCCAGCATTATAATCTCTACAATCTCTCATCAATCTCTCATGGCTTCCACCGCACCCACTCTAACCTACCAGCAGGTGGAGGAGCTTTGCGCCTCGAACTACCCTTGCCCACCGGGCTACCGCGTTCCCGCCGGCTCGGAGCCTAAGCGCCGGCGGCGTGCCGGTCCCTCCCGTCCCTCGGGGTACTGCGCGCCGGGCGGCCATCACGAACCACTACTACCTCGACCTCACGCCGTAGCGGCGGATGAATCCCGGCGGCATCCCGATAACCGAGCATACTTGGGACGCCTTCTTCATCAATCGGCGTGAGAGGGCGCTCGCCGGGTATGAGGAGGACGGTCCGCCTCCCGGGAACTTCCACGAGGCCGGCCGTCGGCTATGGTGGTACGGCCGGACTCGCGAGAGCGTCATGGACTACATCACGGCCGGCGATATCCCCCGCCTGCGCTACCCTCAGTTCGAGCCACGAGCGCCGCCCGACGACAGCGACGACAGCAGCAACGACGACGGCGGCAACCTAGAAGGCGACGACTACCAGTACAACTGCGGCGACTATGAAGACTACGAGTACGCATATTATACGCCTAGGCAGGAGTATGACTAAATCACTCCAAATTTCATGTATCATCAGTGCTATCTCGAATCAATCAAATCATTCGAAAATGGACACCAGAACACATCACGGATAATATAATTCACATGATCCATTCAACAAAGTTTGGTACAATAAATTATTACACATCATTTCTTCCCTTGTGTCCCTGCTTGCTTACGATTGGGCAGTATCCATGGAGCATCCTCATCATTTAACTTAATGCTTGGGTCGGTGTTCACTTTGAAGGGCGGAATTTCACCAAACATATTATAATCTTCTGACATGTCTGTCTTGTCCTCCACTCCCACGATGTTTCTTTTCCCCGAAAGAACAATGTGGCGCTTTGGATCATCGCATGATGTACTGATCGTTTTCTTATCTTTCCGTTTCCTCGGTTTGCTACTCATGTCCTTGACATAGAAAACCTGAGCGACATCTTTCGCTAGGACGAATGGTTCGTCAAGGTAACCAAGATTGTTGAAATCCACCATTGTCATTCCGTATTGTTGGTCCACCTTTACCCCACCTCCTGTTAGCTTGAACCATTTGCACCGGAACAAAGGGACCTTGAAGGAGGGTCCATAGTCAAGTTCCCATATCTCCTCTATGTAACCATAATATGTGACCTTTTGCCCATTCTCGGTTGATGCATCAAAGCGGACACCACTCGTTTTGGTTGGTGCTCTTTTTATCTTGGGCGATCGTGTAAAATGTATTCCCATTTATCTCGTACCCTTGGAAAGTCGTTATAGTCGAAGATGGTGTCTTGGCCAACATGTACAGCTGATCTACAACCTTATTGTCACTCATTAAATGTTTTCTCAACCAACTGCCGAAAGTCTCCATGTGGGCCTTCCTAATCCAGGATTCGAGCTTCCCGGGTTGTCCGAGCGTAAAATATTCTTGTGTTTCTCAAAGTACGGAGCCACCAAGCTGGAATTGGTCGGAACCGTGTGGTGTGCTTCGGTCGGAGAATGGCCGTCCATACATATCGTTGATTTCCTTCCGATCGTGCCTTTTCCACTTAGTCTCCCCTCGTGCCGCGATCGAGGAAGACCAATCGGCTTAAGGTCGGGAACAAAGTCAACACAAAACTCAATTACCTCCTCATTTCCATAGCCCTTGGCGATGCTTCCTTCCGGCCTAGCACGGTTACGAACATATTTCTTTAATATTCCCATGAACCTCTCGAAGGGGAACATATTGTGTAGAAATACAGGACCGAGAATGGAAATCTCTTCGACTAGGTGAACCAGGAGGTGCGTCATATTGTTGAAGAAGGATGGCGGGAACACCAACTCGAAACTGACAAGACAATGGATCACATCGTTCTGTAACCGTGGTAGAACTTCTGGATTGATTACCTTCTGAGAGATTGCATTGAGGAATGCACATAGCTTCACAATGGCTACTCGAACATTTTCCGGCAGGAGCCCCTCAAAGCAATCGGAAGCAATTGCGTCATAATCACGTGGCGATCGTGAGACTTCGAGGTTTTGGAACTTTTTCTCCGCCATGTTTATTATTCCCTTTATATTGGACGAGAATCCGGACGGGACCTTCATACTCGCTCGGGCATTCAAAAAGATGACCTTCTCTTCTTTGGTCAAAGCGTAGCTGGCACGACCTTGAAACCATTCCGGATGCCGGTTATCAGGGTCTTTCAAACGTTGCTGGTCCTGCCGTGCTTCCTTTGTATCATTTGTCTTCCCATACATGCCCAAGAAGCTTAGGAGGTTCACGCAAATATTCTTCGTAACGTGCATCACGTCGATTGCAGAGCGGACTTCTAGGACTTTCCAATATTCTAGCTCCCGAATATAGATTTCTTCTTCCACATGGCTGCGTGCCCGACGAGCTCCCTTCGGAACTGATTGTCCGCCAGGACCCTTTCCAAAGATGACTTTCAAATCCTTGACCATATCAAATACCTCAGCACCAGATGCGTTCCGCGAGGCTTCGGCCGGTGATCTGCCTTGCCGTTGTAATGCTTGCCTTTCTTTCTTCTCGGATGAATTTTCGGAAGAAATCGACGATGCCCAAGGTACACGTTCTTCTTACAATTTTGCAAATGTACACTTTCAGTCTCATGTAAGCGGTGCGTGCATGCATTGTATCCCTTATTTGACAGATCCCGAAAGGTTACTAAGAGCAGGCCAATCGTTGATGGTTACGAAAAGCAACGCTCGTAGGTCAAATTCCTCTTCTTTGTGCTCATCCCACACACGGACACCAGGTCTGCCCCACAGACTGTAAAAGTTCATCAACTAATGGCCTTAGGTACACATCGATGTCGTTGCCGGGTTGCTTCGGACCTTGGATGAGCACTGGCATCATAATGAACTTCCGCTTCATGTACAACCAAGGAGGACGGTTGTAGATGCATAGAGTCACGGGCCAGGTGCTATGGCTGGAGCTCTGCTCGCCAAAAGGATTCATGTCATCTGTACTTAGACCAAATCTTATGTTCCTTGCGTCAGCTGCAAAATCTTTGAACTCTCTATCGATCTTTCTCCATTGCGTTCCATCTCGCGGGGTGTCTCAACTCCCCGTCCGACTTACGGTCCTCTTTGTGCCATCGCAACAACTTGGCATGCTCTTTGTTCCTCGAACAGTACGTTTCAACCGTGGTATTATAGGAGCATACCACATCACCTTGGCGGGAACCCTCTTCCCGGGTTTCGGCCCTCAACATCGTCACCAGGATCATCGCCTCGATCTTATAACGCAATGCGGTGCATACCGGGCATTCATTCAAATTCTCGTATTCACCGCGGTAGAGGATGCAGATCGTTGATGCATGCATGTATCTTCGAACCTCTAAACCTAGAGGGCGGACAACCTTCTTTGCTTCGTACGTACTCGGCGGGCAACTCGTTATTCTTTGGAAACATATTCTTTAACATTTTCAGCAAGTTTTCAAATGCCGAGTCAGCTACACCTGCCTCGTGCCTTCCATTTCAGCAAATCCAGTGTGCAGCCCAGCTTTTTCGGACCATCATCGCATCCGGGGTACAACGCCTTCTGTGATCCTCTAACATGCGATCCAAATTCTCCCTCTCCTTTTCGGTTTCGCAGCGTCTCCGTGCATCAGCAATGGTCCGACCAAGATCATCAACGAGCTCATCACGTGCCTCTTCTTCACCTTCCCCTTCACCTTCGAGCATCCTCCATGAAAGTATCACCGAAATGAGCAAGATAGCTTTCATCGATGAAATCATCCCCTTCTTCATCTTCTTCCATTATAACCCCTCTTTCTCCATGCTTGGTCCAACAATTATAGCTTTGCATGAAACCGTGCCGAAGCAGGTGCATGTGAACATCTCTTGAGGAAGAGTAACCCTTCTGATTCTTACAGTTAACACATGGACGAGATAACAAAACCCCCGCTTGTTCGCATTAGCCACTACGAGGAAATCTTTCAAACCCGTAGTGAACTCGCCGGAGAGTCGGTTACCGTACATCCATTGCCGATTCATCTGCATTATTATAATATAAATATATAATTGACCATCATGCATTTGTTAAACTAAATAGAAATTAAACAATGAACTACACACATATTCATATTTTATCAATGACACATATATATGAAAGGTTCAAGTTGTTGCTAACCGCGATCGAGGAGGAAAAAATAAATGAGGAAGCTCGATCAAGTGTGGCTCCGACACTTCATATCATGTTTGTTTCATGCTCTTGGGACATTTCATCAAACACCTTGTGTGCATAAGAGGAGCCAAAAGCAAACCCTACACCCCCTTGTGAAGTTTGTGAAGAGAAGTGGCACCAAATGGCTAAGTGCTGTGGGCTGAATGGTATATATAGGGGAGGGGCTTTAGTCGCGGTTGGCCAGGCCAACCGCGACTAAAGGCCTTTGGGCCGAGGCTCGAGGACATTTAGTCGCGGTTGGCTCCGGCCAACCGCGACTAAAGCCCCTCCCGTCCACCAGCTGGCCACCGAGCGCGCTGGGCCCATGCCTTTGGTCGCGGTTCGCCACCCGAGCCGCGACTAAAGGTCCCATTGGTCGCGGTTCTTGCATTTCCGCGACTAATGGGGCTGGACGGAAGGCCTTTTTTCTACCAGTGAGATATTTTGACATGCAAACTATATCTTCATAAAAGAGATGTCTCTCAGCAACCCGACTACATTAAGCTTTTGGATACTTATTGAAAACTAATTGTTTGTTAGTGCAACTTCTATTTTTTTTCATCACCAACAACACAGTTTCACGTTGCTAAGTTTGGATGTCACTTTTTGTTTTTTTCATACCGAGATATTATCAATAAAAGGTCCTTTTGAGAATTTCACTCTTTAATGTGAGAAAAAAGAAACAAAATAAAAGTTCTCACTAGATTAATTAGTACGGTTGCACGAGATATGTACTATGTATATTTATATACAATTGTATTTTTTTATGTGTTCTATTGAATGTAAATATCCTAAAATATCTTGGTTTTATCTTGTATCGTAATATCTTGATATCATTCATATTTGGTCTAATTTTAGAATTTAATGACGAATAATCCATAAAACAATATAATACCCATCCAAGTGTACAACCAGAACTGGAATGTCGACCCCAAGCATTGTGAGTGTACCCATAGAAGGTACAATCTCATGGTCTTGCTTGATTATGAGAACATTCATATGCTTGACATTTCATCTTTGAAATTTCTTTCAAGTTGTCTACCCTGAAAAGATGCAGTGGTAATTGCACGATGGCCATGAAAAGCAGGAGGTAATTCTGTGCGTCAAGTGCCCCTTATTGAGTGCATCTTCATTCCCGGAGGATGAGGATTTCTGTAGTGATCATTTATGGTTGGCGGTGACCAAGATGCATAGTTCAAACAAATTCTCTGCCAAATGATAAGTAGATATTAACGTGGACCTATTTTGCCTCAGCACGTACTAGGCCATTTTTGAACTGATTCCCGGACCAAATTTGAATAGCGTACACACAAAATATCTCAGTTGGCATCGGGGCTAAAGTCTGAATAAGTGAAATTGGAGGATTTCCTCTTTTTGAGTGTGCCAAGTAGAAGGCATAACTTTTTTTCACGGAAGAGGAAGTGAAAAGGGCGATAAATCAAATGTCTTCTGACAGGACTCCCGGCCCCCCGTTCTCCAAGAAATGTAGGGAGAGTTTTACTACTTATAACCTACAGGCTACAGCAGCACAGGGTAGATGATGCCAAGATGCCATGATAGCCGTGGCTGTGCTTGATGTTACCATGGCTGGCCGAGCCGTCCCGTCTGGGAGGGGAACAACAGCTGCGGGATTGGGGCGGTCGTCGTTGTAGCCTCCGCGACTTGCCCGCCCGTCGTCGCTGCATCACAGTAGGAATGTTCGGAGATGCTGGAATAGTCGCTCACTGTAAGTTCGAGCAATATTGCTTGTGGTGGTCGCTTCTGTTGCGAATCTCTCTGACCGGCCGATCGAGCGTCTGCAACTGCTTGAGAGATGTGACGTTTCTGGACCGGATTCGGATGGAAGACTGTTTGCAACTGTCGGCTATAGCAGCTGCACCAGCAGCATCACGCAAAGTTGTTTATCACATCTGTTTTTTGAAAATTCGCGAGCATGCACTTCCAGCTTTTTTTGAGAGAAGAACGAGCTTGTTCCTGAGCCTTTGTTCTCAGAATATGTATGGGCTTACTTATTTAACAATGGGCCTCCCGGTCCCGGTTGATTACTTAAATTCTGGGCTTACGTACAACTGAAAATGTAGAACTGGACCGAAATATATTGGTCCAACTATTGATGGGTTTGTATTGTGTGCAAGTGCAAATTCTTGCTACTTTTTACTAGAGGTTTTGATGGGTACCACTACGTGAAGACCGACCTTCGCGGAGGCCCGCGCGGTATACGACCGATCGACGCGTGGCAGCCGGAGCGCGTGAGTCAACGACACCCCGCGCAAACGAGTACGACGCCCGACTCACACATCCCGCGCGTACATCATACGTGAAACAAACCCGCGCGAGTACAGCCGAGTACAAAACCGCGTCTCGCGCGAGCACAGCCCCGCGTGCATGCAGCATGGATTAACCAGCTAGCTCTAGGCTCTAAGTAGGTAGCATCCTGTTACCACCCGATTTTGGCCAAATCAGGAGATGGGCCGTAAGTGAAGATGGGCTTGAAGGACGCACACGTGGAGCATCTTTGAAGCGGCCTTGCGCTAAGAGTTCGGGCTTAATTGCCCATGTATCTGTAACATATTAGATCGCGTTGTAATTTAGAGTAAAGAGATAGAGTCTGGCCCGTGCACGGTTAGGTGCACGCCTCAATTAGAAAGTCCCTTGGACTATAAATATGTATCTAGGGTTATCGGGAAAGGAGGACAATCATCGTTCAACCAACACAAACCAATCTCGGCGCATCGCCACCCCTTTCATACGAGGGTTTCTCCCGGGTAAGCACCATGCTACCTAGATCGCATCTTGCGATCTAGGCGACGTAAGTTTATTCGTTATCCTTGTCTTGCTCGTCGTCGAAGCCTTGTTGATGGCGAGCGATACTATTTATCCTTAGGTGTTTAGGGGCTTGCATTGGTGCTTTCACGTGCATATCTGCGTGGCAATGCCGTCCCTAGACACCTTGCTGCCCTTACGTCGATCTAGACGTAAGGGCAGCATCTTGCTTGATCATGCTTAGTAGATCCGATCCGTTATAGTTGCTCCTTGCATCCGCAAGGATTAGTTTAATATCCGCATAGTTAGGCCTTATGCTTCGGGGTCGGACGATCCGGTGGTGCGTTAGGCGTTGTTTGCCGTCCCTGCGAGGGATGTTCCGAGGATCAACACATGTTGGTTTTTAGGCCTCTCGTAGGGGTAGTTTGCATCGTCTCTCGTAGCTGCTAGGCCCGATCGCACGTAGGACGTTCCGGTTATGCGGTGAAAACCCTAAACTGTCGTGGATCGCTTTAGCTTTGTCCTGATCAAGCAGGATCCCCATGCCATTGCTAATCCATCAAGGACCATGGGGCGATCGGCTCTTTGAGCCGATCCACGTGGAAAGCTCGAGAGCCGATAAGGCTCGTATTTAATGTGCACGTGTCTACCATGCGGGAACAATCGAAGCACTAACACCTTCCCGACCGGTATAGGTCAGGTGGCACGCCCTAGCAACCGCCGGACGCGCGCCGGAAGATTTGCGGGACGACGCGAGGTGCCAGGGGTCCACTAAGCGGCCCTGGGAGCTTCCCGGCTCTTCGTGTTGCTTAACCGAAACCCGTCGGGGGGTTTTGGAGGGTAACACATTCTGGCACGCCCGGTGGGACCTCTTCTGCAACATCCACGTCAACACCGACATCCGAGATGGCAGAGGAGCAGATCGCATACAAAGATCTCCCTGCGGAGCACAAGAAATACGATGAGCTGAGGGCCATCTGTGAAGCCGGACTCATCGGCTCCTCTGAGACAACCCGTCCTCACAACATCAAGCTCAGAGGAAACACGTGTCTGTCGCGTGGCGTCAATACGGTAGATCTCAGCCTCTCCATAAGAGAACCAGGGTTCTCTTTCGATGTCAATATGGCAGGGTTTGTGATTCGCCATGGCGCGGACAAAACAGAGAGCAGCCACTCTCGGGGCAAAGACAAAGAGGAGGCCGTTCCACACGACCGGCCCCAAGACGATGACAGGCGGTACCTGACTGAGGAGGAGGTGATGCGTCTCCTCAACAAATATGAGCAGCAGTACGACCGACATCGACGCTACGACGAAGACGATGAGAAACATCGTCGGTCTGATGCAGCGGACAGGAGGTATCGTCAGCATGACAGGAGCGACGACGGGTACGAACGCTACGCCAGAGGGAGGTCAAGGGAGCAAGATAACGTGGACAGGCACTGGAACTGTCCTTTCTTCAAACATTGCTGGGACTCAGGAATGAGCCGATTGCCAACAATCGAGAACTGCCCAGAATGCACACAGCAAAGGAGAAGGACGAACGAAGTTTCAGTGTTCGAGCGCCTAGGACCTCTCCCACATCAGAGTAAACGAGCTGAGTCATCTCAAGAAGAAGACTGCGAGGAGTCAGATGATGAAGAAGATAGGTATCACCGACCAAGGTGGTGCCCTGATGGACTCAGCCATTCTCAGAAGCGTAGAGTGCAGTGGCTGCGAAACTTGGAAGAAGCCGAGGCACAGTACCTGTACACGTTGAGAAGAGCGCGGCCCGATCTGGCCGCGAAAATCCAGCAAATAGTGGAGACGAAGGCGCGCCCGCCAAAGAAAGTATGGCGCCCCAAACAGGCGAAAGCCGATGCACAGGCATCGGCTGGTGCCGATGCAAATGCATCGGCTGATACAAACATGGTATTCATACTCCCGTCAGAGTTTCGCGCTCCAAGCGACGAGGAAGTTTCGGTGGCTCAATTCGACTGCGGTCCACGACCAGTTATTTTTGAAAAGCCACAAGATAGAAGCTACAGGCACCTGAAAGCCCTATACTTGAAGGGTTACATCAATGGGCAGCCTATCAGCAAGATGTTGGTTGATACCGGAGCGGCAGTCAATATAATGCCGTATTCCATGCTACGTCGGTTGGGGCATTCCAGCGACGATCTGATCAAGACCAACATCACATTAAGCGACTTCAACGGCCAAGCGTCAGAAGCAAAAGGTGTTCTGAATGTAGAACTTACTGTAGGCCGGAAGACCATACCTACTGCGTTCTTCATCGTTGACAGCAAAAGCAACTACGCCGTCCTATTGGGAAGGGACTGGATTCATGCTAACTGTTGCATCCCGTCTACAATGCACCAATGCATCATACAGTGGGATGGAGATGAGGTGGAAGTCGTCCAGGCAGATGACTCAATTGAAATATCACTAGCTGCCATGAGCGTGTGGGAAGCAGACGACCAAGAGCCGCTCTCTGGAATCAGTTTAGAGGGTTGTGAGCGGATGGAAGCCTCGAAAAATGGGGTAAGGCTGGTTTTATCCACCGGCCTAACGGAGTAACAAGTCCAAGACATTGGACATACGTGGCAAGGCCGGTCCCTGAGATCGGCCCTCAAAAAATGAAGAGCAAAGGATCTTATCTCCGACATGCCACGTAGCTACAATGGAAATCCGAGAAATTGCACATCATCGCCAAAGCCTTGCAACGAAAAAGGAGGCCGATTCCTGCAATCGGCCAAAATTATCCTCGACATACCTTGTCTGCATCCAGCATTGATCCAACTGATGCCTGAAGAGCCGATGGCATCAATTACTTGACAGAATCGGCTCGGGGGGCACATAGATGGATGAGGCAGGAGGATACGAAGCTGAGGAGGCATACCAAGCGCCCAGCAGCTCAAGGTGTAAAAATGGAAAATCCAAAAAAATGGTGGAGAGCCACTAGCAAACCCCCAAGCGGATCTCTGTGTTGGCAATATCGGGTCGCGGCCCTGATCAATAGCAGGAGCAGCACAAACACGCAGTTCAGGTTAGGGGCGAGCCCGGCAAAGCAGCGTGTCTCTTCTGGTGACCAGGAGGATAGTCGATGATGAGGCGATCGGCTACGGCATGTCACGACCAAAATGGGGGAGAGCATCAGGGAAACGTCCTCACCGAGAACCGCATCAGCCTGCCAAAGATGATGAGCCAATATGATCGGCGAGACGCAGGGCTGGAACGGAAGAAGCTCGGGGGGCAGTGGGCCCTGAAGGATCCTTCGCTATAGGAAGCCGATTTTTTCGGAATCGGCTGGCCCTGCATCACAGCTTGTCCGAGGAACGGTGCTGATGTTACCAAGAATATCAGTTTCCATGTACAAGTCAATTGAGTAACACGCACGGGGCTCGTTATAGGCACCTGCCCGGAACCGGATGGCCAGCCCGCCGGGTTGGCCGGTAAGAGTCATGATCTTGTTTGAGGTCTCATGGGGCAAAGGCGACGCTTGGCCGTCGACTCAAGGGATATGGTGGTTACAAGCGTAAGTCTTATGGAGCAGCCATCATCAAATCGGCAGTGTTTACGCAAGCTCGCGGATCAGGTTAGGGTCATGAGAACAACCGATGATCATCCGATGATCTCCTAGAGCCAAACCATTCGCACCAGAAGCTGCATCAGTTTGCCCAAGAGGATGAACCAATCAAAACAGCAAGGTGCCGGCCCCTTGAGCGTAAGCGTTCTCGGCTTGTTTTTAAGCTGGAGTAGCTCGGGGGGCAGCTAGCTCTGAAACATCGATGATCTGGAGAGCCGATTTTGTGGAGTTCAGCTAATACAGCGCTGCAGTTGGGAAGCCGATGGTGGCCCAATCGGCTGGTCTGCTTTTATCCTCACCCGGACTAAGGCTCGGGGGACAGCTCGCCCTTAAGGTTCCTTATTCTATGGAGCCGATTTGGTTGAAATCGGCTTGCTCTGCATCACAACTCGTCGAGAGAGGGTGAATTATTGCAGAAGGGAATAGCTGGAGGTGATGGGGGGAAGCAACGATCGCTGACGGGTTCTGGACCAGGTGTGACTGCAAAGAAATGAAGCATTACAAGGATAGTTGTGGGCGAATAATGCCTGTTCCGCAAAGATATTAGCTTCAGCATCGGAGTTGTTCTAACGACGGTCCTAAGACCTCTAGAAGGCAAAGAGGATCCGGAAGATGGGGATGCTGCTAAAGTCCAACATTCCGTTCAGTTGAATCTGCATTTCCAGGATCTAGGATTTGCACGATTGTGGCTCGTCCGGGGGGGGGGGAGGTCTGGATGGATCTACCTCGAATTTGCCATGAGAGTCCGATGCATTGCCATCGGCTCCTTAAGCGCCGACCAGATTGGCAGTCGGCGAGGCTCGATATGAAGGGCAATCGGCTAAATTATCATGAAGAAGGTCGACGAGAATCGAGTTGGGGAAATTCTTCATTGATAAACTAGAGTTCTTACATAAAGAGCTGATTGCTCTCAAAAGGAGATCCTAGGGGCTACATTGCCCCGTCTACTACTGCTGGCCCTAAGCTAAGATCCTATCTAGGGGCCGTTACTGCCCTCGTCGTCATCGCCATCATCGCCGTCGTCGGCGCTGCTCCCAGCCAGCTCATCGTCGCTACTGTAGCGACCGCCGGCAGGACCTTCGTTGTCCTCGTCTTCATCAGCGTCGTCGTCGTCGCTGTCGAAATCGCTGAGATTGCCGGGCCAGGGGCAATGGCGCTTGGCCGGCGGCTCGTCGGAGGAGCTGTCGTCTTCTTCCTCCTCCTCTTGCTCCTCCTCTTCGGAGGAGGGGGCCCCGTCCCAGGGAAGGCGGTCGGCGTTGCTTTCCTCCACCGCTTCCGCATGGGCGAGGAAGCAGAGGTCGCTCTCCCCTTCGGTCAGGGACTGGTCGTCCTCTGACCAGGTAGAGAAGTCATGGCTTGGCTCGTCCCCGGCCTCGATGGCGCGGCGGATGTTGGCCGCATGGGCTTCCTCCGGGTTCCACTCCGGCGTCGGCTCGCGGAAGGGGGAGGACTGCGCAGAAAGATCCGACGAAGAGGAAGACATGGTGGCGCAGGAGGGTTTTTTCTTTGGAGGTGCTAGTGCCAGGAGGATGAGGGAGAGAACTACAGGAAGTGGCCGAATAAAAGGGGGAATATACGGTTTAATGCTTAAGCAATTCCCAAGGACGTGGTGCCAGAACCGTCAAGTCGTGCAGAGAAGGCGAGGAGGCAAAACATCATCATGAAGAAAACTGCGACGGTTCTGCCACGACATGACCCTTCGAGGAAAGCAGATGGTTTTGCAACTATCATTATCAAAACCAGGGGGGCATGTGTTACCACCCGATTTTGGCCAAATCAGGAGATGGGCCGTAAGTGAAGATGGGCTTGAAGGACGCACACGTGGAGCATCTTTGAAGCGGCCTTGCGCTAAGAGTTCGGGCTTAATTGCCCATGTATCTGTAACATATTAGATCGCGTTGTAATTTAGAGTAAAGAGACATAGATCCTGGCCCGTGCACGGTTAGGTGCACGCCTCAATTAGAAAGTCCCTTGGACTATAAATATGTATCTAGGGTTATCGGAAAAGGAGGACAATCATCGTTCAACCAACACAAACCAATCTCGGCGCATCGCCACCCCTTTCATACGAGGGTTTCTCCGGGTAAGCACCATGCTGCCTAGATCGCATCTTGCGATCTGAGCAGCGTAAGTTTATTCGTTATCCTTGTACTTGCTCGTGCTTGAAGCCTTGTTGATGGCGAGCGGTACTATTTATCCTTAGGTGTTTAGGGGCTTGCATTGGTGCTTTCACGTGCATATCTGCGTGGCAATGCCGTCCCTAGACACCTTGCTGCCCTTACGTCGATCTAGACGTAAGGGCAGCATCTTGCTTGATCATGCTTAGTAGATCCGATCCGTTATAGTTGCTCCTTGCATCTGCAAGGATTAGTTTAATATCTGCATAGTTAGGCCTTATGTTGGGGTCGGACGATCCGGTGGTGCGTTAGGCGTTGTTTGCCGTCCCTGCGAGGGATGTTCCGAGGATCAACACATGTTGGTTTTTAGGCCTCTCGTAGCGGTAGTTTGCATCGTCTCTCGTAGCTGCTAGGCCCGATCGCACGTAGGACGTTCCGATTATGCGGTGAAAACCCTAAACTGTCGTGGATCGCTTTAGCTTTGTCCTGATCAAGCGGGATCCCCATGCCATTGCTAATCCATCAAGGACCATGGGGCGATCGGCTCTTTGAGCCGATCCACGAGGAAACCTGAGAGCCGATAAGGCTCGTATTTAATGTGCACGTGTCTACCATGCAGGAAAAATCGAAGCACTAACACCTTCACGACCAGGTATAGGTCGGGTGGCACGCCCTAGCAACCGCCAGGACGCGCACCAGAAGATTTGCGGGACGACGCGAGGTGCCAGGGATCCACTAAGCGGCCCTGGGAGCTTCCCGGCTCTTCGTGTTGCTTAACCGAAACCCGTCGGGGGGTTTTGGAGGGTAACACATCCAACGATTTTTTTGTAAGTTACGTACGAGTACGACTACATAACTACATAAGCTGACACGAGTACAACTCAGTCAACACACGAATACAGTTACGTACAACAAACAGGTACAGTTGCGAACAACATACGGGTACAGTTGCACACACGGGGCGAGTACAAGTACAGTCGCGTACACGAGGAGGTACAGTCGTGCACACGAGCATGTATAGTCACGCACAACACACGAGTACAGTTGAACACACGAGCGAGTACAAGTACAGTGATACGTCCAAAACGTATCTACTTTCTCGAACACTTTTGCTATTGTTTTGCCTCTAATTTGTGTATTTTGGATACAGAATTGCCTCTAACGCTGTTTTCAGCAGAATTGCTCTGGTGTCTCGTTTTTGTGCAGAAATCCAACTTTCAGGAAAATCCTCGGAATTTATGCAGAAGGTCCTATTTTCCCAGAATATTGGCGGAGCCAGAAGGACAAGCCAGGTGGGGGCACGAGGGCCCCACACACTAGGCCGGCGCAGCCCAGGAGGGGCCCGCGCGGCCCTAGTGTGTGGCGGCCTCGGCTGGCCCCCGACGCCCTCCTTCGGACTACTTATCGCCCTCGACCTAAAAACGCACGGGGAGAAGTCGAAGTCGCCAGAAACCCTCCAGAGAGCCGCCACATCGCGAAACTCCGTCTCGGGAGCCAGAAGTCTCCGTTGCGGCACTCCGCCGGGACGGGGAATTGGAGGAGATCATCGCCGCCATCACCACCAACGCCTCTCCATCAACCAGCCATGTTTCCCCCATCCATGTGTGAGTAATTCCCCCGTTGTAGGCTGAAGGGGATGGTAGGGATTGGATGAGATTGATCATGTAATAGTCACAAGATTGTTAGGGCATGGTGCCTAGTATCAGTAGATGTTACTTTTATGATATTGTTGCAACTTGTTATGCTTAATGCTTGTCACTAGGGCCCGAGTGCCATGATCTCAAATCTGAACATGTTATTGTTTCATCATGATATGCATTGTTTATTGATCTTACCTGCAAGTTGTATACATACGTTGCTGTCCGGAACCAATGGCCCCGAAGTGACATAAATTGGGACAACCGGAGGGGATGGTAGTGATGTGAGGATCACATGTGTTCACGGAGTGTTAATGCTTTGCTCCGGTACTCTATTAAAAAGAGTACCTTAATTTCCAGTAGTTTCCCTAGAGGCCCAGTTTGCCACCAGCTGGTAGGACAAAAGATGTTGTGCAAGTTTCTCATTGCGAGCACGTACGATATATATGGAACACATGCCTATTGATTGATTAGTACTTGGATACCGCTTTATTATTACCTGCAAATGTCCTACCATGATTGTTATATGAATTCTCTCATCCATGCAACGCCCGTTCATCCGTCCCTGTGCCTACAGTATTTTAATCCTGCTGTTCACTATAATCACTACTGCTTGTCTTTATTTCACGACTGCTTGTTATTTCACTATTCATACTTGCTATAAAGCTGTTGCTCTTGATAAACTCTTGCGAGCAAGTCTGTTTCAGTGCGGCTGAATTGACAACTCAGTTGTTAAGGCTTACAAGTATTCTTTGTCTCCCCTTGTGTCGAATCAATAAATTGGGTAATACTTCCCTCGAAGACTACATTGCGATCCCCTATACTTGTGGGTCATCAAGACTATTTTACGGCGCCGTTGCCGGGGACGCATAACTTTATTTGGAAGTTCACTTGGATTGATATTGTTCGCTGCAAATTCTCCATCATGGGTAAACCTCGCGATACTAAAGTCGCCATATTACCATCCACTACAAGAAAAGGTACAACTCTGAGTACCTCCGCTGCTCTTGATTCACCATCTGTGATAAGTCAACTTGTTTCACCACCACAAACTTCACGTGTTGGTACTTCTGCTGAATCTGAAAATTCCTCTGATAATTTTGATGATGCTTCTACTGTGCTTGATAATGCTGGTTCATTAGGTCCTTTTCTAGATGCTACAATTGCTAGGTCTAGAGAAATTGAAATTCTTGAAACTCCTAATGAAAATACTGTTACACTGTTAATTCACCGAGATTGATGATCTTGATGAAGATTATGTAGAACTTGATGATGATTTTATTGATAAATGCAATGCTACTACTAGTACAAGTAACCTTAAAAAGCTTATTGCACAACATGCTGTTAGATATAAACCATCTCTTGATCCTAAATTTGCCACATCTCCTATAAACATTAAAGATAAAGATGATGACTTTTCTCTTGATTTATCTCATATATCTATTGTTGAGAAAACACCCTTTTGTGGTACTGAAAAAGAGAGTGTTGTAGAACATATGAATGAGCTTTCTACTTTAAGTAGCTTGTTTTCTGATGATGTTAAGATGC
Source organism: Lolium rigidum (assembly GCF_022539505.1). Classification (NCBI taxonomy): domain Eukaryota; kingdom Viridiplantae; phylum Streptophyta; class Magnoliopsida; order Poales; family Poaceae; genus Lolium; species Lolium rigidum. The sequence goes on along the minus strand of NC_061514.1, from coordinate 42,107,557 downwards.
GTACTTATTTTGTTGCTAAGATTTTCCTATTCTCATTAAAGGATGATGCTAAGATTTGGTATAATAATTTGCCTCCTGATTCTATTAATAGTCCAAGTTGTTTGCTTGATGTTTTCTTTCGGAAATACTTTCCCGCTAGTGCTCAACATATGGCTTTGCGAGAGAATTTATAGTTTTGATCAAGAAGATGGAGAGAAATTGCTGAAGCTTGGGCAAGATTTTGCTCTCTTATTAGAGCTCGGCTTTGGACATGATTTGGAAAAACATGATTTACTTGATATATTTTATAGTGGACTAACCATTGAGTCTAGGGAATACCTGGATAGTTGTGCTGATTGTGTTTTCAGGAAGAGAACTCCGGACGAAGATGAAGAATTATTGGCTAAGATAAGCAAAAATCATGATGATTGGTCTACACCTGAACCAACTCCGACACCAATACTGAAGAAGAGGGGTATGATTGAATTAAATGATGAAGATATGAGGGAAGCCAAGAAATCTCTTATGGAGAAGGGTATTAAATGCGAAGATGTGAAGAATTTACCTCCAATAGAAGACCTATGTAAGATAATTCCCCCTTCATCCACAATCGAGGTACATTCTCTTCAACGCTTTGATAGAGGAGATATTCCATATTCAAAACCTCATGATCAATGTTTAGATGAATTTGATAATTATATTGTTAAGCAAAACAATTTTAATATGAGAGTAGAGAATCATCTAATGGAAAATTCTCAAGCTATTGGTAAATTGCATGATATTGTGGAGAGAACCTCCAATGATGTTAAGATGCTTGTTAAACATTTTGATATGATTCAAACTCAAATTAATCAACTTACTAAAGTGCAAAATGACTTGTTAAAAAATAATAATGAAGAGAAACAAGTTTATGAAGTAACAACTAGAGGCGGTGTTTCTACCCAGGATCCTCTATATCCTGAAGGGCACCCCAAAAGAATTGAACAAGATTCTCAACGAACTAAAAAAATTAGTAGTCCTTCTAAGAAAAAGAAGAAGAAACATAAAACTATTGTAGAATCCTCTGAACCTATTAATGATCCTAATAGTATTTCTATTTCTGATGCTGAAACTGATAGTGGTAATGAACATGAGGAAGATAATGATAAGAATGATACTCCTGATAAAGAAGAAATTGAAAAAGAACCTGAAAAGCATGATAAAAATAAAAAGTACACTAAAGAAGATTTTATTACAAAGAAACATGGTAATGAAAGAGAACCTTGGGTTCAAAAGCCAATGCCTTTTCCTGCTAAGAAACTAAAATCAAAGGAGGAGGAACATTATGATACGTCTCCAACGTATCGATAATTTCTTATGTTCCATGCTACTTTATTGATGATACCTACATGTTTTATGCACATTATATGTCATATTTATGCATTTTCTGGAACTAACCTATTAACAAGATGCCGAAGAGCCGATTCTTTGTTTTACGTTGTTTTTGGTTTCGAAATCCTAGTAAAGAAATATTCTCGGAATTGGACGAAACTTTCGCCCGGGGTCCTATTTTTGCACGAAGCTTCCGGAAGACCGAAGAGATAACGAAGTGGGGCCACGAGGCGGCCGAGAAGGGTGGCGGCGCGGCCCAAGCCCTGGCCGCGCCGACCTACCCCTGGGCCCCTCGTGTGGCCCCCGCGTTGACCCTCCGCCTACTTAAAGCTTCCGTCGCGAAACCCCCGATGCAGAGAGCCACGATACGGAAAACCTTACGGAGACGCCGCCGCCGCGAATCCCATCTCGGGGGATTCGGAGATCGCCTCCGGCACCCTGCCGGAGAGGGGATTCATCTCCGGAGGACTCTACACCGCCATGGTCGCCTCCGGAGTGATGAGTGAGTAGTTCACCCCTGGACCATGGGTCCATAGCGGTAGCTAGATGGTCGTCTTCTCCTTGTTGTGCTTCATTGTTGGATCTTGTGAGCTGCCTAACATGATCAAGATCATCTATATGTAATTCTATATGTTGTGTTTGTCGGGATCCGATGGATAGAGAGTACTATGATTATGGTGATTATCAATCTATTGTTCATGTGTTGTTTATGATCTTGCATGCTCTCCGTTATTAGTAGAGGCTCGGCCAAGTTTTTACTCTTAACTCCAAGAGGGAGTATTTATGCTCGATAGTGGGTTCATGCCTCCATTGAATGCGGGACGATGACGAGAAAGTTCTAAGGTTGTGGATGTCTTTGTTGCCACTAGGGATAAAACATTGATGCTATGTCTAAGGATGTAGTTGTTGATTACATTACGCACCATACTTAATGCAATTGTCTGTTGCTTTGCAACTTAATATTTGGAGGGGTTCGGATGATAACTCTGAAGGTGGACTTTTTAGGCATAGATGCAGTTGGATGGCGGTCTATGTACTTTGTCGTAATGCCCAATTAAATCTCACTATATTTATCATATCATGTATATGCATTGGTATGCCTTTCTCTATTTGTCAATTGCCCGAGTGTAATTTGTTCACCCAACATGCTTTTATCTTATGGGAGAGACACCTCTAGTGAGCTGTGGACCCCGGTCCTATTCTTTACATAGCATACAATCTCTGCAATTGTGTTTCTTGTTTTCTTTGCAAACATCTTCCACTCGATACGTTTAATCCTTTGTTACGGCAAGCCGGTGAGATTGACAACCTCCTTTGTTTCGTTGGGGCAAAGTACTTTGGTTGTGTTGTGCGGATTCCGCGTTGGCGCCGGAATCCCTGGTGTTGCGCCGCATCACATTTCGCGACCATCAACCTTCAACGTGCTTCTTGGCTCCCTCCTGGTTCGATTAAACCTTGGTTTCATACTGAGGGAAAACTTGCCACTGTGCGCATCATACCTTCCTCTTGGGGTTCCCAACGGACGTGTACATTTACGCGCATCAAGCACTTTTTCTGGCGCCGTTGCCGGGGATCTGAAGAAAAGTTACACCACAAAGAATTGCCTCCCACGGCAACAGCACTTTTTCTGGCGCCGTTGCCGGGGAGATCAAGACACGCTGCAAGGGGAGTCTCCACTTCTCAATCTCTTTACTTTGTTTTTGTCTTGCTTTATTTTATTTACTACTTTGTTTGCTGCACCTAAATCAAAATACAAAAAAATTAGTTGCTAGTTTTACTTTATTTACTGTCTTGCTCTCTATATCAAAAACACAAAAAAATTAGTTACTTGCATTTACTTTATCTAGTTTGCTTTATTTACTGTTGCTAAAATGAATACCCCTGAAAATACTAAGTTGTGTGACTTCACAAATGCAAATAATAATGATTTCCTATGCACACCTATTGCTCCACCTGCTACTACGGACAGAATTCTTTGAAATTAAACCTGCTTTACTGAACTTGGTTATGAGAGATCAATTTT
>NC_061514.1:42030284-42104084 GCF_022539505.1 Lolium rigidum | reverse complement strand
GTCTTTGCAAACAAACACCATCTTCCACTCGATACGCTTAATCCTTTGTTTTCAGCAAGCCGGTGAGATTGACAACCTCACTGTTACGTTGGGGCAAAGTACTTTGATTGTGTTGTGCAGGTTCCACGTTGGCACCGGTTTCACTAGTGTTGCGCCGCACTACACTCCTCCACCAACAACCTTCACGTGCTTCTTGGCTCCTACTGGTTCGATAACCTTGGTTTCTTTCTGAGGGAAAACTTGCTGTTGTGCGCATCACACCTTCCTCTTGGGGTTCCCAACGGACGTGTACATCTACGCGCATCAGTCATCGTTGAATATGTGGGAGCCATTATGGATCTCCAGATCCCGCTATTGGTTATTGCTCAGAGAGGAGTCTCGACCATGTCTGCATAGTTCGCGAACCGTAGGGTGACGCGCTTAAGGTTCGATGTCGCATAAGTAGATATGGAATATGGTATGGAGACGAAGTTTGTTCGGAGTCTCGGATGTGATCCAGGACATCACGAGGAGGTCCGGAATGGTCCGGAGAATAAGATTCATATATGGGAAGTCATTTTCAGGGTTACCGGAAAAGTTCAGGATTTTTCGGTATTGTACCGGAGGTTCTAGAAGGTTCCGGAGGGTACCATAGTGGGGCCCACCTATCCCGGACGACCAACATGGACCGGAGGTGTCGCATAGGCCCACATGGGCCATGCACACCAGCCCCCAAGGCCCATGTGGCTGTACCAAGTGGATAAGATCAAATCCCATGAAAATAGGGGCTTAACTTGGGGGGGGAAGTTTCCCCCTTGTTTTAGCCGACCCAAAGGCTTGGAGGGGGGGGGCAAGGCAGCCCCCCCACGCCTATATAAGAGGGAGGGGAGGGCTGGGGCGCAGCACATCACCCCCCAAGCCCTAGCCGCCCCTCTCTCCCTCCTCCTTCTTCCTGCGCAGGCTTGGCGAAGCCCTGCAGGAATTTTCTCCTCCACCACCACCACCACACCGTCGTGATGCTGGGATTCCGAGGGGATCTACCACACCTCCGCTGCCCGCTGGAACGGGGAGAGGAAGGGGCTTCATCGACACCGTACGCGCGACCGAGTACGGAGGTGCTGCCGGATTGCAGCACCGGGGATGATCGTCTACACCAACAACGAGATCTAATCTCGTAGGCTTTGGAAATCTTCGAGGGTTAGTCTCATATCAATCTCGTTGCTCCGATCTTGTAGATTAGATCTTGGGTGTTCCATAGATAAGATGTTGGATTTATTCGTCTTTGCGGTAGGAAAATTTTTGTTTTCTATGCAACGAACCCCAACAGTTGCCACTAGGGATAAAACATCAATGCTTTGTCTAAGGATATTTGTGTTGATTACATTACGCACCATACTTAATGCAATTGTCTGTTGTTTGCAACTTAATACTGGAAGGGGTGCGGATGCTAACCTGGAGGTGGACTTTTTAGGCATAGATGCATGCTGGATGGCGGTCTATGTTGTTTGTCGTAATGCCCTAAGTAAATCCCATAGTAGTCATCATGATATGTATATGCATCTCTATTCTGTCAATTGCCCAACTGTAATTTGTTCACCCAACATGCTATTTATCTTATTGGAGAGACACCACTAGTGAACTGTGGACCCCGGTCCATTCTTTTACATCTGAAATACAATCCACTGCAATCACTGTTCTCTGTTGTCTTCTACAAGCAAACATCATTCTCCACACCATACGTTTAATCCTTTGTTTTCAGCAAGCCGGTGAGATTGACAACCTCACTGTTAAGTTGGGGCAAAGTATTTTGATTGTGTTGTGCAGGTTCCACGTTGGCGTCGGAATCCCTGGTGTTGCGCCGCACTACACTCCTTCACCAACAACCTTCACGTGGCCTTCATCTCCTACTGGTTCGATAACCTTGGTTTCTTACTGAGGAAAAACTTGCTGCTGTACGCATCACACCTTCCTCTTGGGGTTCCCAACGGACGTGTGCTTTACCGTCACAAGCATGCGCCCTGCCACTAGTCATCTAGAAGCACCTTCAGAAGTCACGCCTTTCTCCTACTGGTCGATTAAACCTTGGTTTCGTACTGAGGGAAAACTTGCTGTTCTGCTTATCACACCTTCTTCTTAGGGTTTCCCAACTGCTTCCACACAACTGCCAACAAGATTGTATGGCGCCATCACCGGAGCACCATCAAGATTTTCTGGCGCCGTTGCCAGGGAGAAAGAGGATTTCTGCAAGGGGAGTCTCTCATCTCGAATATTTTTTACTTTGTTATAGTTTGCTTAGTTTACTTTATTTTTTGTTTGCTTTATTATATCGAAAACACAAAAAAATAGTTTACTTTCATAGTTGTCTTTATAAAAAAACACACAAAAAATTAGTTCCTATTATAGCTGTTATTTCTGTTGCTTAGTTTTAATTTTGCTAAAATGGGTTCCGTTGAAAATACTAAGTTGGGTGACTTTACTAGCACCAACAATAATGATTTTATTTGTACACCTATTGCTTCACCTGCTCCCGAAGCAGCATTCTATGAAATTAAAACTGCTTTATTAAATCTTGTTATGAAAGAGCAATTTTCTGGTGTTAATACTGAAGATGCCACTTCTCTCCATAATAATTTTGTTGAACTTTGTGAGATGCAAAAATATAAGGATGTAGATGGTGACATTATTAAACTGAAATTGTTTCCTTTCTCTTTGAGAGGTAGAGCTAAAGATTGGTTTCTATCTTTGCCTAGAAATAGTATTGATTCTTGTGTTAAATGCAAAGATGATTTTATTGGAAAATATTATCGTCCTGCTAAGATTATATCTTTGAGAAGCGACATAATGAAATTTAGACAATTTGATAATGAACATGTTGCTCAAGCTTGGGAAAGAATGAAATCTTTGGTAAAGAATTGTCCCACTCATGGACTGACTACTTGGATGATCATCCTAACTTTTTATGCAGGACTAAATTTTTCTTCAAGAAATCTCCTGGATTCAGCTGCTGGAGGTACTTTATGTCCATTACTTTGGGGACTGAAACTAAATTACTAGATGATATGATGATAAATTATTCTGAATGGCACACCGAAAGAGCTCCACAAGGTAAGAAGGTAAATTCTGTCGTAGAATCCTCCTTCTTGAGTGATAAGATTGATACTATTATGTCTATGCTTGTTAATGGTAAAGCACATGTTGATCCAAATAATATTCCATTAGCTTCTTTGGTTGCTCAAGAAGAACATGTTGATGTAAATTTCATTAAAAACAACAATTTCAACAACCATTCTTATAGGAATAATTTTGGTAGCAACAATTATAGGCCATATCCTTCTAATAATGGTAATTCTTATAGCAATTCTTATGGTAATTGCTACAGCAATAATAAAAGTGCAACCTCTGATCTTGAAGTCATGCTAAAGGAATTTATTAGTAAACAAACTGCTTTCAATAAAACTGTTGAGGAAAAGCTTGGCAAAATTGATATTCTTGCTTTTAAAGTTGATAGCCTTGATCATGATGTTGATTTTCTTAAATTAAAAATGTTGCCTCATGATGTTGAAGAAAGTGAACTTTGATTGCCATTCAAGTTAGAATTGATGAAAATGTTAGGATGTTAGCGGAATTGCATGCTAGGTAGGAAAGAGAAGATGAAGTTGCTAGAAATAATAATTTGACTAAAGTTTATACCATCACCACCACTAGTAGTAATGAAGTTTCAAATGCTAGCCACTCTCCTACTATTAATGGTAAAGTAAATGGTGTAGGAAAATTCCCCGCTCCGTCCACAAAATTGCGTAGAACCACTGAAACGGCTACTGATAAGTGTGCTGAAACTTTTTGGAGTATGGGAGACAAGAGTCCTTTCACCTTTGATAAAAATGAGTTTGATTTTGATGATTTCAATATCTCTGAAGTAATTAAGTTCTTACAAAATCTTGCTAGAAGTCCTAATGGTAGTGCTATAAATATGGCTTTTACAAAGCACATTACAAATGCTTTGCAAATGGGAGATGAGAAATTAAAACGCGAATCCTCTATTCCTAAAAAGTTAGAAGATGGCTGGGATCCCATCATTAATATGAAAATAGATGGTTTTGATTGCAATGCTTTATGTGATCTTGGTGCAAGTATTTCTGTTATGCCTGGAAAAATCTATGATATTCTTGAATTGCCATCGTTGGAAAATGTTATTTGGATGTTCATCTTGTTGATATTGCTGCAAAGAACCTTCGAGGAAAGTTGATAATGTTCTTATTATGGTTAATAATAACCTGATCCCCTTTGATTTTGTTGTTTTGGATATTGAATGCAATGCTTTTTGTCCAATTATTTTGGGAAAACCATTTCCTAGAACAGTTGGTGCTGCTATTGATATGAGAGATGGGATTATTAATTATCAATTCTCACTCAAGAAAGGTCTGGAACAATTCCCTATAAAGAGAAAGAAGTCATCTTATGACTCAATTATTAGAACAAATTATGATGTTGATGCTTCTTCACTTGATAATGCTTGACGCTCGCATTTTTTTCTGCGCCTAGCTGAAAGGCGTTAAAGAAAGCGCTTATGGGAGACAACCCATGTTTTATTTATAGTAATTTTTATTTTTGAGTCTTGGAAGTTATTACCACTGTAATGAACTCTCCTTATCATTTATATTTTGTTTTTGTGCCAAGAATAGCATCTAATAGGAAGAAAGTAAGATTTGGAGAAGTTGCTGTCGTGAAAACAGATTCTGTGTTGTTACCATAAAAATTCGTAAAAATATACAGAGCGGAATTTTGAGCTGTAATTTTTTATAAATATGCCCCAGGTTATTGTCTAACTTTCTTCAGTTGATCACTTTTCGATATAAGCAACAGAGGATTTTCAAAAAAATCTATCTTTACCTGTTGTTCTTTGTTGACAGATTTCTGCACTATTTGCATTTGCCTCTTAAATCTCTTTCTTTTTGAGTTCTTTTGATCAAAGAGCTTTTTGAAAGGTTACTAAAGTAGCTTATGCTTTAATAGGTGCTTGATATGTTTTATTACTGAACCCAAGTGGGTTTGTTTATTTTGATTGTACTAATGCTGCTAATGAAGAATTGTGTGAAGTTTTGTATGAAGGAAGTTTTCAAGTGAAGGGAAAGAAGAATGATGTGATTAGATGAAGAATGGACAAAAAATCAACCATGGGGATGCCCAGCACCCAAGACATATTCAAGAATTACACGCATCAAAGCTTGGGGATGCCTTGGGCATCCCCTCTTCATAAACAAAGCAATAGTCCATGCATCTCTCTATGCGCTATATTTTTATTGCTTCATACGCAATGTGTTGTTCTTGGAGCGTCTTTATTTTTGTTTATGTTTTGTTTTGTTTTGTTTTGTTTTGTTTTCTATAGCATATGTTGGATCCCGGCACATTTGTTTTGGAGAAAGACCCGTTCCATTTTAGTTGCATAGAACGCTCTAGTTTTCGCTGTTATTATTCTGCGAGTGTTCTAGTCTTCTGGTACTGCGTTTAGCTCTTGTTCTTTCACTTGAATTTTGTTCAGAGCATGTTAGTATTCTTTATTTATGTGTGATTAGCTCTATTGTATATAATGTACTTCATCTCTGAGAGTTATTTTAAATAAGTTGATTGGTGTTGGATACGAGTAAAATATTTCATGACTATAGTGATGCAGAAAGGAGCTTGTCTAGACTGTGGCATAGACTTTGGCATGTCATGTTGGATGTTATTATTGTCATATGCTTAGTACTTATTGTTGTAGCACGACTTGTTTCAAATGGCTGAGAGTGCATAATGTGCCATTGAAACAATCATGTGTTGTTTCTATCATAAAAGCATAATATTATGGTATTCTCCTTTGATGCCTTATTGCGTTGACTTGGCGCATGCTTACGCCATGTATGACTATAACCAGTCAACTAAAGCCTCTATGATCATTTACTTTTTTACTTGTAATATCACTTTATGATTTTATTGATAATGTTTTGTCGCTATGCATGATTATGACCATTATTGCTCTCTTAGTTGGTCGCTACCAGTCTTTTGCTAGCCTTCACCTGTGCTAAGTATGAACTCTACTCTTGCATCCAACCACCATGAAACAAAGTTTGCCAATTTTTTCCACCATATTTACCTAGTAGCATTATTGCTATTCACTACTGCAGAAACCCTCACTAGTGACAAGCACATTTTGCTCATCAGTGACAGGCAATTTGTCTATCACTAGTGTGCAGTCACTGGTACTGCCTGTCACTAATGATGGGAAGAATGCCTGTCACTGGTAGGTGAACTAGTGACAGGCAGAAAAAATGCATGTCACTGGCACGATGAAAGGCCACAACCATGTTGGGTTTCCTAGTGACTAGTCAATTATCCTGCCTGTCACTAGTATGAATTTTGATATTAAAAAAATAATTACATTTTCGACGCATATGCAGTAACAAGTAGGTACAAGGTACATTACAACATTTCATTGGCGTAATCTCATATTAAATGCTCATATTAAATGCAAGAAAAGCACATTACAAAGTGTATTACAGGAATCATTAGATCATTTACACAAAATTTAAAACTAGGCGGAAAGAACTCTACGCCAACTATAGGCGAACCAAAAGAAACCAAACAGCAGTCACTTCCACATCTTCTACTATGCGAACGAAAAGACACCAACATCCTAAATCTTCGACATCTTCTATAGACTATATCACCTCCAACTTGAGCATCATCGGTCCCAGCCTTGCCTTCCTAGAAAACAAAAAAGGAGAGCGGTCATATTTGAAATCAATATTTCTCAAAGGCTAGAACCAACAATAGACGACATGGTTCAGAATATTTAAGCCATTGGACGATGTACTCCAGCTTAACCTGGTTAAGAAATACACCGGAGGCATAAGGAGCATAATGGAACTAGCATCCTATGTCAGACTATGGAATTTCCACTGAACATATTGTCGTAATGAACATTAATACAATTGCTAGTCTAGAATTTTTCTATAGTGCAAATAGTAATGCCCCATACCTTTCCGGTGAGCATGCATGCTTACAGACTATCAAGCTCTACTAGCTGCAAGGCTGCCCACCTACCTTGTCTTCACGAGACATGGAGAAGGGTAATTAAGTACTCCAAGGTTCCAAATCCCCTAGTCTTGATGGACGTGACAAATACAGAGAAGTATTCTGAAAGCTTTCTAGCACTGTGTGTTCTACAGCATGTGCAAGCCAACTGTAAAGTGCGGCAATGCCAAGTGCGAGCGGCAACTCCAAGCATGTCAGATCAGGGACGTGTTTAGTTTGTAGTTTTGTAATGTAACTACATAGCATCCTAACAGGTTCCATTAAATCGTGTTTGTTTTCGTTGCTTAATCCGATAACACTGTATCGGTTACCAGCCTAGCACAAATTTGATTCCGTCGAGGATCCCGCGTAAGCAGATAACGATACAGGAAAAGCACCTTGGCAGTTTTGGTCCAGTCTTGCCGTCGCAACCTATCCGCTCTCCTTGCCCTCCCGAGTCATCCGATGTAGTCGCCGCCGTGGCTACCTGCTGTTGTCGCCCCGCCGCCAGCTATCATGGCCGTGGCCGCCGCTGCAGCCGCCTGTTGCTGTCACGCCACCGCCTGCTGTCGCCGCTGCCGTAACTACCAGCTGGTGTCGCGCTGCCGCCGTCCCCGCCACTACCTAAGAAACCTTTTCTGCAGAGAAACAACTTGGTGGTCACATATGCTACATATACCCTTGTTTGTTTTCTACAACTAGGTTCCGATGGTAAACATAACTTTAAATATCGAACGTTTGATAATTCCATCTCCTCTATTTTATTCTTGCTGAGTATACCCATAATCATAATTATATTTACTGATATGCGCAGATTATAATGAAGAGCGAGATATGAACAAAGGGCTTGGGGTGTGACAGTTACCAGTGGATTCCCCATTGCTGAAACAGCTAATACTTCCATTTTGAGTATGCTGAAATGCAGTGTTCTACAGGTGTCTAGAATTGTTGCACAATGCAAATAATAATGCCCCATACATCATCCAGTGATCATGCATGCTTGATCAATTGGGTTGCAGCCGCATTTGTGCATCAATCATGAACCTCCGGCAAGTCATCATCGCCATAGAAAACCCCAGATTCCAAGGCGACCTCTGTGTTGAGGCGCTTGCTGCATCAAGTTTCATTTAAGTTAGTTTACAAGTGGTCGATAATTCAGCCTCCCATATTCCGAAAAAAATCACTACTAATATTAAAAGAATACAGAAATACTATCAAAATAGAAAAGTGGCGAGAGCAAATTGCTGCTATGAAGCAGCTTCTGCCGGTGCTCAACCTTTCCTTGTCTGAGGCGAATCTCTTCAGTAGAAGTCAACAATCACTATTAACAGTATTAGCACGTTGGCTGATTCTTACTCTGCTGGAAATTATAAGCATGTCGATCATTTCAAACAGAGATGACTTTTCTTCGATTCAGTTTGACTATTACATAAACAGGTATTATGTATAGGACCTCATATATCTTACTGTATAACATTACCCAGTATAATTATAATTAATAATTCTATATGGGTTTGGTTAATTTCTTATTCTTTTCAAATGTGTGTTATCAACAGTAGAAGAGACGTATCATTTGTCATATTTTTTAAGAACTCATGCTAATGTTAGAATTAATTATACAAATTCAACTAAAAGTATACACAGTCATCACAAAGAAGGAAATACTAAACATGCAGTCACTTTTATAACATGATGATTTGGTTAAATTATTGGTTTCATACAAGCTGTCAACATGTAAACGGTAGGTGTGTACTGATTGAGAAGATTAACTACCTACGCTATCAAGAGCTTCTTTAATTTTTCCTACCAGCTCCATCACAATGCCAGTGGGAAACGTGGAGTAGATCTATCTCTGCAGGTAGAAGAAATGCAAGGGTCTCCCATGTGCCTATCTTGGAACCACCAATCAAATCACTTAACTGCATTCAGTTCGGGACATATTAGTACCAGAGATACTTCGCTTATTGACTTGGCACTTCAGAAAACGATGCAAACAATGGCAGATCTGAAATAGTAATACCTCAAAAACTAAGGCACAGACAGAGATCAGATAACCTAGATGGAGTTCGTGCCAGATCCCTGCATTAAGGATGGAGTTGGGGCCAGCGTCGGGGGATGCAGATGCTGTCTGCTTCCGTCCCGGCGCACCGGGCGATGGGATCGCTGCTGACGGCACCAAACGATTAAGCTGCGGTCGGCGTCCGGCCGGCGGCGGCAACGGGCGCTAGAATTTGTGCAGCGTCGGGCGATGAAGTAGCGCGACCTTGGATATCTTTGTCGGGTTTCCGGCGGCGTTAGAGAAGCTGGCGGCCTGCGCTGCGTTGGAGGGGCGGCGGCGTTGGACGAGCAGGGCGGCGACGGTTGTGGATTTGGAGGAGCAGGGCGGCGGCTCGATCTAGCGATCCGTGATTTTTTTTTGTTTCCTCTGAACCGTGTTGTTCTTTTGACTATGTCCTAGTCGGCCAGGCTGGCCAGCTGAGGAGGTGCGCGGAAGCCGGCTGGAGATGAGGTCGCGTGCGTGGGCCGGCCTAGGAAAAAAGGCGCGAGCGAAAACAAAGGCCGAACAATGACACGCAATATAGAAGCCTGTCACTACCGTATCTGCTCTTCTTGATGGTCTTTTAAAAAAGATACCAGTGACAGTCTTTTTCTTGAGCCTGTCACTAGTGTTTTATACTAGTGACAGTCTTAAGCGTGCCCTGTCACTAGAATATTTATTAGTGACATGCATAATTTTGCTTGTCACTAAACACATGGCGGTTATAAGCCTTTCTGCAGTAGTGATTCCAAGTAATTCATCATGTTTTTATTTATCTTCCAAATCAAATCTTGGCATGAGAAAATTAGTCAGTAAAGCTCTCACGAACTTGATACCACATTTACTTTTTGCACTTAATAAACTTGACCATTGTGCCCATCTTATGAAGTTTATATGTTTGCAAATTGCAAGTTGGGAGTTAGTAGAACCATGTTTTCATGGGGAACACATTCGACATTGCACTTATATTTAGTTGATGTCATGTTCTTTTGTTTATGGATGCCTAGCGGTGCGAAATAAAATGGAAACTTATAAGTCCATGAAGTTTGTATATGAGTGAAACGCTGGGACGCTAATCTAAGCCATGCATCATTCATGGTGGAAATTTACAGCTAAGCCATAGTGAGCATTCTATGAAGCATTTTCAATAAAAAGTTATACCCATAGTAAATAAAAAAATTGCTCAGATGCTCACTATCTGTTTGTCTTGTCATTTTGGCATGGGATAGCTCTCACAAGAGTACCTCCATATCATCGGGCAAGAGTTAGCGGTTCTCAATGATACATTTATACTTACAATGACAAGAACTTATTTGCGACCTAAGTTGAGTAGCATGAGGTTTAGGCACTCGCATTCAAGAGGCATGAGATTTTCAACTTGTGATTTGCAAGCATATAGCTTATTTTTGACTCACATTAACTTTAACCATTCAAGATGCTTATGATTGGGGCAATGAGAGCCCAAAGCTAATAAGTACCATACTTTTTGGAAGGTTTATAAAACTTGTTTATCTTGCTTAGTCTGCAAAGAGTCTCTCTTTTATTTTTATGTTGAGTCTTCACCTTCTACCTTATGCACCGATTAACAGAGCATAATTGTCATTCTTAGTGCAATGTGCATAGTCCCAAAATTATTATTGATTGATTCATGATTGTGCTATTGCTTGTTCTCAAATTACTTGTATCAAGTCACCCTTTGAACTTTGAAGGTGTCCTTGCATTTATGTTTTGCTATTCCATAAGGACATGTTGAGTACCACTTTGCTATGTTTACTCTATGATCATAAACACACAGTTGCTTTCAATGAACTATTATTCATGATCCTTTGTTTGATTTACTCTTCATGTTATAGTTGATAAGTTCAATTGAATCATACCTATCATGCATGTGTTAGAGTACTTAGATCCCAACTCACAATGCTTTACATGCTTGATCGAGATTGTGTTGGCTTCATGTCACCTCAAAAATTATTTTGTTATCACTTACCTACTCGAGGACGAGCGGGAGTTAAGCTTGGGGATGCTTGATACGTCTCAAACGTATATATAATTTTTGATGCTCCATGCTTGTTTTACACCAATTCATATATATTTTTCTTACACTTCGTTGCACTTTTACATGATTTCCGTCACTAACCTATTAACAAGATGCCACATTATCAGTTCCCTGTTTTCTGCTGCTTTTGTATTTTAGAAAAGTTGTACATGAATATTCTCGGAATTGGACGAAACAAAAGCCGAATTCAATATTTTACCGGAACGAAGACGAAGTCCAAAGGGGGGGGTCGAAGAGGCGCCACAGGGCCGCCAAACCACCCCATGGCGCGGCCTAGGCCTGGCCCGCACCAAGGGGCGGTCTGGGCCCACCAGGCGCCCCACCGACCTAAATCCTCTGCCTATTTATACATCTTCTCGGGAAAACCATGGATACCCAAGCCTCCATCCACGAAAATTTCCGTCGCGGCCGCCATCGCAGAACCCATCTCGGGGGGTTCTGAAGCTCTTCACGGCACCCTGCCGGCGGGGGAAATCATCGCCGGAGGCATCTACATCGACATGCCCGTCTCCTAAGTGATGCGTGAGTAATTCATCCCTGGACTATGGGTCCATAGCAGTAGCTAGATGGTTCTCTTCTCCACTTTGTGCTTCAAGTATAGATCTTGTGAGCTGCCCTACATGATCAAGATCATCTTTATGTAATCCTATATGTTTGATTTGCTGGGATCCGATGAATATTGTATACTATGTTGTGATTGATTATATATTCATGTCATATGTTATTTGTGATCTTCCATGCTCTCCGTTGTTAGTAGAAACTCTGGCCAAGTGGACACTTGTGACTGGAAGAGGGGGTATTTATGCTCGATAGTAGGTTCATGCCTCTAGTTTTCTGGGACAGTGAAATTTAACTTCTAAGATTGTAGATGTGTTGTTGCTACTAGGGAGAAAACAAAAATGTTTTATCTGAGGGTAATTTTATTGTTTACTTTACACACATTGCTTAATGCGATAGTCTGTTGCTTGCAACTTAATACTAAAAGGGGTTTGGACGATAACCTGAAGGTGGATTATTAGTCATAGACACAGTTGGATTACGGTCTATGTATTACGTTGTAATGACCATATCAAATCTCATAGTAATCATCTTGTCATGTATTGGTCGATATTCTGTCAATTTCCCATCTGTAATTTGTTTACCCAACATGCTATTTATCTTATGGAGAGACACCTCTAGTGAACTGTGGACCCCGGTCCTATTTCCTTTACTGATAAATTTTACTGCAATCTTGTTCTGTTTACTTTCTACAAACATCTCTTTCCACTCGATACGTCTGATCCTTTGTGTTTAGCAAACCAGTGAGATTGACAACCTCACTGCAAGTTGGGGCAAAGTACTTTGGTTGTGTTATGTGCAGGTTCCACATTGTTGTTGACGCCGTTAGTGTGCCCTGCCACTAGTCAGCTAGAAATACTTTCAGAAGTCATGTCTTTGTCCTACTGATCGATTAAACCTTGGTTTCGTACTGAGGGAAAACTTGATGTTGTGCTCATCACACCTTCCTCTTGGGGTTTATTTCCCAACCGCTTCCACAACAACTGTCAACAAGATTGTCTGGCGCCATCACCGGAGCACCAACAGTGGGCTGCCTAAATGATGCAGCGATCCTGTCCCTCCCATTACCATCGTAAGGCTCATGTATCGTTGGTGCAACTGGTACACAAGTTGGTTGGTTTCATAGGATGCGTCATCTTCCACATTCAACTCCCGTCCTTCATGGTTGAAGTATGTCTCTCCTCGTACTCGAGCTCGACACCCAGTCTCCTCATAATGCTACCGAAAACTCCCATATTCTTGCATGACAATCCTCGTACCACCTCCAGGCAATCTGAAGCCACTTGGTTTGGCCCTAGATTCATGTCTAGCGCCAAGTCGAGTGCATCTCTACTTGCAATCGCTTCCAAGCACCCTGGATGGACGACCACTCCTAGAAAAAAGGGCTAGCAATGAGATCAGTAGCAGTAGCACACCATGCTAGTGGTGCGCCACTGCAATATATAGCAGTGCACGCCTGTAAATTGTGTGCCATAGCTAGCACAATTAGCAATGGCGCACTACTCACCCGGTGCGCCACTACTAAGTTTGACCAAGGATAGAATCACTCCTAGACATACCAATGACGCATCATGTATATGTGTGCCACTACTTTTAGAGGTAGCAGTGGCACACATGTACATACTTTGTGCGCCACTGCTAAGTGCTACCCAAAGATCCCCCGGAATCGCCTTTTTTTAGTTTTTCAAAAAATGTTAGAAATTTCAAAAAAAAAATCCTTCGAGATGACCATGTTATGTCATCTAGTTGCAATATAAATTAACAAAAATGATTTTTTTTTTGCAAAATTGCGTCATGTATCAGTAAAACGGCTTTTTTGGGTTGATACGACCTCCGAAGAAAACATTTTTTATATGAAATGGTATCTAGGAAAAATTTTAGATCGATTTCAACCGCCTATGATCGTTTAGAGAATTTCTAGATTCCCAAAAATTGAAAAGGAAATAGGATTTTTTTTAGCTTTAACATTTCAGGCAAAAAATATTCAAAAAAACGTAGCAGTGGCGCATCAAGCCTTGTGGTGCGCCAGCTCTATGTTGAACAACCCCAGATCCTACTGCACGATCCTACGACTCACATCTTGTGCAAACAAACACAATACCCGTGTGCTCCTTATTCCGGCATTATGATTGGTCGAGGCCGGACCCTCTATTTTCTTCCACACAAATCACATATCCTATCTCATTCCTCCTTCCTCCTTCCTCCCACACTTCTCTTTGAAGCATGCTCTAGAAATCTCCTCCTCCGGTAATCTGCTCCACCGACCGGCGCACCTCCTCCGCTGGCCACTGCTTCCTCCTTCCTCTTCTCGCCGACCATCACCTTACCTCCCTTCTCTCCCTGTCCTCTCTGCTTTCTCCCTCCCCTTGTAGCCACCATCTCCTCTCCTCTCCTCTCTCCTTCCTCCTTCTTCCATTCATGGTGCCCCTACTCCCTCCTCTCTATACCTCTCCTCGCCAACCACACAGAACAAACGGAGAGAGCTCACAGAGAACGAACGAAGAGCATCACGAAATTCGAAAAAAACAAAAGAAAAGGAAAAAAGGAAAAAAATAAAAAATATATAGCAGTGTCGCACCAAAATTAGAGCATTGGCGCACCAAAAAAATTAAAAATAGGAAAAAATTAAAATTTCAAAAATATAACAGTTGCGCACCAAAAATGTAGCAGTGGCCCACTAGGTGGTGCGCCACTGGCAAGGCCACATACTAGTGGTGCACCAAGTGGTGTGCCAGCACTAACACTTACCCATGTGCCATGATAGTAGTGGCGCACCATGGTGCGCCACTGCTAACCAATTTAGGTGCGCCACCATGATGACCCACAAGTATAGGCACTACAAGAAATCTGCCATAATATGACGTTTTTTTTATGACTGGAAATCAAAATGTCATAGCTTTATGACGTTCCTAGCTTTGACCGTCCTTGGCCACTCCGGGGGGCAAAACCCTAGAAAATCGTGACGTTATTGGGCAAAAACGTCATTGCCAATTTAGGTCAAAACGTCATTAGCAAAATTAAGTGGCCTACGACGTTTTCCCGATGCCGATTGCGACAAATCAATAGCGTCATTGGCATTTGGCTCAATACAATGGTATGTGTTTGGCTGCCATGTCATCCATTTTGCCTATGTGTCCCTTTTCGGGTCCCACGCGCCTCACACGTGTCACTGGAAGCAACTGGCTTGAACTAACTGACATGTAGGACCAACTGATACTTGTGGGACAAAGGCGTCTTGTTATTTTTTTTCTCTGTGCCGTCCACCATTTTAATGGGCTACTGGTGATATCCTCCTCTTTTGGGCTGTCCTCTACTAGGCTGCTGGCTGCTGGCCTACCCCACGACGGCCCATCCGGGGGTTGAATTGCTGGCCCGACGGCCCATCCGGGGGTTGAATTGCTGGCCCGATGGCCCATCCGGGGTTGGAGTGGCTCCAGATGGAAATAACTGGCAAAAATTGCGTTTGCGGGGACTCGAACCTGGCGCTGCCGCACTACCACTCCCTACCGCTTTGCTACAATAGTGTTGTTGACAAAAGTATGGTTGTCCATGTATATAGACATGATAGACTAATCAGTTGTCTTCAAAATCCCTCCACCTCGACCAAAATCCCTCCGACCAGGTGCATCTAGCTAGGGTTCCTCCTCCGACCAAAATCCCTCCGACCAGGTGCATCTGTTGCATGGCGGCGCAGTTCCCAGCCTGCTCGGGCAGTTCTTCTAGGTCAGGAGCGTCGTCGCGTCGCCGGCGGCGGCCGGGCACGCCCATCCCGTATCGGCAGCGGCCATTCGATTATGAGCCCGCCGACGTATGTGACTGTGGCGAGAAGATGCCGCAATGGATTTCTTGGAGTGATCCGAATCCTGGGAGAAGATACCGGAACTGCAAAATTCGCTCGGTTAGTCTTCGAGCACGCCCCCCCGCCCCCATTCTGAATTTCCTGGAGCTGCCGTCTTCTGAAGTTTCTTTTCTACTATGCCTTACTTATCCTCTTTTGTTCTTCATCTGTCAGATTGCTGATGGAATAGGGTGTAAAGTGTTTAAGTGGATTGATGATCCGCTAGATGCACGTCACAAAGAGTTAGTTCGTGATCTGCGTGATGCTGTTTGGGATCGAGATGAAGAAATTGAGAGGCTCCAGGTAGAAATTGAGAGGCTCCAGGAAGAAAAGTTTCTGCTTGCTGCAAGGAAACAGAGCAACCCTGAACCAAAGAAAATGAGAGGCTTCATGGTTTGGGTGCTATCTGTAGCTTTTGTCATCTGTTGTACCTGGGTGATGTGTACGAACTGAAATTAGGGTGAATTCAGTGATCTGTTGGTCAGGAGGAGAAGAAGCTAGAGTATATGCTAGAGTTATTGTGTTGTAATTCCAAACATTTGTCTGTTCGTGCCACAATGTTTAGTTCCTGAATTTGAACCATGCCTATGTATGTGTGCAATTCGTTCGGTTGAAAATGTGTTCTGTTGAAAATGAGTTCTGTTGAAAATGTGTACGGCGGCGCCGCCCATATATGGTCGCCGGCGTCAGCCATGCACGGCGGCGCCGCCCATATATGGTCGCCGGACGCGTCATTTTATGTGCTAAATGTTTTCCGTTTCGCGCGTTGGCAGACGGGTGCACGCGCGCGCCCGGTACGGCCATACCGCATGTCCCGGCGGCCCCGTTTGGCGCAGTTGGCAAATTAAACGGAGCCAAAAAAAATCGAGCGGAGCCGCGTGGCGTCATTTTATGTGTCCTAGTAACCACTTCAAAAGACGGAATTGGGATACGGCAATTATCTTGAAAAACCCTTCGCGAATAGGGCTATCACGTCCGGAGTTCTATGGCTTTTAGGGAAATGAGTAGGAAACGGCCCGTTTCACCACATAGTTTGTCGGAACGAGGCCATATTTGGCACGTGCGTGGACCTTAGGATGAGAAGCAAGGCCCCTGTCGCGGATTTCCAATCCGAACCACGGGCGACGGTTTTTCCATTTTCGGGGTGCCGAAAGGGCTTTTTTTGTGAAGGAGCTACATGGTGTGCATTTTAGTATTGCGCGAGTCCTCCGCGCAGCGGTACGATATGTACCTCCTACGCACCACCTATCACATGTCGTATGCGCGCGGTAGCCATCTGGGAATCCCTCCCGCTTCCTGCGGTGTCCCGCCGAACTGCCGGAAACTGACCGGGAGGATTTGAACTGGGGCCACACTTTCCTTGGTTCAATAAATGGAGTGAAAAATGTTTTTAGGTCTAGGACGCGTCATTTTATGTGCTAAATGTTTTCCGTTTCGCGCGTTGGCGGATGGGTGCACGCGCGCGCCCGGTACGGCCATACCGCATGTCCCGGCGGCCCCTTTTTGCGCAGTTGGCAAATTAAACGGAGCCAAAAAGTCGAGCGGAGACGACGTACATTCTAGCTAGGAGCTAGAACCCTTCACGATCGAACTGCCACGTTCGGAATCTTGATGTATATAGAATGGGATAAAGCTTGCATATGCCTTATGATAACATATAATTAGTGTGTGCAAGAGACATATTATTTGACCTAATTAACCAAACATTTTCTGATTTTTTTAAATAATTTAATTATTAAGGATTCTAGGAGTTTCATATATCCCTATATTATTATCATTAAAGGAATGACGGTGACACACGTTTAATTACATGATATTCTGTTTTTAAAAATATTTTAATCTACACCAAATTATATGCATTATTGCGCATTTAATTATTATTGTTTTGCACAAAAAAGCCCCAAAAATTCCCTCCAAAACCCCAAAACCCCAAAACCCTCCAAAACCCCAAAACTCTCCCGCCCGGCTTCTCCCGCCAGCTCCAGCGAAATGTTTTGAATCCGCCCGCCACTAACCTAAGCTGGAAAGGAGGGCAAATGTCCGAAACGCCACTAACCTAAGCTGGAAAGGAGGGACATTTCAGTCAAATCCCGTACGAGCTCCCTCAATTCCCCAATTCCCCTCCCACTCCGGTGCAATACGAACCCCAATTCCCCTCCCACTCCGCTCCTCCCCACCGACGAGCGGCGCTCCGACGAGCGGACGAGCGGAGAGCTACCCGCCGACGACGGCCGCGCGTGCGTAGACGCTCGCCACAAGATCTTCGGCGAGTTCCCTCCTCAACCCGACCCCTCCCCCTCTTCGATCTATGGCCTTTTCTTGGCCTCGCTTAGGGTTTCGTCGGCCATGGCTAGGGTTACGGTTTGCTTGGCATGGCATGGTTAGGGTTAGGGATTTCGTGGCATGGCTTGTTTCCTTGGCTTGTCCAGGGTCGGGGTTGCTCGGCTCTGTCATGGTTCTTGCCGCAACCAGTCCATGGTTGCTTCGGATCTTGCTTTTCATGTTCTTGCAGGCAACCGGCCGATGATTCCTCGCGGATCTTGCCTCGGCTCGAGCTCCGTAGATTTTAGATTTGGTTTTCTGCAGTCCCTATATGATTACTACTTCGCCGATCTTGCTTGCTATATGCAAGCAGTCCATGGTTGCTTCGGATCTTGATTGGCATGTGTCTTGCTGCAACCAGTCGATGATTGCTTGCGGATCTTGCTTGGCTCGGAGCTCGTAGAATTTAGATCTGGTTTACTCGCAGTCCCTATATGATTACCCGCTGCCGATCTTGCTTGCTGTATCCAACCGATCAATTAGTGATGCAGATCTTGCCCGGCGTGGGTCTCGTCGCAACCAGATCCGTGATTGTTGGGGGATTTTACTTGGCTTGGGCTCTGTAGATTGTACATCTAGTTTACTGCAGTCCATATATGATTAGCTTCTACAGATCTTTCTTGCTGCAACTAGTACATAATATGATTACCTGCTGCGGATCTTGCTTGGTACAGATCTTTACCAAGGCATTCCCTTTTATATTTCGTCGATGAACATTTACATTGCCCTTCTATCCTGTGTTGATGAAACTTCTCCCAAACAAAGTTTGGGAGCCCTGTTTATCTGTACATGCCTACAGCTTTTTCTGTGTACATGTCTATTGTTGTATGAAGGGATATGTCTAATGATTATAACCTGTTATCTTCTTAGGTAATACTATCAAGGTCTGACCTACTTCAAGGAGCAAGGTGAACCAGGTGATTGTTGATCCACATGAACCTATGTTGCTTGGTTCTTTAATTGCATCCATATGTTGTATCTGCTGTCACTAATTGTTATTCTTTTCGTGCCAGCACATATCCAACCCATCAACATCAGGCATGGCAAAGACTGGGAAGAAGCAGCTGGCTGGTATGCGGCTTCATCCTAACATCATTGTGTCTAATTGATGCTTTTAATCGGGTGCTGGGTTTTTTTTGGCTCTGTCTGAATATTTCTGTACCCTAGGATTAAATGAAACTAAAAGTTGAAAATTGCTATGATTAAACAATTTACCTTAGTTGTTCGAGTTGGCTTGCTTCTATGCATTTCAACCATCAATCTAATGGTTACATATTTCTCTCATACATGTAAAGAAGCGCCACTCACCGAGATAGAGAAGGACAGGGCTAGGACAATGATGCGGAACAACCGTGTCTTACAATCCCTGGGTATCCCCGCCGTAGTGTCAATTTTTAGGAAGTCACATGGTGGTCGAGGTGGAGGTCGTTCCACACTTTCAAATGATGAGTCATCTGCCATAACACAAGGCGACAGCTCAGATTATCATCCGAGCAATGACCAATTGGTTGACCAGGAGGATGGGGAGGTTGAAGGGAGTATAGGGGAACACATTGAGAAGGTGCATTCTGCTTATCATCTTTGGAGGGCTGGCATTACTTGTATCTGTTTTCTTATTTATGTTTTGCTATAACTCGTGATGTAATGCCATTTTGTTTTGCTATTTTTGCGAGGCATTGAAGGATCCCAAGAGTAG
This sequence comes from Lolium rigidum, assembly GCF_022539505.1. Lineage (NCBI taxonomy): Eukaryota > Viridiplantae > Streptophyta > Magnoliopsida > Poales > Poaceae > Lolium > Lolium rigidum. Next base: position 42,084,547 of record NC_061514.1, on the reverse strand, counting down.
AAAGAAAAAGGCTTCGTTAGAAAGACAAGCCCGGGGAGGAGGAGTAAGAGGTTGCAAAAGGAACAAAGTTCAATGCCTCCTCGTTAGAGTGTTTGCCGATGCTCCGGGAGGGAGAAAGAGGCATCTGGAACCTGTTGCTGAAGCTCCTTCCAAAAGAGCCACCAGGAGGACATCAAGTGAAGCGTCTGCAACCAACAATGAAGATACTCCGCCCCGCAACAATCGCAGTAGCTCACCGCAGATTGATGAAAGGATCGATGAAGCAAGCACTGTTCGCAGGGACACAGGTCCTACTGCATCTGATGTCATGGTCCATCAGCACTTTGATTCTGATGGTTTTCTTGATCCTGAGGATGATGAAGGCAAGTTTTTGTTGGACAGCTGTCCACACTATCTACTGCCTTTTTTGTTTATCTTTATAAACTCTTTTGGTTGTGGGTGCTGCTTTCTGACATGATCTTTGTATGTATGCTATTCGTGTGGAACCACCGCCGCAGTGGCCGTAAAAGGAAGGGCACCGGGCCGGAGCAGATTTGCAAGGGGATGGGAGTCAAGCTTACCATTGAGATTCCTCCAGGGCTGAAACGTCCTGAGAAGCCTTTGCCTGCTGCCAAGTTTGCATCGGAGGGTGGAATGCTTGCAAGAGGCCAGATGCCGCTCCTTCCGCATTTCAAGTTGTACAAAAGGGATGAGAATTTGTTGGCCGACTTTGTTGGAAAGATGGGGGTAATCTTCTTCATCACCAGTTCATTTGTTAGATGATAGGAGTGCTTGCTTGATTGTTCATAGTTCATGATAACTAACCTCGTCCTTGCCCTTGTTTGCTTTGTAGGCAAATTTCATCATGGACACAGAGTCGGAAGTCATCCGAAGGCTTGCTATGACGTCATCATGGAAAGTGTCGAAGAACAAGCGCTACATCCCGAAAAGGGACTACTTCGACAAAGTACCAAGCAAATGAAGTCAGCATCAAGTCCCCTGTTAAGGATGTCTCGGATGAAGAATGGGAAGCTCTAATCGCTCCGTGGGTAACCCCAAGACACGAGGTATGTTCTTTGCTTCAGCTTGCGATCATTAGTGCTTGCATGGTAGACATGATGCTCATCGTTATAGTGTGCACATTACCGAATATCATGATTGTGCCCTTCGCAGTAACACATGTACCAAGAACAAGGACAAGTCGTGTCATGCGGTCAAATTTGGCCAAAAGATCGGCTCTCGTAGCTATGCTCGCTCATCCGTATGCAACCGTAAGAACACTCTTGCAGAACTTCTTTTGCATCTTACTCTTGTCTCCACAAGCTTATGTTCTGATTCTTGGTGAACATCATTTCCAGAGGGAGGAGCGCAGAGGTGAAGAGCTAGATGCAGTCGACATCTTTAAGGCGACCCATCACAGCAAGAAGGATGGTTTCTCTGAGGAAGCTCTAGCTGCAATAGTAAGTGACTTGTTCATTTCACTTTTGTGAACCATTCTTGGACTCGTGCGTTTCCTGAATTGATGAATCTTTTGGAAATGGATCTCCAGGCTGATATGGAAGCTGAGTTGGCTATTCCCGTGCCGAAGGTGCACCGCCAAGGTCCGCAGTCGTCGTTGTTGCAAAGGTTCTTAGCAAGGAAGCCAAGCACGAGCACTTTCCCGAAGAATGCTCGGACTTCAGCCCGGTCCCACCGTCAAGCTCAACAAGCCCACCGCAGCTGCTCGTATCGGCGCATGTTCATGACCCGGAAGCACAGCTGAAGAGGTCCCAGGAGGAAGCTGAACGAGATGAAGCGACAGCTTGCTTGCCATCATGGAAGAAGCAGCTGCCCAGAAGGAGAAGCAAGCGGCAAATGAAGCCGCACAAGCTCAGCGTGACAAGGACTACATGGAGCTCCTCAAGCGGACTGAGGAAAGTGATAGGAGGCTTGCTCACATGATGTCCATCTTCGGAGCATCCGCGAATTAGCTCTCGCCGCCGGTCGCATCCCTTTTTCGTGTCCCGCCATGGAACTTGGTCATATCCTGGCAGCGTGACAATAACTTGGTCATATCTGTGAACTTCTTACTGTGAATATGTGAACTTTCTTGACATGTTGGTGAATCTGTGAACCTGGTCATGTTGCTGCTGTCACTCTGCTGTGAAATTTGCAGATTTGAAATGTTGTCTTTTATATTTCTGTCGTTGAATTTCTTAGTTTAATATATGCACTGTTGGGCTATTGTGGGGTCTTAAAAGGCCAAGGCCCAAAGTAGCCTAGAAATATATGGGCTCTTAAAAGGCTAGAGCCCAACAAATAATTAATTGCATTTTCGAAAAATGGGAGTTGAAAAGGCAAAAAAGGCCGAAGCCCAAAAACTTGCAGGACAAGAAAAAGGCCAAAGCCCATAACTTTTATGGACCCAAAAAGGCCAAGGCCCAATATCTTTATGGACCCCAAAAAGGCCGAGGCCCAAAACCTTTGTGGACCCTATAAAGGCTTAGGCCCAAAATCTTAATGGACCCTAAAAGGCCAAGGCCCAAAACCATAATGGACCCTAAAAAGGCCAAGGCCCAAAAGTGTAATGGTCCTAAAAAGGGCACGACCCAAAACTGTAATGGGTCCTAAAAAGGCCACGGCCCAAAAGTGTAATGGGTCCTAAAAAGGCCACGGCCCAATGAAAATTGGCCCAGGCCCAGTAAGTACAGCAGCTAAAAAGGCCGTTGAAAAAAAATAAGCTAAAAAGGCTGAGGTAATTGGGCCAGTTACGGGCCAAGGCCCAACAAAGCCGAAAAAAATAATCAGAACTAATGGGCTCAGCCCACATAAGAAGCTGAATGGACCGGGCTGAATTCAGATAACGACGTTTCTAATTCGTCACAATTTTGCCACGTCGGATTGCCACGCTGGACTCGGGGGCAGGTGCCCATGACGTTTGGGAACATCATGCCGTCGCTGACATTTTAAAACGTCACAAAGCTCTACGACGTTTTCAAGTGAAACGTCTTAAGCACTCACTGCTGACTCCCAGCTTTCGACGTTTTGAAAAGCGTCACGGTAACGTCACAAGCAGCCATCAGTGACGTTTCAGTGACACCTTATTTTTGTCAACTTATGGCAGATTTCTTGTAGTGAGGGGATCGCAACAGTCTTCGAGGGAAGTATTACCCAATTTATTGATTCGACACAAGGGGAGACAAAGAATACTTGTAAGCCTTAACAGCGGAGTTGTCAATTCAGCTGCACCTGGAAACAGACTTGCTCGCAAGAGTTTATCAGTAGTAACAGTTTTATAGCAGTAGGAATAGTGAAATAGCAGCAGCGGTGAAATAAAGACAGCAGTAGTGATTATAGTAAACAGCAGGATTAAAATACTGTAGGCACAGAGACGGATTTAACGGACGTTGCATGGATGAGAGAAACTCATATAACAATCAAAGCAGGGCATTTGCAGATAATAATAAAACGGTATCCAAGTACTAATCAATCAATAGGCATGTGTTCCATATTTAGTCGTACGTGCTCGCAATGAGAAACTTGCACAACATCTTTTGTCCTACCAGCCGGTGGCAGCCGGGCCTCTAGGGAAACTACTGGAAATTAAGGTACTCCTTTTAATAGAGTACCGGAGCAAAGCATTAACACTCCGTGAACACATGTGATCCTCACATCACTACCATCCCCTCCAGTTGTCCCAATTTCTGTCACTTCGGGGCCATTGGTTCCGTACAGCGACATGTGTATACAACTTGCAGGTAAGATCATAAACAACGAATATCTTCATGAATCAATAACATGTTCAGATCTGAGATCATGGCACTCGGGCCCTAGTGACAAGCATTAAGCATAACAAGTTGCAACAATATCATAAAAGTGACATCTACTGGATACTAGGCACTATGCCCTAACAATCTTATGACTATTACATGACCAATATCATCCAATCCCTACCATCCCCTTCAGCCTACAGCGGGGGAATTACTCACACATGGATGGGGGAAACATGGCTGGTCGATGGAGAGGCGTTGGCGGTGATGGCGGTGAAGATCTCCTCCAATTCCCCATCCCGGCGGAGTGCCAGAACGGAGACTTCTGGCTCCCGAGACGGAGTTTCGCGATGTGGCGGCTCTCTGGAGGGTTTCTGGCGACTTCGACTTCCTTTCATGCGTTTTTAGGTCGAGGCCGATAAGTAGTCCGAAGGAGGGCGTCGGAGGCCGGCCGAGGGGGCCACACCATAGGGCCGCGCGGGCCCCCCCTAGGCCGCGCCGCCTTATGGTGTGGGGCCCCGGGCCTCCACCTTACTTGTCCTTCTCCGGCTCCGCCGCATTCCGGGAAAATAGGGCCTTCTGCATAAATTCCGAGGATTTTCCCGAAAGTTGGATTTCTGCACAAAAACGAGACACCGGAATCAGCTTCGCTGAAAACAGCGTTAGTCCGTGTTAGTTGCATCCAAAATACACAATTTAGAGGCAAAACAATAGCAAAGTGTTCGGGAAAGTAGATACATTTTGGATGTATCAACTCCCCCAAGCTTAGCTTATTGCTTGTCCTCAAGCAATTCAGTTAACAACTGAGCGATAAAAGAACTTTCACGAACACATTTGCTCATATGATGTATATATTCTCATGCTATGGCTAATACTTAAGCAGTTCATAATGAAATATATGCAAATAAGATCATCCAACAGCTATGTCAATCATGGAGAGGTACCAACAATTAATAATAAGCATCATGAATCATGTATATAAGCAGGATTGCAATGTTCATAAGAGAATATGATAAAGTGGTATCTCGCTTGCCCGTATTTGATCGGCAAAACATAAATGCCCGAGGCACCTCCGGAGTTCATAGAAAGACTAGAAGTAGTGATTGTCAAAGATAAAAGCATCAAAGTTATACTACAATCAATCATATTTTGATACAAGCATATTATACTAAGAATGACAGTTGTGCTCTCAAGATAGTGCTCAAAGAAAGAATGGAGACACAACATAAAAGTAAAAAATTGACCCTTCGCAGAGGGAAGCAAGGATTAACATGCGCTAGAGCTTTTTATTTTTAAGACAGTAGTAAAATTATTTTGAGAAGTGTTTGTTGTTGTCAACGAATGGTAATGGGTACACTAACTACCTCATCAACCGGACTCCCAAGAGTGGCTCCCATGAATTATTTGCATGTTTATGTGGCACTCCTTCCAACCTTTCTTACACAAACCATGGCTAACCGAATCCTCGGGTGCCTGCCAACAATCACATACCATGAAGGAGTGCCTTTTTATTTAAGTTTTATTATGATGATGACACTCCCCCAACCTTTGCTTACACAAGCCATGGCTAACCGAATCCTTCGGGTGCCGTCCAACAATCACAAACCATGGAGGAGTGTCTATTTAAGTTAATTAATTTCGGACTGGGAATCCCATTGCCAGCTCTTTTTGCAAAATTATTGGATAAGCGGGTGTGCCACTAGTCCATATGAGAGTCCGTCAAAAGTAAATGACAAGGTTGAAAGCTAAACACCACATACTTCCTCATGAGCTATGAAACATTAACACAAATTGAGAAGCATTTTGAAAGTTTTAAAGGTAGCGCATGAGAATTTACTTGGAATGGTTTGAAATGCCATGCATAGGTATTTATGGTGGACACTTTGGAACAACTTGGTTTTCAGGTGTTTGGAAGCACGAGCGGCGTTCCCGCTCAGTACAAGTGAAGGCTAGCAAAAGACTAGGGAGCGACAAATCAAGAGAGCAGTAACTGTCATAATCATGCTTGCGGCAAAATAAATTAACGGAGGCATAAAAAATGATACAGGAACTCTGAAGCAATATAAATCATCGAGGCTTAATTGACTTTTTGTTTAGTCATATGCATGCGTGAGCATGTGCCAAGTCGATATAAATGAATTATTCAGAGGAGGATACCACAATGCCATACTTACTTATGAATAAAACAATGCAAGCGAACATTCATGACATGCTACTCATATTAATAAATTGGAGCTAAACATGAGAGATCATGAACTACTAGACTTTCTCACATAACATATACCTCACATGAACCAAATAAGCATGCTCACATGGATGAGTATATGTACAAAAATGAAAACAAATAGAGTTCATACCAACCTCTCACCACAATCCAATTGTTGTAGATCGTCATTATTGCTTTTCACTTGTGTAGCTTGGATAATATGAAATGAAAACCACGCTCCAGCCACCGAAGACCATTGAACTCATGATGAACTTTACAAACCAAATAAGAACAGCAAATATTTTTGGTGTTTTCGAATTGGAAACAAGAACAAAAGAAACAAGAAAACAAAGCAGAATCTTTTTGGGTTTTCTCATAGTAAACCAACGATAGCAAATAAAGTAAACTAAGAGCAAGGAACCAAATAAACAAATGGTGAAGAGAAACAACAGAAATATTTTTGTTATTTTTGTGTTTTAGGAAAGAAACAAAGCGAAAACAAAAGAATGCAAACTAACAGAAACACAGAAAAGCAGGACGACAGAAATCTGCCAAATCCTGACAGCAGTACAGAAATCGAAATTAACAAAAATCTTCCATTGCTCAGACCAAAAAGTGTTCAACTAATGAAAGTTAGATAACAACCTGGGGCACATGCTCAAAAATTGGCAACTCAAAATAACGTTCTGGCTGTGCGTACGAATTTTTTGGTAACAGCCCAGAATCTGTTTTTGGACAGCACTTCCCCAAATATCATCTCCTTCTCATTAGAAAACCACTCTAAGAAACTAAACAAGTATGTACAAGTATCCAGCAACCATAATATGCAAAGAATGAGTGATGCCGGTATACCTCCCCCCAAGCTTAGTCTTTTGGCCTAAGTGGAGTTCATTCCCATCGAGGGTCGGAGTTCCACGCCGGTGGATCATACATGGAGTGGTAATAGGGCCCCTGCGCAGAAGAATGTCGTGGAGGTTCTACATGACCATAATGTTGATATGAGGAGCTCGCTGCATCGGATGAAGAGTTGGGGTGCTCCTCAGCCTCCTCCATGCCTTCCCTTGCACGATGGCTTTCCCTTTCTATGTATGCGTTTAGCTCATTTTCTGTGATCGACCACCCTTTCCTGGCATCAAGGTTAAGCAGAGCAGGTGCAGGCAATCGTACTAATTTTTCAATTTTCTTAGTTATTCTCCAATTTTTCTTATACAAAGTTATCCTATAATACAGGTTGTTCAAATTAGATGCATCTGAAATAAACTCATGTCTGATCATGGAAACAACATCACGTTTCTCTATAGAAAGTGGAATGTCTAGATGGTGAGGTCCTACACCATGCATAGCTAATAAACGAGAGGCGATAAGACCTCCACAAATTCCTCCCCTCTCACGGTTAGTGGCAAGTCTGTTAGCTATCAAAGCTCCCAAGTTATAAGTCCTATTACCTTGTAATGCAGCAGCTAGAAAGGCTAGATCCAGGATAGTTAGTTTACCTCCATTCCTTCTCGCTAGAACGCACTTGGTAATGAAATAAGCAAAGTAACGAATAGCTGGGAAATGAATGCTACTGATTTTACCATCATCCTCTGAGAAACTTCTCCCATGACAAATCATCTTGAAAAGGTCCAAGAACTCTTGCGGCGATCTCTTTATCTTCTCACATGATCCCCATTGCGGCACTCTGATTGCTGCACAAAAATCACTGAAAGGCAAGTTGATAGTTTTGTTATAAATCTTGTACCGGACCATGGGGTTAGTTTGAGACCGATGAAATTCGAAATCCTGCACAACCGACACCGTTAGTTTAGCATATTGGTGAGGTTCACCAACAGTAAAACCTTCCAACCCTGCATTGGAAATCAGTGTTTGAACATCTTGCAGGATTCCTGCATATTCCGCATAAAATCTGTGCATGGGTAATAAGAGGGGTATACTCCCTCTTCATGATGAACTCTCATGACTTGCTGTACCTCCAACTCTTGTTGGTTAAGTTGGTGCATACTCCCCTCCATTTTCTGAAATTTTCAACAACCATTATAAAATTTGATTTCAAGGTATATAATTGAGGGGAACTACTATAGGAACTTGCTAGAGTACTAAACATGCATCAAAACTAGTTTCTACCACTTAGAACAAGCATGCAAGCTCACTAAACATGTTATCTACAGCAGCAAAATATTCAAGATATACTCAACCAAACAAAATTCTAATTGGACAATCAAAGGAGTCACATACCAAGGAGTAAATGTGCCAAATTTCAGACAGAAATCTGGGCTGAGCAAGGAGATCGAGAAATCGCGAGTTCTTGAGCAGAAACGCGAGTGAGAGGAACTTGGTGCGAGTTTTTTCGGGAGAGAGAAGATGCTGGGAGAAAGAGATGAAGTAGTGGGGCAAGGAGGGGCCCACACCACAGGGTGGCGCGCCCCCCTTGCTGGCCGCGCCGGCCTGTGGTGTGGCACCCTGTGGTGCCCCACAGGTCATCCTCTGGTACTCCCAGGTGCCTCGTCGAAAAATAGGACCAACGGTGTAATTTTCGCGAATTTTTGAAAACTTTGAAAAATGCACATTTCTGGGTATTAAATTAATTATTACTGCGCAGGAAAATGATTTCCAAAATCTTAACAACTAAGGCATATTGCAAAACAAAAAGGTGCTACAGCAAGTAAAACAAATGGAGGGAGAAAGAAAGAAAGAAATATTGTTTAGCTCTCTTATGCATTAAAATATACTTGTTAACAAGGTTGATCAAGTCTTGCTACCAAATAAATTTTATATGACATAAGAAGAAATAAACCTCAAATCAATCATGCTACCTTATATTGGATTGATATGGATCCAATCACAAGAGTTTGATATTCTTCTTTAGGCTCATATATAGGACAATCAATGGATCCCACTTTGATAGTTTTCACATTAAAAATTGTATTAACTCCACATACTTTATCAATCCTCTTGGGAAAATAGACAAGTGTGTTCCTTATCATCAACATTGAAAGTAACCATGCCTTTATTGCAATCAATAACAGCCCCTGCAGTATTAAGAAAGGGTCTTCCAAGAATAATGGACATATTATCATCTTCAGGCATTTCCAACACAACAAAATCAGTTAATATCAAGCAATGCTGAGTAACTTGAACAGAAACATTTTCACATACACTAACAGGAATAGCAGTAGATTTATCAGCCATTTGCAAAGATATATCAGTTGGTATCAACTTATCTAAATCAAGTCTCTTATAAAGAGAAAAAGGCATTACACTAACTCCCGCTCCCAAATCACATAGAGCAGTTCTAACATAATTATTCTTAATAGAACATGGAATAATAGGTATACCTGGGTCACCCACCTTCTTTGGAACTTTGCCATTGAAAGAGTAATTAGCAAGCATAGTGGAAATTTCCTCATTGGGAATTTTTCTTTTGTTAGAGACAATATCTTTCATATACTTTGAATAAGGAGGCAATTTAATAGCATCAGTCAAAGGGATTTGCAAAAATAAAGGTTTCATCCAATCACAAAATTTATTATAATGTTCCTCCTCCTTTGATTTTAGTTTCTTAGCAGGAAAAGGCATTTGCTTTTGAACCCAAGGTTCTCTTTCATTACCATGTTTCTCAGCAATAAAATCCTCTTCAGTGTACTTTTTATTTTTAGCAGGCTTTTCAGGTTCTTTTTCAATTTCTTCTTTATCAGGAGTATCATCCTTATCATTATCTTTATCATGTTCATTACCACTTTCAGTTTCAAGCATCGAAATAGAAATACTATTAGGATCATTAACACAGGTTCAGAGGATTCTACAACATTCTTATGTTTCTTTTTCTTTTTCTTAGATGGAGCACTAGTTTTAGTTAGTTGAGAATCTTGTTCAACTCTTTTGGGATGCCCTTCAGAATATAGAGGATCCTTGGTAGAAACACCACCTCTACTTGTTACTTCATAAGCATGTTTTTCTTTAGAATTATTTCCCAACAAGTCATTTTGCACTTTAGTAAGTTGATCAATTTGAGTTTGAACCATTTGAAAATGTTTAACAAGTATCTTAACATCATTGGAGGTTCTCTCCACAATATCATGCAATTCACTAATAGCTCGAGAATTTTCCATTAAATGATTCTCCACTCTCATATTAAAGTTTTCTTGCTTAACAATATAATTATCAAACTCATCTAAGCATTGAGCAGGAGGTTTTGAATACGGAATATCTTCCCTAGTAAAGCGTTGAAGAGAGTGTACCTCAATCATGGATGAAGGGGGAGTTATCTCACATAAATCTTCTATAGGAGGTAAATTCTTCACATCTTCAGAGTTTAATACCCTTCTCTTTAAGAGACTTCTTGGCTTCCCTCATATCTTCATCATTTAATTTAATCATACCCTCTTCTTCAATATCGGTGTCGGGGTTGGTTCGGTGTAGACCAATCATCATGATTCCGGCCTATTTTAGCCAATAATTCTTCAGCGTCGTCCGGAGTTCTTTTCTCGAAAACACAACCAAGCACAACTATCCAGGTATGCCCTAGACTCAATAGTTAGTCCACTATAAAATATATCAAGTAAATCATGCTTTTCCAGATCATGGTCGGCTGAGCTCTAATAAGAGAACAGAATCTCGCCCAAGCCTCGGGCAATTTCTCTCCATCTTCCTCGGTCAAAATTATAAATTCTCTCGCAAAGCAAGCATGTTGAGCACTAGCAGAAAGTATTTCCGGAAGAAAACATCAAGCAATTCTTTTGGACTTTTAATAGAACCAGGAGGCAAATTATTATACCAAGTTTTAGGATCATCCTTTAATGAGAAAGGAAAAATTTTAGCGACAAAATAAGTACGCATCTTAACATTGATGGCGTGTAACTCACACGTTCGTTGGGAACCCCAAGAGGAAGGTATGATGCGCACAGTAGCAAGTTTTCCCTCAGAAAGAAACCAAGGTTTAATCGAACCAGTAGGAGCCAAGAAGCACGTTGAAGGTTGATGGTCGCGAAATGTGATGCGGCGCAACACCAGGGATTCCGGCGCCAACTAGGAACCCGCACAACACAACCAAAGTACTTTGCCCCAACGAAACAAGTGAGGTTGTCAATCTCACCGGCTTGCCGTAACAAAGGATTAAACGTATCGAGTGGAAGATGTTTGCAAAGAAAACAAGTAAAACAAGTAGATTGTATGCTATGTAAAGAATAGGACCGGGGTCCACAGCTCACTAGAGGTGCCTCTCCCATAAGATAAAAGCATGTTGGGTGAACAAATTACGATCGGGCAATTAACAAATAGAGAAAGGCATAACAATGCATATACATGACATGGTAAATATAGTGAGATTTAATTGGGCATTACGACAAAGTACATAGACCGCCATCCAACCGCATCTATGCCTAAAAAGTCCACCTTCAGGTTATCGTCCGAACCCCTCCAAGTATTAAGTTGCGAAGCAACAGTACAATTGCATTAAGTATGGTGCGTAATGTAATCAACAACTACATCCTTAGACATAGCATCAATGTTTTATCCCTAGTGGCAACAAGCACATCACAACCTTAGAACTTTCTCATCACCGTCCCGTGTGTCAATGAAGGCATGAACCCACTATCGAGCATAAATACTCCCTCTTGGAGTTAAGAGTAAAAACTTGGCCGGAGCCTCTACTAGTAACGGAGAGCATGCAAGATCATAAACAACACATGAACAATAGATTGATAATCACCATAATCATAGTACTCTCTATCCATCGGATCCCGACAAACACAACATATAGAATTACATATAGATGATCTTGATCATGTTAGGCAGCTCACAAGATCTAACAATGAAGCACAACAAGGAGAAGACGACCATCTAGCTACCGCTATGGACCCATGGTCCAGGGGTGAACTACTCACTCATCACTCCGGAGGCGACCATGGCGGTGTAGAGTCCTCCGGGAGATGAATCCCCTCTCCGGCAGGGTGCCGGAGGCGATCTCCGAATCCCCCGAGATGGGATTCGCGGCGGCGGCGTCTCCGGAAGGTTTTCCGTATCGTGGCTCTCGGCATCGGGGTTTTCGCGACGGAAGCTTTAAGTAGGCGGAGGGTCAACGCGAGGGGCCACACGAGGGGCCCAGGGGATAGGTCGGCGCGGCCAGGGCTTGGGCCGCGCCGGCCACCCCCTGGCTGCCTCGTGGCCCCACTTCGTTAGGTCTTCGGTCTTCTGGAAGCTTCGTGCAAAAATAGGACCCTGGGCGAAAGTTTCGTCCGATTCCGAGAATATTTCTTTACTAGGATTTCTGAAACCAAAAACAGCAGAAAACAGCAACTGGCTCTTCGGCATCTTGTTAATAGGTTAGTTCCAGAAAATGCATAAATATGACATATAATGTGCATAAAACATGTAGGTATCATCAATAAAGTAGCATGGAACATAAGAAATTATCGATACGTTGGAGACGTATCGCATCCCCAAGCTTAGTTCGCTCGTCCCGAGCAGGTAAAACGATAACAAAGATAATTTCTGAAGTGACATGCCATCATAATCTTGATCATACTATTTGTAAACATATGTAATGAATGCAGCGATCAAAGCAAAGGTAATGACATGAGTAAACAAGTGAATCATATGACAAAGACTTTTCATGAATAGTACTTCAAGACAAGCATCAATAAGTCTTGCATAAGAGTTAACTCATAAAGCAATAAATCAAAGTAAAGGTGTTGAAGCAACACATAGGAAGATTAAGTTTCAGCTGTTGCTTTCAACTTGTAACATGTATATCTCATGGATAATTGTCAACATAAAGTAATATAACAAGTGCAATATGCAAGTATGTAGGAATCAATGCACAGTTCACACAAGTGTTTGCTTCTTAAGGTGGAAGGAGATAGGTAAACCGACTCAACAATAAAAGTAAAAGAATGGTCCTTCAAAGAGGAAAGCATCGATTGCCGTATTTGTGCTAGAGCTTTTATTTTGAAAACATGAAACAATTTTGTCAACGGTAGTAATAAAGCATATGAGTCATGTAAATTATATCTTACAAGTTGCAAGCCTCATGCATAGTATACTAATAGTGCCCGCACCTCATCCTACTTAACTTGGACTACCGGATCTTCGCATGCCATGTTTCAACCAAGTGTCACAAAGGGGTACCTCCATGCCGCCTGTACAAAGGTCTAAGGAGAAAGCTCGCATTTCGGATTTCTCGCTTTTGATTATTCTCAACTTAGACATCCATACCGGGACAACATGGACAACAGATAATGGACTCCTCTTAAATGCATAAGCATGTAGCAAAGTTATTATTCTCATATGAGATTGAGGATATATGTCCAAAACTGAAACTTCCACCATGGTTCATGGCTTTAGTTAGCGGCCCAATGTTCTTCTCTAACAATTTTGCATGCTCCAACCACTAAAATGATAGACCTTCGTGACAAGACGGACATGCATAGCAACTCACATGATATTCAACAATAGTTGATGGCGTTCCTCGAAGCATGGTTATCGCACAACAAGCAACTTAATAAAATATAAAGTGCATAAGTACATATTCAATACTACGATAGTTTTTAAGGCTATTTTGTCCCATGAGCTATATATTGCAAAGGTGAATGATGGAATTTTAAAGGTAGCACTCAAGCAATTTACTTTGGAATGGCGGAGAAATACCATGTAGTAGGTAGTTATGGTGGACACAAATGGCATAGTAGTTGGCTCAAGGATTTTGGATGCATGAGAAGTATTCCCTCTCGATACAAGGTTTAGGCTAGCAAGGTTTATTTGAAGCAAACTCAAGGATGAACAAGTGCAGCAAAACTCACATAAAAGACATATTGTAAACATTATAAGACTCTACACCGTCTTCCTTGTTGTTCAAAACTCAATACTAGATATTATCTAGACCTTAGAGAAACCAAATATGCAAACCAAATTTTAGCAAGCTCTATGTATTTCTTCATTAATGGGTGCAAAGTATATGATGCAAGAGCTTAAACATGAGCACAACAATTACCAAGTATCACATTATCCAAGACATTTTAGAATTACTACATGTAGCATTTTCCAATTCCAACCATATAACAATTTAACGAAGAAGAAACTTCGCCTTGAACATTATGAGTAAAGCCTAAGGACACATGTGTCCATATGCAACAGCGGAGCGTGTCTCTCTCCCACAAAGTGAATGCTAGGATCCATCTTATTCAAAAAAAAAACAAAAACGAAAACAAACCGACGCTCCAAGCAAAGAATACAAGATGTGATTGAATAAAAATATAGTTTCAGTGGGAGGAACCCGATGATGTTGTCGATGAAGAAGGGGATGCCTTGGGCATCCCCAAGCTTAGACGCTTGAGTCTTCTTAAAATATGCAGGGGTGAACCACGGGGGCATCCCCAAGCTTAGAGCTTTCACTCCTCTTGATCATAGTATATCATTCTCCTCTCTTGACCCTTGAAAACTTCCTTCACACCAAACTTCAAGCAAACTCATTAGAGGGTTAGTGCACAATTAATAATTCACTCATTCAGAGGTGACACAATCATTATTTTCACTTCTGGACATTGCATAATGCTACTGGACATTAATGGATCAAAGAAATAAATCCAACATAGCAAAAGAGGCAATGCGAAATAAAAGGCAGAATCTGTCAAAAACAGAACAGTCCGTAAAGACGAATTTAGTAAGCTGGCACCAGACTTGCTCAAATGGAAAAACTCAAAACTAATGAAAGTTGCGTACATATCTGAGGATCACGCTCGTAAATTGGCAGATTTTTTCGAATTTTCTACAGGGAACTGTGCCCAGATTCGTGACAGACAGCAATGCTGTTTCTGCGCAGCGATCCCAAATATAACATCAACTTTGACATAGAAACTTTACTTGGCACAAAAACATGATAAGGAGAGGTTGCTACAGTAGTAAACAACTTCCAAGACTCAACAAAACAAAAAAATTGCTGTAGGTAAAAACATGGGTTGTCTCCCATAAGCGCTTTTCTTTAACGCCTTTCAGCCTAGGCGCGTAAAGTGCAAATCAAGTAACATCGAGAGTAGAAGCATCAACATCATAGCTTGTTCTAATAATAGAATCAAAAGGCAACTTCATTCTCTTTCTAGGGAAGTGTTCCATACCTTTCTTGAGAGGAAATTGATATTTAATATTACCTTCCCTCATATCAATAACAAGCACCAACGATTCGAAGAAAAGGTCTTCCCAACACAATAGGACAAGATGCATTGCATTCGATATCCAAGACAACAAAATCAACGGGGACAAGGTTATTGTTAACCGTAATATGCACATTATCAATCCTCCCCACAGGTTTCTTTTTAACATTATCGGCAAGATTAACATCCAAATAACAATTCTTCAATGGTGGCAAGTCAAGCATATCATAAATCTTTTTAGGCATAACGAAATACTTGCACCAAGATCACATAAAGCATTACATTCAAAGTCATTGAATTTCATTTTAATGATGGGCTCCCAACCATCCTCTAACTTTCTAGGAATAGAAGTTTCAAGTTTTAGTTTCTCTTCTCTAGCTTTTATGAGAGCATTTGTAATATGTTTTGTAAAGGCTAAATTTATAGCACTAGCATTAGGACTTTTAGCAAGTTTTTGTAAGAACTTTATAACTTCAGAGATGTGGCAATCATCAAAATCTAAATCATTATGAGCTACAGCAATGGGATCATTGTTCCCAAGGTTGGAAAAAATTTCAGCAGCTTTATCACAAGCAGTTTCAAGCAGTTTTAGCAATTTCAGTGCATTTTGTACGCTTTGCACTAGGAGTAGAAACATTGCCAACACCAATTATTTTACCATTGATAGTAGGAGGTGCAGCAACATGTGAAGAATTAGCATTACTAGTGGTGGTAATAGTCCAAACTTTAGCTACATTATTCTCTTTAGCTAGTTTTTCATTTTCTTCTCTATCCCACCTAGCACGCAGTTCAGCCATTAATCTTATATTCTCATTAATTCTAACTTGGATGGCATTTGCTGTAGTAGTAATCTTATTATCAATATCATTATTAGGCATAACTTTCAATTTTAAAAGATTAACATCGAAGCAAGCCTATCAACTCTAGAAGCAATAGTATCAATTTTATCAAGCTTTTCCTCAACGCATTTGTTAAAAGCAGCTTTGTGTACTAATAAATTCTTTAAGCATGGCTTCAAGACCAGAGGGTACATTCCTATTATTATTGTAAGAATTCCCATAAGAATTACCATAACCATTACCATTAGCGGAAGGATATGGCCTATAGTTATTACCAGAGTTGTTCCTATAAGCATTGTTGTTGAAATTATTATTTTTAATGAAATTCACATCAACATTTTCTTCTTGAGCAACCAATGAAGCTAAAGGAACATTATTTGGATCTACATTAGATCTACCATTCACAAGCATAGACATAATCACATCAATCTTATCATTCAAGGAAGAGGTTTCTTCAACAGAATTTACCTTCTTACCTTGTGGAGCTCTTTCCGTGTGCCATTCAGAGTAATTTATCATCATATCATCAAGAAGTTTTGTAGCCGCCCCCAATGTGATGGACATAAAGGTACCTCCAGCAGCTGAATCCAATAAATTCCGTGAAGAAAAATTTAGTCCTGCATAGAAGGTTTGGATGATCATCCAAGTAGTCAGTCCATGGGTTGGGCAATTCTTTACCAAAGTTTTCATTCTCTCCCAAGCTTGAGCAACATGTTCAGTATCTAATTGTTTAAAATTCATTATGCTACTTCTCAAAGATATAATTTTAGCGAGAGGATAATATCTACCAATAAAAGCATCCTTGCATTTAGTCCATGAATCAATACTATTCTTAGGCAAAGATAGCAACCAATCTTTAGCTCTTCCTCTTAATGAGAAAGGAAACACTTTCAATTTAATAATATCACCATCTACATCTTTATACTTTTGCATTTCACAAAGTTCAACAAAATTATTGAGATGGGCAAGCAAGCATCATCGTAACTAGCACCGTAAAATTGTTCTCTCATAACAAGATTTAGTAAAGCAGGTTTAATTTCAAAGAATTCTCGCTGTAGTAGCAGGTGGAGCAATAGGTGTGCATAGGAAATCATTATTATTTGCATTTGTGAAGTCACACAATTTAGTATTTTCAGGGGTATTCATTTTAGCAACGGTAAATAAAACAAACTAGATAAAGTAAATGCAAGTAACTAATTTTTTTGTGTTTTTGATATAGAGAGCAAGACAAGAAATATAGTAAAACTAGCAACTAATTTTTTTTGTGTTTTGATTTAGGTGCAGCAAACAAAGTAGTAAATAAAATAAAGCAAGACAAAAACAAAGTAAAGAGATTGAGAAGTGGAGACTCCCTTGCAAGCGTGTCTTGATCTCCCCGCAACGGCGCCGTGAAAATTATGCTTGATGGCGTGTAACTCACACGTTCGTTGGGAACCCCAAGAGGAAGGTATGATGCGCACAGTAGCAAGTTTTCCCTCCGAAAGAAACCAAGGTTTAATCGAACCAGTAGGAGCCAAGAAGCACGTTGAAGGTTGATGGTCGCGAAATGTGATGCGGCGCAACACCAGGGATTCCGGCGCCAACTAGGAACCCGCACAACACAACCAAAGTACTTTGCCCCAACGAAACAAGTGAGGTTGTCAATCTCACCGGCTTGCTGTAACAAAGGATTAAACGTATCGAGTGGAAGATGTTTGCAAAGAAAACAAGTAAAACAAGTAGATTGTATGCTATGTAAAGAATAGGACCGGGGTCCACAGTTCACTAGAGGTGTCTCTCCCATAAGATAAAAGCATGTTGGGTGAACAAATTACAGTCGGGCAATTAACAAATAGAGAAAGGCATAACAATGCATATACATGACATGGTAAATATAGTGAGATTTAATTGGGCATTACGACAAAGTACATAGACCGCCATCCAACCGCATCTATGCCTAAAAAGTCCACCTTCAGAGTTATCGTCCGAACCCCTCCAGTATTAAGTTGCGAAGCAACATGACAATTGCATTAAGTATGGTGCGTAATGTAATCAACAACTACATCCTTAGACATAGCATCAATGTTTTATCCCTAGTGGCAACAAGCACATCACAACCTTAGAACTTTCTCGTCACTCGTCCCAGGTGTCAATGAAGGCATGAACCCACTATCGAGCATAAATACTCCCTCTTGGAGTTAAGAGTAAAAACTTGGCCGCAGCCTCTACTAGTAACGGAGAGCATGCAAGATCATAAACAACACATGAACAATAGATTGATAATCACCATAATCATAGTACTCTCTATCCATCGGATCCCGACAAACACAACATATAGAATTACATATAGATGATCTTGATCATGTTAGGCAGCTCACAAGATCTAACAATGAAGCACAACAAGGAGAAGACGACCATCTAGCTACTGCTATGGACCCATGGTCCAGGGGTGAACTACTCACTCATCACTCCGGGAGGCGACCATGGCGGTGTAGAGTCCTCCGGGAGATGAATCCCCTCTCCGGCAGGGTGCCGGAGGCGATCTCCGTGAATCCCCCGAGATGGGATTCGGCGGCGGCGGCGTCTCCGGAAGGTTTTCCGTATCGTGGCTCTCGGCACCGGGGTTTTCGCGACGGAAGCTTTAAGTAGGCGGAGGGTCAACGCGAGGGGCCACACGAGGGGCCCAGGGGATAGGTCGGCGCGGCCGGGGCTTGGGCCGCGCCGGCCACCCCCCGGCTGCCTCGTGGCCCCACTTCGTTAGGTCTTCGGTCTTCCGGAAGCTTCGTGCAAAAATAGGACCCCGGGCGAAAGTTTCGTCCGATTCCGAGAATATTTCTTTACTAGGATTTCCGAAACCAAAAACAGCAGTAAAACAACGAATCGGCTCTTCGGCATCTTGTTAATAGGTTAGTTCCAGAAAATGCATAAATATGACATATAATGTGCATAAAACATGTAGGTATCATCAATAAAGTAGCATGGAACATAAGAAATTATCGATACGTTGGAGACGTATCAAACATCATCAGAAAACAAGCCACTAAGAGTAGATAACTCAGTCATGTGTTCAACAGCACTTTCTTTTTCAGTACCACAAAAGGGTGTTTTCTCAACAATAGCTATATGAGATAAATCAAGAGAAAAATCATAATCTTTATCCCTAATATTTATAGGAGATGTGGCAAATTTAGGATCAGGAGATAATTTATATCTAACAGCATGTTCCGCAAGCAACTTTTTAATTTTTCTTGCATCAGTAGTAGCATTGCATTTTTCAATAAAATCATCATCAAGCTCTACATAATCTTCATCAAGATCATCACTAGAATATTCAACATACTCAGGTGAATTAACAGGTGTAGCAGCATTTTCATTAGAAGTTTCAGTATTTTCAATTTGTCTAGACTTAGCAATTGTAGCATCTAGAAAAGATCCTAACGAACCATCATTATCAAGCACAGCAGAAGCATCATCACAATTATGAGAGGAATTTTCAGATTCAGCAGAAGTACCAGCATTTGAAGTTTGTGGTGGTGAAACAAGTTTACTTATCACAGATGGTGAATCAAGAGCAGCAGAGGTACTAAGAGTTGTACCTTTTCTTGTAGTGGATGGTAATATGGCGATCTTAGTATCGCGAGGTTTACCCATGATGTAGAATTGCAGCGAATAATATCAATCCAAGTGAACTTCCAAATAAAGCTATGCTCCCCGGCAACGGCGCCAGAAAATAGTCTTGATGACCCACAAGTATAGGGGATCGCAACAGTCTTCGAGGGAAGTATTACCCAATTTATTGATTCGACACAAGGGGAGACAAAGAATACTTGTAAGCCTTAACAACGGAGTTGTCAATTCAGCTGCACTGAAACAGACTTGCTCGCAAGAGTTTATCAGTAGTAACAGTTTTATAGCAGTAGGAATAGTGAAATAACAGCAGCGGTGAAATAAAGACAGCAGTAGTGATTATAGTAAACAGCAGGATTAAAATACTGTAGGCACAGGGACGGATTTAACGGGCGTTGCATGGATGAGAGAAACTCATATAACAATCAAAGCAGGGGCATTTGCAGATAATAATAAAACGGTATCCAAGTACTAATCAATCAATAGGCATGTGTTCCATATTTAGTCGTACGTGCTCGCAATGAGAAACTTGCACAACATCTTTTGTCCTACCAGCCGGTGGCAGCCGGGCCTCTAGGGAAACTACTCGGAAATTAAGGTACTCCTTTTAATAGAGTACCGGAGCAAAGCATTAACACTCCGTGAACACATGTGATCCTCACATCACTACCATCCCCTCCGGTTGTCCCAATTTCGTCACTTCGGGGCCATTGGTTCCGTACAGACGACATGTGTATACAACTTGCGGGTAAGATCATAAACAACGAATATCTTCATGAATCAATAACATGTTCAGATCTGAGATCATGGCACTCGGGCCCTAGTGACAAGCATTAAGCATAACAAGTTGCAACAATATCATAAAAGTGACATCTACGGATACTAGGCACTATGCCCTACCAATCTTATGACTATTACATGACCAATCTCATCCAATCCCTACCATCCCCTTCAGCCTACAGCGGGGGAATTACTCACCCATGGATGGGGGAAACATGGTTGGTCGATGGAGAGGCGTTGGCGGTGATGGCGGTGAAGATCTCCTCCAATTCCCCGTCCCGGCGGAGTGCCAGAACGGAGACTTCTGGCTCCCGAGACGGAGTTTCGCGATGTGGCGGCTCTCTGGAGGGTTTCTGGCGACTTCGACTTCCTTTCGTGCGTTTTTAGGTCGAGGCCGATAAGTAGTCCGAAGGAGGGCGTCGGAGGCCGGCCGAGGGGGCCACACCATAGGGCCGCGCGGGCCCCCCTAGGCCGCGCCGCCTTATGGTGTGGGGCCCTCGGGCCTCCACCTTACTTGTCCTTCCGGCTCCGTCGGCATTTCGGGAAAATAGGGCCTTTCGCATAAATTCCGAGGATTTTCCCGAAAGTTGGATTTCTGCACAAAAACGAGACACTGGAACGATTACTGCTGAAAACAGCGTTAGTCCGTGTTAGTTGCATCCAAAATACACAATTTAGAGGCAAAACAATAGCAAAAGTGTTCGGGAAAGTAGATATGTTTTGGACGTATCAAACCAATAAGCTTTTTTCAGTCCATCGATGCCCAGAGCTGAAGCACCTACAAATACTCCCAGCTCGGATCGGTAGACCACTCCCACAACGCGCCCTTGATGTTGTTTTTTGCTACAACTTCATCAACATTTAGTTTGGCTCTTCCAGGTTTCCTCTCTATAACACAAGACATGACAAGATCATCCAGACATTTGTCCACAAAGGAGACAGTCACCATGTGCTCTAAGAAACCTCCGCGTGGATAGATTTTCACCAACATGCGTGTGACATTAGCTTTTCTCATCGACTCAATCATAGCGAACAACCAAGAAATCCACTACAAAAGGTCTCATGAGGATATCTCCCCTACTTAATTGGAGGATCCAAGAAAATCACCAAGCCACAAAGCTACAAAGTTTAGGCAGTCTCCACAACTTAATTGGTGGTCCTAAAAACACCACAAAACCGTCTAGGATTCCAAGAACCCGAGAGTAATAATATTCTCACTTTCACCTCCATGAATCATTGTGGAGAACTCAAATTGATGCACCTAATTCAATGGAAAGTCGATCACTCTCAAATTCCACCAAAGCTACAAAGCTTTTGGGGGAATAAGAGATGAAGAACAAATAAAGAAAACTCCAATTTCTCCAAGATCTAGATCTAATGGGTCCTCTTCATAATCAGAGAGATTTGATTGTTGAAGATGTAGATATAGATCTCCTCTCTATCTTTTCCCTCAAATAGGTGCAAGAATCATGGAGGAATTGGGGAGAAAGAAAGCTCAAGATTGACAAGAATTGCGGTCAAAAACATGTTGAAGAACATTAGGAACTTTAGGGAAGAAGACCCCTTAAATAGCCCCCCCCCCCTCACAATTTGATGATTTGCTATGTTGAGAAAGAGATATTTTGTAAAAATTGATGACAAGAAGATTATACTTCGTTTTCATTCTTACAAGGACCTTCGAGGTCATCTACCTCAACATTTTTTTCTTCCTAGCTTAAATACAACTTAATGGTCTGCTACTATCTTATCAAAAGCTAGACTAATATTATGCTTGTGTAGTTATGCTAAGATTGACACTCTAAAATTCGTCACGGTTTTTGTAGGCATCTCATGGAATATTGAGATCAAATGTTGCCATCCAATTGAGTGCTAGGAGTCCGTCGGTTCATGTTAGTACATTCCAAGTCATTTCTATGAATTTTCATGTTTTTGGTAATTTTACTTCAAGAATCATGAAAACTGAATCATGGGCCATTTATTTTGTTGTATAGACTTCCTTTTGTGCTTAAATTTTTTAGACCTTATTTTTTCGCCCCCACCATCATCTCAATTGTTAGCTCCACCATTATGCGTGGGGGATCTCCTAATTTGCATTCATGGGTTGTTGGCATCCCAATAAAATAGGGCAGTTATGGCTTAGGAGCTGATTGGAGGGAGGGGATCTTGGGAGAGAATTTAAGGTCCAGTGAGAAATAGCCTTGGTTGCGATGCATATACTTTTGATCCTAAGACGTTGAGACATAAAGAGTACAAAAAAGTACAAAAAACACCGACAGTGAAGACACTTGCTTGGTAAGGGCATGAGAGAATTTGTCACTCGATGAGGTTTCAAGCAGTGGTGAAACAGGCAAGAGGTATTGGCAATGGATCGAGGATGAGTTTTCCCATTTGCTTTCACTTGTTTCTCCAATGACATCAACCCGTGAGGCCATTGGGATGTGATCAAATCATACTGCAGTCATTGGAGTGCATTCTTGGAGCAAGTGAGAAATGCTCTTCTTAGCGGATGCACCATTGATGATTATGTGGGTACATTTTGTATCTCAATTTGTTTGAATTACTTGTGATTTAGTTTGTACGGTTCTTTTTCTCACCAAACCGTTGTTTTATATGTAGAATAAAATTGCAATGGATAGGTACAAGGACATGGAGGCTCCCAACAAGAAGCCATTTGTGCTTCAAGATTTTTGGGCCTTACTTGAGTATCGTGAAAAGTGGAGGATGCGGGATAATGGAGGTCCACCAAAGAAAGGATATTTCACCCAATTGGATGATGATGCTAGTGACAATGAGGGAGGAAGAAACAAGGGCAAGCCCGGTGTTCAAAATAAGGAGAAGTACAAGGAGAAAAAAGCTAGATGAGGCTGCAAACTTGAAGGAAAAGAATGATGATATGATGAAATCAAAAGGAAACTTTCATGAGGGAGACAATTCAAACGAAGATGGTCATGGCCGAGAAGAAATTTGAAGAAAAGAATGCATGGTGGCAAGCACTCCAAGAAGATGAGACCCGTAAGTCGGTTTTTGAGGAGACGAGAGTTCTTGTCTAGGAGAAGAAGGCGGGAAGGCCATGACGGAGCTCATGGATGAGAGAAGACAATGATGATGAATCCGGATACCATGAGAGTGGTGGGAGATGGCTACGGAGCACATCTTGGAAGAAAGAAGGCAAGCCCCTTGGAGGTGCTAATGGTGCTTCGAGTGAGTTCGACGATGATGTTGCTTGATCTCCCCGTCTTCGGTTTGGTGTGATGATGGTGCAAATTTTTGAGTCACTTGCGTTGAACGTTGCTTAAGTTTTGGCTTGCTTGATTGCAGCAGTTGGCCGTAAAAATTATTAAGTATTCTTAAAACCTCTTATCTATCGTCATAGTCGCTGAAATTTCTTAATTAAAACCTCTTATCTACCGTTTCACGCAGGGTTCCTACCGAACATATCCCACGAATTTGGACCGTAAGAACTTCCATTTTGAGATTTGTTCCGCATGAGCCCGCGTGGGCCCTTGTACACGGTTTTAAGTTGTGTTATTTATTTGGTTCTGTTAGATTTTTTTGTGAAACACAGTCAAGATAGAACCGCTCACAAATACGTATATATACTTACCCCCTGCAAGCACGTCCGATAGACTGAGTCCAAGAAACCGAGCTAACGGATATCTAGATTAACGAAGTCACCGCAAACGTCTCGTCATCAGTGGGATTGTCGCCTCCAATTGAAGATTTTTTTTCGCCTTTATCAGACATCAAAGTGATAACCCCGAGTTTCTTAATCTTTCAACCACAGGTTAGCTCTCTTGCTAGTGAATTTTACAAACAACAATAGCACGAGAGGCACCAAAAATCTGGTGCAATATCTGTTAGGTTTGTAGTGTTCGTTCTGATATGATCGCGCTTGGATCAGCTTGCACGAGCTGTTTGCGTAAATGGACACAATGCCAGGCTGCATAAAATACTCACACCGGCATGTTCGTTCGCTTTATCCAACGGTGTCTGTGCTAATCAATACAAGCTCGTGCGCAGCTGCATATTCAAATTGTACCACTGCATCCAATTAGTAATCTTGCGCCTAATCACCTGTCAGCCCTGGCAACCACGAGGGAGATGGATGGACCGACGAACATATAACGGCAAAAACACACGTCCATATCCGAACTCGCAGTCCGGGCATGGGTCGAGTCGGGTGGAGTGGCGAGGGAAGCAAAGCGACATGGCCGCGGGCCGGGGCCCGGAGCGAGGAGACAAGTAGCGGAGGGGGCCGCCGTTGCTATCTTATCTGCGAGCCAGCGCCATAAGCAAAGCTGGGCGGGGTGGAGTAACGAGGAATACTACAACGAGGCGTTCCTTTCGTCCATGATTAAACAAACAAACCCTAATTTGGCGCAGTATTGCTGCTAATCATGCATTAAGAAGGGAGCCGTGGTGGCCGGTGGTGCTCTGGAATTCCACTGCCAGCCAGCGTGCGTGCCGGTCGATTATTAAACCGAGCCACTGGCTTGCCTGCCTGAGTGCCGGTGCGCATGCAAGTTGCCCATGTCGTAGTCGATCGGGCCAGCCGCGCCTAGTGACTACGCTTCGCTATCGCTCTCCAGCGTTCGGGTTTCGTCGCCACCCGGCCCGGTCGCTGCGTGCCACCCGCGCCGACAAGACAGGCGGCGCCGCAGACGGCATGGGACGGGCCACCTTCCCCATCTTCTGCTCCTGCCGCCGCGAATCCAGAAAACAATTCCTCCGTTCCCTGAACTCCTTTTCCCTTGGCGGCGACGTCGGAGACGGTACGCTGGCTCCGGTGCTCCCGATTCCGACTTGGCGCCGGAAAGCGACTGGGGAAGCGGCGCGGCTGCTTCCGATTCCGAGCATGGCAGGCGGGCGGTGCATGTCGAGTGGAGGCTTGCCAGATTTAGTGCTTTTGTGATGCCGCCACTAGCAGCAGTGCGACATGATAGGCTCTGCCGGTTATGTATACGATGATCATCACTGGGCAGTCTAGCATGCTACATGTGGCCGATTTGGAACATTGGGAACTCTACAGCGAGTCAGTGCTGCATGAGATCGAGACGATGATCATGCCTGTCCTGCTCTTGCTCAATGCTCTGCTCCTACGTGTAGTGGCTGTCTGGGCAGAAAAAAGTTGGGTCTCTTCTGCACCATCATGGCTATTACTCCATCTTCTGGGTGAAATTGGAGGATCATGCGCGCATACCTGTGATGGGACGGCAAGCAACTGATTAAAACTCGCTAGTGACTCGTGTTTGCCGGAGTACGGTACGGAGGGACGTCTGACTTTTCGATGAGGGGCACATGACATGCATGCGGGCATACCTTACCTTGCAGTGGGCCAGGATATACGCATAGGTTTGTGGTGGTGTGATAGTCGGCGACATCACACCTGACAAGTGCCTCTTGTTTTTCCTAGGCCAAGGCCAATCTAATCATTGTGTATTTGCGTTTGCTTGGAAAGGAGGACACCCACTACACTACGGTGCATGCGGGCATCTCAGCTGCGCGAAGCATGGTTTTTTCGTAATCCCGTGATCGGAAATGCCTCTGGGTCCTGCTTCAGCGGGGCGACGCAAAGTGACCAGCTCGTCCGCGGAGACGCAAACCTGGCCTAAATATACGCAAGGTTTGCGTCTTTGTGGACGCTGCGCGGTCGCGCCGAGTGTCCGCCGAAAAAGACGTAGGACCCGCGCGACAGTGGCAGAGAGGCCGATATTATTCCCGCCACTGACCATTCCCCGTGCGAAAATGCAAACTAGACCGGCGCGAACAGTCCAGAAGCGATGGACGTCCTCGCCGCCGCAGCCACCGCCATGGATGCGGAGCAAACCCTCGCACCCGCCGCCGCCCCACACTCCCGCGTAGCCACGACCGTAGCCACAATGGAGGCTCCGGCGGAAACAAAGCGGGCCGCCACCGGCGGCGGCCGGGAGGCAAAGCCGAAGGCGGCAAAGAAGGTGCTCTCCCCGGAGGAGAAAATGATCGAGGCCGCGAAACGTCGCGGCCGGCGCAAGAACCAGAAGATGAAGACTGCCGCGGCCGCTAACCAGCAGCCTGGAAGATGCAGATCAAAGCCGGCGTCGCGCAAGTAGCCCTCCATCCGACCTTAGCGGAGGGCTACATGCTCGTCAAGAGAGAGAGGGGATCGCCGGCGTCGCTCCTCCGGTCTCGTCGATGAGCTCGGTAAGTTCCCAGCTACGTCCTGGAACTCCCGCTCCCTTGCAGGGCCACCCGGCGTCGCGGTTCGCCTCCAGCCTGCCGCCGGTGAAGTTGACCGGGGCGGCGGATGAATTCAACGGGGCGGCGGTTCCTGACCTCAACCGGACGCCTAGAAGCGGTGACTCCTGCCCGGGCGCGACAGAGAAGACGCGCCAGGTGCCGGAGGAGAGCATGCCACAGCCCCGCATCTTGTTCGACGAAATGGCGCCGCCTGCCCCGACGATGGACGACTCGGTACGTGAGCTCTGTCAATGTGTGCGGTTGTCGTGTATCATGCGTCTGATGTCCGGTCATTCGTAGGACTATTGGAAGGACCGCCATGAGTCTGACATCCAGGAAATTATCTACGGCGGCGGCTTCGTTCGCGGTGATCGGGCCGGGACAGGCCCGCATGATGACTGGGCACCAACGCAAGATGCGGAGGACATCGAAACCGCACGGCTGTTCGCCACCCAGCAGACGCAGCCAACACCCGTGTCCATCGACGACTTCGACGACGCGCCAACACAGCCTGGCATTGCTAGGAATAAGAAGGGGGAGAGCCACAGGACACAAGGCTTCGTCGACGACGAGGATAAGTGTTTGTGCGAAGCATGGCTGGCAACGAGCCATGATTGTATCAATGGCGCGCAGCAAAAGGGCAAGGTCTATTGGGCCAAGGTCTTGCAGCAGTACAACGAGACCAGGATGCACCCGCCCTACCATATCACAAGCCCTCGACGGAAGAGTCCCTCCGAAAAGATGGAACTACATCAAACAAGAGACAAGCAAGTTTTGCTCGGCGGTCGAACATGCTATTAACAACCCCGTAAGCGGCGCTGGCGTCATGACAGTGGTAAACACGATACAACCATCATCATTCTACACTATTTGCATCATTGTATGTACATTATTGGCGGCTATGATTGCAGGTATCTCGCGCCTTGGAGAAGTTCAGGGCGACGCATAAGAAGGGCTTCCATATGGGCCACTGCTGGGGCGTGCTGAAGGACGCCAACAAGTGGATGACAAGCTTTATGTCCTACAATGAAGCTTTGAGGAATGGGACAGCGATCAACCTCGACGGCGAAGACGGCGATCAAGGCCGTCCAGCCCTTCCACCTCGTCCCCGAGGCCACAAGGCTACCAAGACCGATCTACAACGGGAGGCGCAGACCCTTGCGTTCACCCAGAGCATGGAGAAGATGATGGCCGACAATCGTGTCGCCTTGGCTGCTAGGGACGAGAAGAGGCGTATGGAAAAAGAGGCCGCACTGCCATCTACCACAACCTCGCGAAAGAGGTAATTGAGGTCCAAATGGCAGACGCTAAGGCCAAATTGCTTGACGCCGAGGCTAGGAGGATTGGACGCCCAGGCCAAGATCCTTGCAGAGGACACTAGGATCATGCTAGCCGACTTGAGCAGCGTCGACGACGACACCAAGGCCTGGTTCATGAAGAGGCGCACCGAAATCCGCGCGCGAGACGCCTGATCGCCGGCGCCATGCGCCCAGCATCTTGGCCTCCTTTTGGACATTTTTATTGTTGTTCATCATGCCTTGTTGTGTCTCTTTTGAACTCCACTTTGCGACGTACGGTATGCAAAGTGGGATGAACTTGTTTCAACCCTCAAATTGCGGCTATAAATTTCGTGCAAAGTTGACGCTAGTTCCTATTTTTTGAATTCTGGCCTGCGCCAAAAATGCGCCGCCCCGCTGGAGCCAGCCCCAGACGCAAACGGACGCGCGACCATTTTCGCGTCCGCCTGACGACGCAAACGGACATCCACGGACATTTTAGGTGTCCAAATTGCGTCGCGCCGCTGGCATCTGGAGATGCCCTGAGCGTAAGAAGCGGCGCCAGCGTGGCCTCCCTCCCTTCAGCAAACTGACCTCTCGTGATGCGGAAAAGAGATGATCGCTGCGCCCATCGACCGACATCTCGAGGACCACAGGCCCATTCGGTTTTAACCGAAAAATCGGTTCGGTTTTTTCGGTTTTTCTATAATTCGGTTTATGCGAAATGGGCACCAAAATAATATCGGTTTTCTAACTAACTGGCTATTTGGTTAACCAATAATTCGGTTCGGTTTTCGGTTTAAAACCGAAATGGGCTAACGAAAGGGAAATAACAACACCATACATCAAGCTGCACGTCAGTCCGTCAGGTCCACACCACACAACATGGGGCATGACTCATGAGTCATGGCTACACATGTGCGTACTGGTCAATCAAATACATGGTTGCTAAAGCAACGTTAGTGCTTGTGTAGAAATAAAATTTTGAATGCATGATATATGTACACACACACAAAATACGTAGTAATAAAAGCTCCGCTAAAATACATGATTATGTCTCAAACAGTAACAGGATTGAGGAGATGCAATTAGCGAGACTAGGGATCTTCAGGAGATTAATTAGCAATGGAATTGGCAGAGAACGTGCATTACAACTCACGTGCATGCTGCTGCCAGGAGCAGTACATGCAGATCTACGCTTTGGTCTGTTTGAGAATTTTGCAGAAGATAGTAGAAACGAACAACACTGGAGCTCCCGCTTGAAGGGTTTTTGTCTTGGTCGTCCATATCTCGGTTTCTTCGGCTATTTCGGTCAATTGATGGATAAAACCGAATTTAAATTAGTAAGTTCGGTTAATCACATTTACGCACCGAAATTAGGCTCGGTTCATTCGGTTTCGGTGTATTCGGTTTCGGTTCCGGTAAATTCGGTTTTATTGTTCGGTTTCGGTTTTTTATGCCCACCCCTAGGCCCAATGGAGCCAACAAGCAGAACAGCTCTCGCGCCGCGTTCTTTAGTTCCACCCGGCTTCAGTGTCTACGTACGTACCCCGACCGCCTGACTATTGCGTTTTTCTTGTAGATACCGCAAACAAACATGGTCCTAGGCATGCAGTCCAAGCATGCTTCAAGTCTTGAGAGCATCTCCAGTCGCGTCCCCCAAACCGTCCCTCAAAGGGATTTGGGGCGCGCCGGACCAAAAAAGCGTTCCAGCCGCGTCCCCCAAAGCCCTTTTTTTGTCCGGCGCGTCCCGATACGGTGTCCGGCGCCCCGAGCCCGTCCCCGTCCCACAGGGGACGCTCCGGGGACGCCGGACACAACGAAAGCGAGGCGGGGAGTGGCGGGGCCGACCCGTCGGCGGCACAATTAGTTGAAACCTAACCGTCGCCTACCTCGCGACGGAAGTTGTTGGCGCGCGGCCGACGGTGCGGTTCCCGTGAGGGCGCAGCGACGCGTCCCGTCGCGCCCTAGCTGCGCGTGCCGGCGTTAATGAGCGCCACCGCTCCTCCGCCTCCCTCCGGCCTATAAAAAGGGGCGCCTCTCATCGTCCCTCTCACACACAAACCCTAGCGCCTCTCTCCCAAACCCTAGCCGCCACCATCTCTCAACAAGACTCGCCGCCATGTCTGGTAGAGGCGGAGGCCTACCTCGCGGCCGCGGCCGTGGTCGTGGTCGTGGCCGAGGCATAGCTGAACGATCGCCGTCGCCTCCCGCGCCGTCGTCTTCATCGTCGGAGATGGACGTGGAGCCGGACGTCCTGTTCGAGTTCGTCCACGTCCTCAAGGGCGACCCGCGCGGCATCCAGAGGCTGCCGGACTCCTTCGCCGAGTACGTCGGCGGCGTACGCCCGCGCACGATGCATCTGCGGGAGCATTCGTGCGGCTACTGCCGGTGGATCGTCGACGCGATCTACGACGCGCGCGGCAAGATGTACCTCAACATCGGCCGGGAGAAGTTCGCGCGCCACCACAGCCTCCAAGCCGGCTTCATCCTCGTGTTCTCCTACTTCGGCAACAGGGACATGAGCATCAAGGTCTTCGACGAGAGTCGCTGCCGCCGGGACTACCACGTCGACAGGGACCTCCCACGACGACAGCGACCGAGCTCGGAGGACGACCGAGTGTTGTTTCTTCGCAGCGAATACGTGCACGGAGGTTTACGCCTGTTCGCCTCATCGGTAGAACCAACAAGGGCACCATCCTCCCGCTGGATTTTCCAGTTTAGGTGACTGGGTGTGCCCTGGAGTGTTGTTTCTTAGCAGCGAACACAGGAAACCGCCGATGCACGGCCTAGTTAGGTTTAGTTTTTTTTGCAATATTTTATATTTGTGTCCACCATGGTTCAAAGTTCAAACTATGTATTAGTTTGTGGAAAACCATGTTCCTAACTATGTCTTCGTGTAAACCACGTTCCCAATTATGTATTAGTTTGTGGAAATTGAAATAAAAATGCCAAGAAAAATTATTTTAAATGTTTGGGGGCGGCGTTTGGGGGACGCGGCTGGGGAGCGACGTCCCCCAAACGCGGCACGAACAAAACACGTCCCCCAAACGCTCGATCCGACGCGGTTTGGGGGACGGTTTGGGGGACGCGACTGGAGATGCTCTGACATGCATGAGCAAGCACCTCCCGAAATGTTTTCAAAATCTGCTTTTTTTTATATAAAATAAAGCGTATGGAAATGTCTGCTTCTCTCTGCGCAATACTAATGTTTTTCTCTCAAGACTCATCAGATGCATATTTCTAATCTGTCATTCTCGCGATCTGATTAATGTCCTGCGAAATAATGCTTCATATACGGTTTAATTTTACATGTTTTGGGGGATCCGGAGTTGGAGAAATAAACGGGAAGGGCCACAACATGGAAGTTTATATTATCATGTGTATGTTCGACAACAGATTGATTTGCAGCACATATATCACTATCTATCGTGAAATTGCAACGCAAATTTGAAGAGGTGTAAATAATTAATTTGCATGGATCAAATCTCGCCTTTGGCGCTCAGACAAAAAGAACTTACCGTTTCCATAGTAATATAACACTCGTGCTTTTGTGAACTATTACACCCCTTTGATCAGATCGCGAGAAAAAAATATGTAATAAACAATGATAAAATAAAGATTGCTGCAATATGTTCTACATATTACCATGGATACATAAATTTCGTAGGATGCAATAATTGATGCAACACCATGGGGTTGAGGTAAAAATGTTCGCTATTACGATACAAATTTTGTTGCAAGACGAGACTAATTTTTTGCGACAATATGCAACATGAAAAAGTTGTTGCAATATCTTTTTGAATATTTCCAAGATTTTTTTGTTGCATTACCTAGTCTCTATTGCAATAGGGTGAGAAATCACACATCAAAGCATAATTATCACAGTATAACCACCATATTACAACGCCAACACGTTTTGTTCAATACAACTTTTACTATGATTGGGGAATTTAGGAGCCGTTCAAGCTACTTAATCCAACGGTGAAAAAAAGAGTAGTACTAAAAAGTACCGGATATTAAGTACAGGAAAGTACTGAAAAGTACATGAATTATTCATTTATTTTAATATAATAGAAGGGTAGTTAAGTAATTTCGTGTTCAGATGGCGTCGCCGCTCCGTCCCGGCCGCCGCCCTGTCCCCTGCTCGCGTCGCCACCCTGACGCCGGCGCCCTATTCCCCCATCCCACCGCCACCGCCTCCCCGTCGGCATTCTGTTTCGCCGCCCGTCCGCGCTCGCTCACCACCTCCATCCCTAACCCCTGTAAAAATTCCCCTTTTCGATAGCCATCTCCGGCCGCCATTCCGGTCCCGTGCTGGCAGCGGCCGCCTCTCGTGTCGCGCCGTTCAGCGCCGCATGGTATTCTTCGCCCAGGACGACGTGCTCCACCCACACCTCACCGTCAGCGAGAGGCTCGCGTTCTGCGGCATGCTGAGGCTCGCGGTCGCCAATGGCTTGATCGCTGACACCATCGTGGGCAACGCGTTCGTGCGCGGCGTGTCTGGCGGCGAGCGGGAGCACGTGAGCATCGCGCACGAGCTGCTGGTGAAGCCAAGCTTACTGGTCCTCGACGAACCCACCTCCGACTCCACAGCCGCATCCCACCTCGTCCCCACGCTCTCGGCGCTGTCACGCAAGGAACGCACGGTGTTGCTGTCCGTGCACCAGCCGTGTGTACCAGACGTTCGACTCCGTGCTGCAGAGGTAGCTCACGTTGCCAATTTTCTACGTATTTTACAAAGTTTTTCTCTACATTACTTCTATGTGGATCGTAATACTCATATATTCTTTTGGACAGGATTCATGGGGGAGGCCACCGACTGGTGCGAGTGGGATGTGCAGGAAGATGGGTCATCACCGCGGATGGAGAAACCTGAACTGAACACTCATAAGAGGGCATTGAGCTTTAGCAGCGGCGATGAGCACCACATGAGAGCATAGTCTCTACTCTTGTTTACAAAAACTGCAGTTCAGCCACTCATCTATGGTTTCCTCTTTGTTCAGTTTACCCTACGCAGTAATCTCTACTTATGTATGTGATTACAGATGATATTTTGGTGCTATTTTATTTTTATTTTGAAAAAATGTGGGTGCTAATGGTTAACACTTTAAAGAGCAGTTGAACTGCTAGATTGTTTTCTTAACATATATGTCTGGCCTGTACTTTCCGTTCTCTTATTTGGGAGGTGTCTCCAATGCATTGGCATAATTTATCAGAACATTGGAACTCGGCTAAAGATAAACTCATTTTGAAGTAGTTCTGGAGGTTAAGGATCCATGCTGGTGGTCTCGAGTTAAATCTATTTATTTCTCTTCACTTCAAGCAATCTTAGATCATATACAAAAACAACTAAAAAATGAAGCTAGCATCTCCATGATATTGTTGACATCGCACTTACATGAAGGTGCTAGTATATCTACTAACCCTTGACTTGATAAGTGGCCTGATTCTCAGTTTAGTGTTGGGGCATAACACCACAACTAATATCCAGACTCACACTACGGAAAAGCTTGTTATCTTCTATGCATGGTGTACCGTCCTTTGTAGTACAAACAGATCATTCATGTGTCCCAGCACGATCCTTAGCATTATTTCCAGAATCCCCGATCTACAGAATACTTGTGCAGGCTGTAGGAAATGTGATAAAACATTGCTAAGAGCAGACACACTACTGCAAACTTCAGAGTAAAATATAGTTCAGGCAACATCAATACATTTCACTTTATCATGAAAAATGGATACAATTTCGCCTTGATTTTTTGGAGTAGGCAAAGTACCAATTTGTTCATGCAAACTATTCTAGTATATAAAGGCAATCCAACTGGAACTCCTCCTCGAAATAGGCTTTCGCCCCGCTATATTAATATAGCAACAAACTGATACAAGATAGCAACCACCGCTGGGGCAAACAGCACATCAAAGCCCAAGAGAAAACAAAAGAAGAAGAAAAAAGAAATAAAGGATGACAAAGCCGGATCGACGAAAACGCTGATGATCCGCAACCGCTGCGCCCTCCGGAAGATTCCCACCATGAGCCTAGCCCTCCGAAGCGCCGCATACCAAAGCAGCACCTTCAAGAAGGGATGCGACGATGACGACGCTCGTCGCCCGGACAAGCCTAGGGTTTCCCCGGTATGCGG
This sequence comes from Lolium rigidum, assembly GCF_022539505.1. Classification (NCBI taxonomy): domain Eukaryota; kingdom Viridiplantae; phylum Streptophyta; class Magnoliopsida; order Poales; family Poaceae; genus Lolium; species Lolium rigidum. Next base: position 42,050,609 of record NC_061514.1, on the reverse strand, counting down.
AAGGGCGGTGGGAAGGGAAACCCCGACGCCCCTCAAGAGGGAATGGTGGCGCCCGCGAGCGTCACCGCGTCGGTGTCGGCCAGCGACAAGGATTTCTCCCGTCACCCAAAGACCCACGGCCCCGGACACTCCGTCATGCTCCGCCAACCTCGCCGCCCACCAACTCGCGCCACCACGGTCACGCTACCACCACCGCCGTCTCACCGTGACCCACTGACGAAGACCGACGAAACCAGTAGGAACCACCCCGAGCCGAGGGGAGCCTGGACAGCAGCCATGCGGGAGGACGCCACCTCCACCGCCAGCTGCGGTGACAGACCGGACGCAGCAACAGGAGCAAACCAGGCCCCTCTGGCCCGGCCGAGCCCTATGGGCTCGTGAAGCTCCCGTGGCCGCGCTGCAGTCCACGTGCCGCCGTCCTAGCCACACTCAGCAGGAGAGTCTCCACCGGCCCGCCGGGAGCGGACCTAGGATGCCGGATCCGGCCCGCCCAAGCCCGGATGGGGCCTCGTGCAGGGCCCGGATCCGGGTCAGAACCGCGCCGCCCGCGCCGCCGCCGACCTCCATGCCGCCCCGCCGCCAAGAGGCTGCGCCGACGCCGCCACGTCACCCAGCGCCGCCGCCTCCCGGCGGGAGCGCAGCAGCCGCCGGAACCTTGCCCACCGAGGAGCACCGCCGCCAGCCCCGGGAGATCCCGCGACGCCCGTCTCGCGCGCGGGTAGGAGCGAGTCCGCCGCCGCCGGCACCGCTCGGGACTTTGCCCGGCGGCCTGCGCCGACGGCGGCGAAGGAGAGGAGAGAGGGAGGCTAGGCCGGCGGCGCTAGGTCGTGGGAGTCGCCCGTCTCCGCCCGCGGGAGAGCGGAGCGGACGAAGCGTTTTCAACAAATAGCTTCCTACCGCATAAACCCATCCAACTGGAACTAAGCCACACGTTAACGGTAGAACAAGAAGGTATAAATATACTTCACAAGAGTTGCCTTTTGTTCACCTCAAAACAATGTAGTATAAAAGCTAGAAAATTTAGCTAAACAATTTATAGAAAATGAAATCTTCTGGTTGACATCATCCCACTCAACATAGCTTTTCTGCACACTAAAACCTTTCTAAAGAGCATAACTATTGTGGAACTTGAACCCATCCTCCTCGCTAGCAAATCGTCTTGCTGACGATGTCATAGTATGCACCCGCAGACTCGTCGCCCATGTCTTACTGCATATCACGTACAAATGTCAGAATGGCGAACACATTTTCACAAAAAATAGAATCAAAGGCATTAATCCTACCAGAAGTTGAGTACGAACAACCTACTTATAGTACAGCCATACGACCCGCAGATGGTGCATGCGAAATGGGGCGAAGTTGATATCACAACCGTTGCTATTACTCATGTTTCTCGAGATTCGGTTCAGTATGACCCCACATAAAAAGAGAATCTACAGCTGTCATGTGTGTAAATCAATAGTACTCTTTACAGTACTGCATGTACCATCTAAATAATTAACAAGGACTTTATAAATCTAGCATGTCATTTCGCAGGACTACATGAACCTGTCATATGGACTACGTGGTGAATAATAGAGGACTCTATAGATCCAGTTCACAAAATATATTTTTAAATATTAAATATTAGATTCATTTCGAAGAGTTCGTCGTCAGGAAGTCAAATATGCAATTAAAAACGAGTTTGCATTTGTTACGTGAAAGTTGTGCTCGTTTTTCAATTATTAGTGCGTTTAGAAAAGGGAATCTTCTCATATGAGTGGGCACATATGGGGACCCCACAGATGACCGTCCATTTGACATGCAACGGTTGTGATTTTGATTTGGCCCCATTTCACATGCACAGATGCATTTCCGACAGCCATATCCATATATTTCCATACATGCAGATACCAAATAGCAACAAGACATAATAGGCTAGTGATATTGTAATAGTGTCGCTCACAATCTAGTAAATTCTCATTGTTGCCTCTTGGTGCTAGACTTCTAGTGGTCCTATACTATAACATATCTTTGCAAATTTATATGTACCGTGATGTCATATTTCAAAATTTTCTTACTGTATAATAAAGGTTTCACTGTGCAACTACCAACACATGAATGAACTTACTTTTGCGACGTACCTAAAGATAACAGACAGAGTGGTATCCTCAACTGGTGATTTTTTTAAAAAAATTCTTCCTGATTCCAAATACAGTTTTTAATACTCAATGGGTCCGAAGGAAGCAAAAGGGAAGAGGATGAGAACATGCAGGAGAACATGGCATTCATGTCTTCACTATATATTTCTCCATGAATATTTAATATTGCAAGTATATATGGTATCAAATGACAAGTATAGCTCTGATTATTGTTTCGCCAGGAATATTTTGTTGGATGAGAACAAGAAAATGGGCTCTGATTACTGTTTCTTGTCATTTCATAGAGTACATATCTTTGGATGTTTTCCAGTAAGAAAATAGTAACATTCATATGGTTGTGTACAGGCATGAACCTGTGATTAGTCCGTGTGAATAGGTTGCCGTGAATACTAATAAAGGCATCCCTGTTGCAGAAGCACCTGAGATATGACATGATCCTGTACCACAATCTCAAAATCTGCAAGCTGATTTGGGTTAAATGTATACCTAGCTGGGTTTGAGGAGATCTGCACTTCTGCACTTTCAGGTGGAGATCGCCGGCGCGGAGGTGACGGTGGAGTGGACGAACGCCGCCGGCGCGGGGGGTCGGTATGGGTGATCCCCGGCGGTCCGGTGCGAGCGACCTCCTGCACGAGGCGGACGAGCTCGAGTGCAGGCAGGCGAAGCGGCCGAGCTCCTAGGTGAGGAAGGCGATCCCGGCAAGGTGCAGAAATGGATGCGGAGTGCTGATTCGGCGGTGTGTTAGGGAGCGACTCCGCTTCCGGCGAGCAGCGGCGGCGGCTTAGGCAAGAAACCGAGGCAAGGAAGGGGCGTCGCGTCTGGGGAGGGAGTGAATGGTAGCGTGGGCTGGTCGTGCGGGGCAGTTCTGAAGGGTAAAGTTACCATAATACCCTTTGGGGCGTTAATTTAACAATAAAATTAATTAGGCTCATCGGATGGACATAATTAATCAGAGCGGTAGTATCCAGTAGAACTGGGTAGTACTACCCAATCACCGTAACACAGCTCTTTGTTCAAATAGGCGTCGTCCTCTATTGCAACAAAAAAGAATACTTACCGCGGCAAAACTAAATTATTGTAATATGCAAACGTGAATTTGGTGGTTACCGCTAACGAATTGGTAAATGTCGTATGCACTGCTACTAGAAATCAACGGTTTTGGGTTTTATTGTTGGGGTGTTTGTGTCTCATACCCTCGTAGTCCTCATTGCACGTTGATCCAGTGAAGGGGAACATAACGGGCAAATATCTAGCTCTCGTGCGCGAGTTGAGGCCTGGGTTATGAATCTCGGTGGCAGAAAGCTTTTGAGATGGATGGAAATCAAATTCATCCAGTTTTTTTTTTGACAGGAAAGCGGCACTTTATTGATCAACACACATCAATACAAAGAGTCTTCCTAATACATTCTGGGACAGAAAACGAAATAAAACCTAGTGAAGCTAAATTACAAGTTTTAGCTAAAATGTGTGCCGCTTCGTTCAGACAACGTTTCACATGCCGAAAATTAGCAGTGGAGAAGCCTGCCACCAAGGTCTTGATGTCCTTGACCACTGAACCAACCTCGGAGTGATCTGGTGCTGGAGAGTTGAGCCTCTAGATCAAAGACAAACAATCAGAGACAAAGATCACATTGTTGAAGCCCTTGTCGCGTGCAATCATCACCGCACCGCGTATAGCTAGTGCTTCGCCCATTTCTGGAGATGTAAAACCCTGGAGGGGTAAGCTTGCCGCAGCCAAGCACTTCCCCTCGGAGTTGCGAAAAACTGCTCCCATGGCCATCTGCCTGCAGTCCGCGAAAAGCGCAACATCAGAGTTAACAAGGACAACACCTGGAGGCGGCGGAGACCATCGTGGAGCTACATCAGTCTCACGCCTATTGCTAGGTTTCGCCTTGAAACATTGCTTCGAATGATCATGTCAATATATGCGAGGATTTTCACACTCGTTCTGGTTGGATCGGGGTGGCCTCGATTATTTCTCGCATCATTACGTGCCTCCCAAATATACCAACATCCAACAAGCAAGGACCGTGGCCTCCAACTCAGTTGCATTAGCAAGGAACTCGAACAGCCAATACTTGGTTGACATAAGATCATGCCGCTGTAACTGAATCATATATTTCCGTTTAACCAAACGCCACACCTCCATTGCAAACTGGCAGAGTAGCATAGCATGTGCTATATCCTCCTCTCGTCCACAGAAAACGCAGGCGTCACTTGTCGGAATTTGTCGACGCTGCATTTGCACACCACTCGGAAGGCAATCGTGGGCAAATCTCCATAAGTGAATTTTCATCTTCCCAGGAGCATTTATCTTCTAGATATTCTTCCAATGTTTCTCATCATTCGCCACAGCAGAAGACGTACCTCTGCCCCGTCGACTGCGCTCGAATTCCATATAAGTTTGGCGTGAGCCTGGCCCCCAAATGTAGGGAAACACAGATTGGGGAGTAGAATACGTTGAAACGTGGTACTTCCTCCGTATCGGTTTAACATGCGTGCACGCAGTTTAAGACAAAGTTTGACCATTAATTTTGCCAATAAATATAAATTATATGTCCAAGATTCATATTTAAATAAGGTTTCCGATGATATAATTTTTATGACATATTTTCCATATTTTATTGACTAAATAACGATCAAAGTATTTTCTTAAACTACGTGCATGCATGTTAAATCTCTACCGAGGGAGTACTTTGAAGGCGAGACTAGAGATCACGCACGCCACATACCGTGCTCGTTCTCCTAGTCAAGCCCAGCATAAAGCAATCCCGTGTTGATTCAGCACTTTGCTTGACTCTTGGTGTCGGAGTAATCAAGTATATATACTAATAAAATACTAGCGGGGGCCGCAATATGTGATTGGCGGCAGTGCAGGGAGTACGTTGGTTTGGTGGTTTGGCCAACCGCGCGCACCGACATGAGATACGATAGAGGGGGCGGCTAGGTGGTTGGCGTCGGCGGTGCGGTGACGCGCGCCGACGAGGACGGGGACGCTTCCCTGGTTGTCCACGGCATCCCCACTCCGCCCATACGTCTTGATCCTATTCCCGCATATATATCCGGACAAGCCGAGACGGAGACGGAGACGTCAACTTTTGGTTGCTTGCCAGCGACGGCAACAGCAACTTCCGGCCCCATTATGTTATGTGGTGCTAATCATGCACCCTCCCTAATGACGTCCACTGACAGGTGATGAGCACCGCCTAATCCCGTCCCATCGACCCAAGCTTTCTATCCTGCTGCCGCACCGCATCTCCATCGTCTTTGATGGCCACGTACGTCCGTCCCCTGGTGACCTAGCTTCCTGCATATCCCCTAGCTGCACCGTACTAGACGAGTGGTAGCTCGTGAGTCGTGACCCTGACGCCTAGGTGTGAGATGCTCGTCAGCTCGTGCGATGGTTCCGGTCGGTGGATGTACGTTGCGGACGGGATGGGACTGTGGCGGGCGGCGCGGGGTGGACACGAGGTCGGTGCGTGGCGGATAAGAACCCCACGTGTTGATCCCGCATGGGGCGTGGCCACGCGTGGGGCCCTGCCGTGGTTGCAGCTGAGGATCAAGAGTTCTGGATTTCTGGTAGAAAAACAGCGCAGCCACCGCAACGAATTCTTCCCGTCCGTGAGTTTTGTCGGTGATGCCCAGCCCAGTTTAAGACCTGGGTGCCCTCTGCATGCTGTATTTTACACACAAACATACTCCGGAGAGGCACATCTGCTTGGTATCTAGCGTTCGTTCGGATATATATATGTAACCGCTCCTGTATATCAGCTCGTACGAGCTGTTACCACGAATCGGCATAGTCGCAGCTAGCTGGGTGCATCGATCATAAAAGACTACTCCTGACCTATGCTAATCAATATACAAGCTCCTGACCAGCTGTGTATTCTAATTGTGTACCATCGTATCCAATAACTAACTAAACAGACTTCAGTACTATAGTCGTATCTTTTTTACACAAGTGACTAACACAGGCTTCCTCGCGTACGAGCATGAGCTGGCGGCCATCAAGCACGAGGAGCTGCCCCTGCAGCTGTCGAAGATGGACAATGACCAGCCTCAAGGGCCGGTCCATTTCTGGAATTACAATATACTAATGAAATGAATACATAATTTTCAAAAAAAAAATGAAATGAATACATGTATTTACTTTAAAATGCTACAAACGAAATGAAAGCCTGGCTTCCAAACGACTTCTAAGGCCCAAGTTACAGCTTAGCGTGCCTCTACTCCTACATATTTTTTAAAAAAATTATGTCAATATTTTTGAATAATGTTTCCTATGGTATGATTTCTCTTTAACCTTCCCAAATGTGCAAAACAACACCGACCCTCGTAAATTTTTATGTTATTAATTCTAGAGATATATATGTATATATACATATGTACACAAGTAGATATTGATATAAATAAGAATCATAGTATATCATATATTGTTCGCTCGATCAAAAGAAATAAATAGTTTAAATATTTTCACCGAGGTTTCAAAAACCATGGATATTTCAAATGTACATATTATTTAGTTTGCTATTGCATTATTCTAATATTTCTCAGGCAGAATACTAATATTTTTATAAAAAAAATTATGTGACCAAGTGGCGGAGATTGACGGAGATTGTTAAAGGGCCCAAGAACACCAACCATAGGTAAACTTTAAGAAATATATAAAAAATACCATAAATATAATTTTTAAATAATTTTCAGGAGTATGGGGGGCCATGGCCCCCTATCTAGAAAAGCTCTGCCACTGTAAATAAGGGCCCTTGGTGTCGCGTCGCCCTAGGGCCCCCAAAATCTATGGAACGGCCCTGAGCCCCTCAAGCTCTCCCTTCAACAGTCGGAGATTGAAGAGCTTAGTAGGTTGTAAGGCCTCCTAGTGCTGCTGGCGGCTTGCCATGTCACAGACGACTCCACTGCTCCAAGAAGACACATATTATTTTGTCCACAGGTGTTCTTAAAAAGACCAAAATAGGCATATTATATCTTAAAAATAGGTCGATCCAATGAAGATGCCCTAGATTTTCTTGATAATGTACGAGTATCTTCAAGAGATAATGTATATTATACATCACCTGAGCCGTTAGACATCACTTGCTTTTGCTCTTTTTCAGTTGTTTACATCACCTAAAGTTTTCTTAAGAATCTAGATGATGTAAAATACATCACCTGTCCTATGATTGTGCTCCAGTAGATGATGTATTTTACATGACCATCTGAGATGATGTATATTTCAGATTTGCAAATATATGGATGAAATATATGATAAATGTTATGAATTAAATGTCAGATATATGGTAAAAATAACATACGAATTAAAATCAAGCACACACATCATCGCCATGTACATACTCTTGAAATGGTCTGTCTTCAACTATGTTGCTCGCTGCTCCAACATCCATTTTTTGCAAGAATGCTTCGTCTTCGAGGCTACAAACAATAAAATTCTATAAATCAGCATGTCATTGCATTGGACACATTGCAGTTGATCCTGGTAAACCGAAGAAGGAAAAAAATTTACCTTTTGGTAATTTCATCGACCAGGTTGCGACCGGTTGTCGGAGCATGTTGGATCGTCGGCTCCTCCAAGGCAGCTAATGGTGGTGGGGGCGACATCAAGACCACGAACTAGACGTGGTGTCTTCGGATTTCTTTTCCTAGCCACCGATAGACTTCTTCGTTCTTTCGAAGCGGGCATGGTCGCTACCAACGCAGACTTCGCTGGCTCTAGCCTCTTCGAGCCGGCCGCCTTGGGCTTCGCAGCGGCCTTTGGCCCCTTCGTCTTTGACGACGCAACAACGGATGCGCTCGGTGTATTGCTCGGGCGTAGCGCGGCGAAGACCGGCCGACGAAGGGAGGCGTTAGGGTTTGGAGCTGTTGTGGCCGTGGCGTTGTTCAATTTCGTCGGGAACTGGGCGGCCACGGAGGGAGGGCTAGAAGGGCGTGTGGGGGATGGTGCGGCCGGAGGAGGGCTCCATGACGGGGATTCGACCGACGAAGGCGCGGTGGAGCTCTCGCCGGAGGGTACTGGGAAATGACAAAGTGGCGGTTGTAGCCGTCGTGCGACCTTTTTTGCGTTGCGTCTTGCAGAATTTGCATCGCAACGTAAGAGCATCTCCAGTCGCGTCCTCCAAAGCGTCCCCCAAAGCGATTTGGGGCGCGCCGGATAAAAAAAGCGTTCCAGCCGCGTCCCCCAAAGCCCATTTTTGTCCGGCGCGGCCCGATACGGTGTCCGGCGCCCCGAGCCCGTCCCCGTCCCACAGGGGACGCTCCGGGGACGCCGGACACAACGAAAGCGAGGCCAACCGACGCGGGCCCGACGCGTCGGCGGCACGGAAGGCTAAAACCCCGTCGCCTACCTTTGGTCAAGCGACGTTAATGGCGTCCCTCGTTTTCCCGGGCGACGCAGGGACGCGTCTCGTCGTGCATTGCCGCGTGGCCGTCCGCGCCGGAGTTAGTGCGTGCAACCACCCGCTGCCGCCGCTGTTTTAAGACGCCCTCCGGCTATCGCCGCTCATCATAATCCTTCTCGTCGCCGCCGCCTCCCCTTCCCGCATCCTCTCCCCGCCGCTCAAAAAATGTCGAGCTCGTCCTCCCGCAAGATCGCCGCGGCGAATGGCTTCGGACGCGGCAGCCTCACCGTGGCGGAGGCGTGGGCGCTGTACCACGCCCGATATCCAGTCCCGCCGGACATGCGGCTGCCAAGCAGCGGCGGCTGGAAGATGGCCGTGAACGGCATTGGCGTTCTGCCGCCGCCGAAGCCGAAGACGGACCAATGGAGGGACGCCATCAAGGCCCGTCGGGCTCAACTGACCGCCGAGGAGCGGCGGGATCCGACGTGGGCGGTCAACGACAACGACGCCTGGTGGACGACGTACTTCCGTGCGAAGTACGACGTCGAGATGCACAACGACCGACAACCTCGTCGGCGGCCCCAACAGCTGGAACAGGGAAGGCCGCGTCCTCGTTCGGGGCGTTCCGGGCGCACCTCGAGAACGTCATCCGCGGCCTCCGCAACGGCGCTCCAAGGCCGGAGATGCCGCCATCGCCGCCGGCGTCTCCTCAATGGCAGCCGAGGAGGACGACGTACTCGTCCTCCTCGCACTCTTCTTCCTCGGGACCGGCGCGATCGACGCCGTCCTCGTCGTACCGGTCGGCGCCCTACACCGTCCCCAAACGGGAGGTCAAGGAGGAGCCGGCTACACCCGTCAACACGAGGCGTGGCGGTAGCGGCAGCGGGCGGCAGCAAGGGAGGCGCGGCGGCGCCCTCCTCATCCCGAAGCCGGAGGTGAAGGAGGAGCCGGAGGAAGCGTCGCAGGCGGCGCTGCCGGCGGAGTACGAGCGGCAGCAGCGCTCATCGCCGCCAGCCGACGACCCCGAGGACTGCCCAGGGCTGCGGGCGGCGTTCTTGGCGTCCATGGACGACAAGGACGCTCGGAGGGGCGACCCGGACGCGGCGATCGCCATGTCCATCCGCGACTCCGGCAAGCCGCTGGTGGACCTCACCGACGACGGCGAGGCAGGACCAAGCGGCTTGGTGAAGGACGAGCCCGTGGACGAGCCGGCCGACGAGCGCGTCAAGCAGGAGGTCGTCACCGACGAGATGTACAACTTCCGAGCAGTACTACGACGCCTCCGACCGCCGCAAGTGGTTCTAGATTAGGTTTAGTTTTAAAGTTAGTCAAATTTCGTTCGAATCTATGTAAAGTTTGGACGAATCTAATCGAATCTAGTTAAGTTTAAAATTTGCGAAATTTTGTTTGGGGGACGCGACTGGGGAGCGACGTCCCCCAAACGCGGCACGAACGAAACACGTCCCCCAAACGCTCAATCCGGCGCGGTTTGGGGGACGGTTTGGGGGACGCGGCTGGGGATGCTCTAAATAATTTGGACCGATTTTTACATCTACATCATGAAGCCATCTTTGGTCCAATGTGATGTACTCCCTCCGTCCCAAATTAGTTGTCCCAAATTTTTTTTAATATAGATGTATCTAGACATGTTTTAGTGTCTTGATACATCCATATTTTAACAAACTTGAGACAACTAATTTGAAATGGAGGATAGTATATGAAAGTTATTTTACATCTACGTCTTCTATTGGAGATGGTCTAAGGGTCTGTTTGTTTGGGCTGCAGCTTTTAAAAAGCAGCTGTAGCTGGTGAGCTGTGGAAAAGTAGCTGTGGGAAGCAGCTGTTGAAGCAGAGATTTGATGTTTGGCAGAAGTGCTTTTTGTGGCTGCAGCTGTTGGTTTTAGAAGTGAAATGTCTGAAATGCCCCTAAATGCCGAAGATGTAGTAAAAATACAAATTTGAAACAAATTAGCTATTTCTAATTGTTTTATTACATAATTACCATGTTTAATAACCTAATTAGCTATAACGAGATTGTTGCGACACTTGTATGAATTCTCCATATGAGCCGTTCCGGAGGACCGCGATGTTACAGGCATCCTCAAACATGACTTCCATCAACTCCAATGTGCTTCAACTCACAACCAATAATTCCATCAAAATTCACATATATATTTGATCAACTCCAATGTACATGTTCATCATCTCACAAGATATCACACCAATATATTAGCTATTAAATTCATAAACATGCATACATATTTCAACAATTTAATCCAATTCAATCCAAATTTACATAGAAATAAATTGGGGAACGTATTTAATCCAATGCAATCCAATTCATCTCACAAGAATGTATTCTGAGATGCTGTCGTTTGCCGTCGCAGGTTCTTGGTGCACCAGGGAGGCGGAGATGGCCGGCGGCTCGAGCTGCTCCCGTCTCCGGCGGCCGACGGGATCGATTTTGGCCCGTGGTGCAGGGCGGTCGGCGGCAGGTGGAGAACGACGGGAACATAGCGACGGAGGAGGGCCTGCGGGGCGGTCGCTGGCGGCGGGCCGGGTGCTGGCGGTAGGCCAGGCGTTGGCGGCGGGGGCGGCCGATGGCGGCGGGGCCGGGTGCTAGCGGCTGGGCCGGGCGCTGGCGGCGGGGTGGGGACGAGATCCGCCGAGGACGACGAGCTCCATCCACGACGGGGACGGCGCGAGCAGGGGACGGCGGCGCTGGCGGCGGGGAAGGGTGACGGGAGGGGAGCTAGGGTGTCGGGGACGGCGAATGGTGGCGCTGGCGGCGGGGAAGGGCGGCGGCGGGGAACCCTAGCCCTAGCCAGCCATGGGAAAGGGACACGAGGGGGAGAGAGGTCGGGGCTCGGGGTGGGGCGTCTGGTCACGGGGGGCAGAGGTGTGTTCACGCGGTGGCAGTTTTTTCGTCATTCGTCCGAAATCATGGGGGCATTTTCGTATAGTGCATTTCAGAAGCTCGGGAAGCAGGGAAAAGCACCCCCGGCCCTGCTTTCGCTTGGAGGCGCTCGCGCAGTTCATTTCACGACGCTGCTTCTCACCAGCGCTTTTCAATTTTCTGCTGTTTGTTTGGGCTGGTGCTTTTGGACCTCAAAAGCTCCAAAAGCAGAAGCAGAAGCCCAAACAAACAGGGCCTAAAGGGATGTAGTACAATGCAAGATGCTTAGAAGAGGTGTTTAGAAAAATAAACCCTTTTTTTTTGTTAAACACCAATGCTTATTTATACTAGGCAGATCCCTAACTAAGCACCTCTCCTGTACAAACAAACACCGGTGCTTAAAAAAAATGTTTGGTTTATTTTTGTGAGCACTCACTGAGCATCTTGCATTGTATATGCCTTGTTAGGGCATCTCCAACCGGGCGACCCATCCCGCGCCCGCGCCTCCGGATGGGTCCAAACGGACAAAAACCCGGCCCAGCGCGCGGACCCATCCCTAAAACGGATGCCCGCGGCGTCCGGATCGACGCAAACCCGGCCCAAATCTTGGACGGGTTTGCGTGGCCGCGGACGCGAAAGGCTGGTCGCTCGCGTCCGCCCCATGTCCGTCCCTGGCCCGCGTGTCATAGGCATAGATAATATTTTTCATTAAATAGGAGTCATTACATTTTTTTTTAACTTCTACTCTATCCTAAATACGTACGGGGCCGGCGGCGTAGCCGGCAACTCCTCGCCGGCTCGCCGTCGGGCCGTGGATTTCACTCGACGCGGGCGGCTCGTACGCGTGAGGATTCCACTCCAGCTTTACGGGCCGGGTGGCGCGGCGGCGGCGGCGCGGGCCGCGGCGCGGGCCGCGGCGCGGGCGGCGGCGGCGGCGGCATCGGCGGAGGCCTTCATCCTCCTCCTTTCCGTCCGCGCACCTCGGGCGCGCTCGCGCTCCGCCTCCTACGGCGGAATCATCCGCATCCCGCACGGCCTCCGGCCTCCGCAGGCGGCGCGTTCCACGGCGGTGCGCGCCTCCGGGCGGACGCGGCCGGCGGCCTCGGGCCTCGTGGTTCTCCCGCCGCCGGCGCACGCGCTCTTGCCGGCCGCGCTCCGCCGAGTCGGCCGTCCTCCCGGGACGCGCCGCTCGGCGAGGGCATCCGGATGAGGTGACGGGCTGCTCGCATAGCGAGCAGCCTCGTTCTTCGGCCGAGGAGGTCGCCTAAACGGCGGCGGCCGGCCCGCCGTGTGGCCTCGTGCTCCTTGGTCACGCGCGTGAGGTCGGCGAGGCGCTCCTCGATGGCGGCGTTGATGTTCGCCAGCGCGAGGTCCTCCTCTTGGACGGGCTCCTCGGCGGCGGTCGCACCCTCCTCCGTGGCCTCGTACCAGCCGTCCCCGGTCTCGTGCCAGCCCTCCGCGGCCGCCTCCGCCATCTCCGCATCGCCGGCCTTCTTTGCCGCCGCCTCGGCAGCGACGCGGAGCGCCTCGTCGTCGGCGACCCACCGCGAGTCGGCGCGCTCCTCCTCCTCCGTCCGCGGGAACCCCGCCCGGCGGCGAGGAGAGCTTGGCCCACGTTGTCCGCAGGGTGCGAGGCATGGCGCCGGAGAAGGTGGAGGGGGAGAGGAAGGTGATGTCGGCTGTTTGAGACCGCCGCCGTCTTTATAGCCGGCGGCCTCGGCGGGAAACTAGGGCGCCAATGGCGTTTCGCGCGGGAACTTTCCCGCGCGTTCCACCGCCCGCCATGGCTGTCCCGTCGAGGCCTGCCATGGCGCAGCGCCGCGCAAGGAAGACGAACCACGTGGCGTCTCTTTGGGTCGCCGCGTTGGGCGCCGCGTGCGACCCAAACGGACACGCGGGGCGATGTCCGGGTGTCCGTTCGGTCACCCAAACGGCCCAAAACGGACGGCCCAGCGCGTCCGTTTGGGTCGCCCGGTTGGAGATGCCCATAGGGAAGCCGAGCAAAGCTGCCCAGAGAGAGATGGCCGCATCGACCCACATATAACGGCAAGCACGTCCATGTCCGAACTCATAGTGCTGGCATTACTGTTTACTGTTTAGCTGGGTGGTGTGGTGAGGGAAGCAAGCCGACAGGAACGCGCGTGGGGGCCGGAGCGAGGACACACGTAGAAGCAGTGGAGGAGGCCGGCGTTGCTATCTTTTACGTATCTGCGAGCCAGCGCCTTAAACAAAGCGGCCCGCCCTCTCTCCGGGGTGAGTAACGAGTAAACGAGGGCGTTGATTTCTTCCAGGATACATGGTTTGGTGTAGCACTGTTGCTTGCTAATCATCATGTGTTAAGAAGCCAATGAAAGGGAGCCGTTGTGGGGGAGCGGATAATGGGTGGTGCTCTGGAATTCCACCGCCGACTCCTCCGCCCGCCGGCCGGCGCTTTGGACGGTTCCAGGGAGCCAGCGTGCATGGGTCGATTATTAAACCAGCCACTGGCCGGAGTGCCGGTGCGCAAGTTGCCCATGGCGTGGCCCTCCACGCGATCGCCTTCCATCGCCCTGGCGCTGGCGCGCGCTCGTGCACTGGCTCGATCGGGCCGGCCACGCCTAGTGACGCCTCGTTATCGCTCTCCAGTGTTCCGGTTTCGTCGCCACCCGGGCTGGGCCGGTCGCTGCGTGCCAGTGCCACCCGCGCCGACAAGACAGGCGGCGCCGCAGACGGCACTGGACGGGCACCTACCGCCCTCTCGGCCTCTGCTTCCCCTGCCGCCGCGAATCCGGAAAAGAATTCCCCCGTTCTCTGGACTCTTTCCCTTGGCGGCGGCGTCGGAGACGCTCCGCTGCTTCCGATTCCGACTTGCGCCGGAAAACGACCGGGGAAGCGGCGGGGTTGCTTCCGATTCCGACCATGGCAGGCAGGCGGTGCTTGTCGAGTGCAGGCTGGCCAGATTTAGTTCTTTTGTGATGCCGGCACTAACAGCAGTGTGACATGGTAATCTCTGCCGGTTATGTATACGATGATCATAAGGGCATGAGCAATGGTGGCATACACAACTAGCTGTTCCATGTAAAAAAATTATCAGAAGCAATATGGTTAATTTTATTTCTTCAATGAAAGCTACAACTTTAGTCAGAAAAAGAGAGAAGAGACCCCACAAATATGACACTATGTATATCTTTCTCTCTCCAAAAAGCATGCTTTTTAGGGCATGCCCAATGCACTGCTCTAGACCTACTGCCTCACACCTTTAACTAGGTTCGGATGGTCCAAAGTAGGTTCGGATGAGGAGGCAGCCTCCTCTTCAAGAAGTGGGATCTTAAGCCTAAAAAATATGATTTTTGGAGAGAGAAAGAGATACATAGTGTCATATTTGTGGGATCCCTTCTCTTTTTTCTGACTAAAGTTGTAGCTTCTATTGGAGAGATAAAATTAGTCATGTTGTTTCTGACAACTATTTTACATGGAGCAGCTAGTTGTGTATGCCACCATTGCTCATGCCCTTAGGCTTAAGATCCCACTCCTTGAAGAGGAGGCTGCATCCGAACCTACTTTAAATCACCCGAACCTAGTTAAAAGTAGCTCTAGAGAAGTGCATTAGGCATGCCCTAATCAGTAGTAGCAGAAAAGTAAACAAATGCGTGCTTCATTGGGAACTCTACAGCGAGTCCATCAGTGCATGAGATCGATCATGCGTGTACTGCCTACGTGCAGTGGCCGTCTGTCTGGACAGGAAAAGTTCAGTCTCGCCTGCATCATCATGGCTACTGTATCGTCTTTTGATTGAAATTGGAGGCTCATGGCATCTTTGGGGCCGACATACGCCGGACACCGAAATTATTTGTTTTAGTTTATTTAGATCAGGCTGCAAATATAAAATCGGCCGTTTCGTCCCTTTGTTTGTTTGGGTCCGGGAGACAAAGGCTCGACGTAGTTCTTTGTAGATTTTTTTTATTGCAAATTTAATTTACATAGTGCAAAAAAAAACATAGATATCAAAAACCGGGCCGGAATTCTGGACCTATCTACTACTACTACTACTACTCCTCCTCCTCCTCCTCCTCGTCTTTGGTTAGGTCTAAAAGCTCCGGCATAGGTCACGGGGCCACACCTGCATTGGTGCACACACTGACCACTCGTCCCATGGCGACCTTGACGGTGATGGAGGGGTTGGTGCAGGCTGGCCACTGGCCCCATGGCAAACTTGCCGGTGATGGAGGGACCAACATTGCAGGTCCCAGGCAAAGTGGTGGGTCACCCCTGCCCGTTTCGCTTGCATCAGCTGGGTCTTGGCCGCCACGTCGTTGTAGATGAATTCCTAGTCGCCGAGGAAGCCCGCGGACCGACGCAAGACGAAGTCCTACCGTCCAAACGGGGGGGGGGCAGAGCGTGTGATGGCAGATGATCTCGTCGCACAATTCACGTCTTTAGGTCGGAACTGGTGGCACCGGCACATGGCGTGAACTGAGAAGCCACCTTCTGGGGGAGGTTGCGTCGTCCCACCCGGCCGACATCCACGAATCGTGGAGCGCCCACGCCACGTTCACAGGAATGTATGTGCGGTAGAGCTTTGCTTCGAGCCACGACGACAACCTAGCCTCGTGGTCGTTCTTCCTCTTTCAAAATGGCTAACCCTTGCCCATAGTGCTCGATTGGGGAAGTAGCCGGTGGATGGTGTACAAGTCTGCCTTCTTTTTGCAATGGCAAGTTCGTCGGGCGAGTGTAGCCACGCGCCCTTATAAAGGGAGTTGGACGCGACTGGCGTTGATGGCGGCCGCTGGAATCCGCGTACGTGCCTTTGATAGCGGCACAGAAGGCTGACGCGCGCGTAGAAAACGAAGCAAACACAGACACTACCAAGCTGACCCGAGGCCGAAAGGGGAGGGCACGCACATGGTTGCCACGGATATATTGATTTGCTCTTGTTGAGCCGCAAGGCTGGACTTTTCCCGACCCGCTTATGCGCGCCAATTAAAACACACCAAGACGATCTGTGTGCATCGGACTGCTGCCATACACGTGATGGGACGGCGAGCAACTAATTAAAACTTGGTAGTGGCTTGTGTTTGCCGGAGTAGTTGTCTATCTATCTGTTGAGCAAGGGGCCGGGAGAGATGGACATGTTGGAGTGTGTACGATTTGACTTTTCGGCATTAGAGGCTTAATTAATTTATGATTATTTTTTGAAGCAATTGGCAGAAGCACTGCCTTTTCATTTAGTAAGAAGGAAACTAAAACCAAACTGTACAACCCAAACTCATAATTTATGATTTATGAGGTACACATGACATGCCGGCATACTACCTTACCGTACAGTGGGGCCAGGCTAAATAGTTTTTTTTTAGATGGCTAAATAGGTTTGTGGTGGTGTGATAGTCGGCGACATCACACCTGACAAGTAGCTCTTCTTTTTTCCTCGGCCAAGGCCAATCTAATCATTGTGCATTTGCTTGGAAAGGAGGACACCCATGACCCATTACCACCACGGTGCATGAACGTACGAAGCCGCGCCACCGTGGCCTCACTACATGCAAATTGACCTGTCATGATGCGGAGAGGAGATGGATCGATGCACCGATCGACGTCTCCAGGACCACACCACAGACACGTACCTCTCTTGATCTTTCCACCTAGCTTCAGTTGCAACGTAGTAGGACAGTACGAGTATTACGTACGACCGCCTGGCTGATGTGTTTTTCTTGTAGATACAGCAACCTAGCTAGGCATGCAGTTGTAGTCCAAGCATGCTTCAAGTCTTGGGAGAAAAGCCCAACTAAAGCGCTTATGAAGTTGTCGTGTGTTTCCTGTTGCATGCTCCTCCTTGCGTGCTAGAGTTCGGCCGTGGTAACACATGAGTTCCAGTCACCTTCGAAAATAAGATCACCTCCTTCCTTGCCTCGTGAAGTGGCTGC
Source organism: Lolium rigidum (assembly GCF_022539505.1). Classification (NCBI taxonomy): domain Eukaryota; kingdom Viridiplantae; phylum Streptophyta; class Magnoliopsida; order Poales; family Poaceae; genus Lolium; species Lolium rigidum. Next base: position 42,033,322 of record NC_061514.1, on the reverse strand, counting down.
AAACTCGACGCCCCATGACAATGATACGTCGTCTCCCACTCCTGATATATGCAAATATGAAAATAAAAACATATTGAGAATTTTTTTTTTCTGTCTTCTACATATGCATTGGTCTTTTCTGGGTGGGTTTTTTTTTCTTTTTTTCTTTTTTGAGGGGATTCTGGGTGGGTTCAGTGATCAGTTTGCTTCCGTTGTCCAAACAGGGCCAGGTCAAGTTGGAATTTACAGAAGATGAGCCCAGTAATAGCAGAGCCCAGATTCAAATGCTTGTGTGATTTAGCCTACTCCATCCATTATACTGTTGGCTCAAAGCCCAGTCCAGAACATGTTACCCAGGGCAAATCCTTATTCCACTCTCCGCTCACCAACATAGGACACTTGGGCTAGCCCAATAGGTGTACGGAGTATCTTCCTCTTTCTTTTAATTTAATAATTTTATAAGTTTTTTTCTGCCTGTTTGTTCAAGTCTTAATTTATGTTTTATCTTGTTTTATGTTGCTTCGGTATATATTTTAATTACTTTTTGTGCATTCACTTGCATTCATAATGGATCTCTATTTGCCATCAAATAAAGTGATTTTTTTTCACATGTATATATTGTTTTCTTCTAAAAGTGTTTTTCTATGTTCGCTAAAAAACCAAGGAAATTTATAGTGCCATGTGAACTAAATGATTTTTTTAAAATAATGATCGACATTATTGGAAATACCTAGGTAGACTTCATGGATGCTCGAATATAATTAAAAAGTGCTTTATATACATGGAGTTCCATGATTATTTAATATGAATACATCCAAATTTTATGTGTTGTATTGATAAATTTAAGTATTTAAGAAAAAAGTCCAAATAATGTGTACAAACATTTTCCTATGTTGTGCTAAAAATGTAAATAAACTACTGGAAAATGAGGAGATAGAAAGATATCTATCTTTCTATCTAGCAAGGTGGGCGGGGATCTCGATGAACAAATCAACGGTCAAGAACACACCCACACCCACGCGTGTAAGTACAAAATCACTTCTAAACTACGGAAAATACTTTTATACTTACACGCATGTGTGTGGATTTACGGTCACCGTCTCCATTCTAAACTACATGTATATTGTATATTAATAATAAACTACAATGCGTCATAGAAACTATCATTAACATTTAAACTTTTGAATAGAAATAAGATATTTTTAGGAATCCTTCGTTGTCTTTGGGTTTCTTCATGTTTTCTTCTTATTATCTATTTTCAGCTTGATTTATGGATTTCTTTAGAAGTCGAATATTTTTTACACTATATGCTATGATCATTTTTATGTTTTTTTGAATCGTATTTAATATATATAGGAACAACATTTGGCAACTTATGAACATATATTTAGATATGTATGAATGTCTGCATAGATACACATGAACATTTATTCATACAGGGAAATTAACTTCAACATCATTAAATGTTTTGCAATACAGTCTTTTTAATAGAAACTTAATTATATAAAGTAAATCTATCTTCTAAGATTTACATAAAACAATTAATTGGCCACAAATTGATGGGTTAGTGTTGCCCATCTAGGTGTTCCTCTTTGCGACATTATACGACATGTCTAGCTATCGGTATTGCTGCGACAAGTGTGGTAATTTCTTTTGGAAGATGTGGAACCCAGACGGGCACCCAGTTTCATTTGAGAAACCAAAATGTCAGTTATTACAAGTTCACACCAAAACACCATGGACGAACTGAGCAACTTTTGCCCAGCTTCGTCAAAACTTAAGAACAAACTACTAGAACCACTAGCAACCGACAGAAAAACAGCAAGGTAAACTGAAAAAGACTACTCTTAAACGTAACAAGGAACATAACCATACAACGGAATTCAAAAACCCAGTCTGCTACAAGCAAAACAAGGAGACTAGCAGGACCTTCAGCACAGAATGAAGGACTATATGAAACTATCCTCCTTCTCAGAGGATCTGTGTCCAACCAATCTTTGTAGAGTTCTCCAAAACAAGTAGATATGGAATTAATCCCTGGAGCTTCAGTAGTTACATTCCAAATATAGTTAATTAGCGAGAGGACACGAAAAGACCAAGTGCTCTTGACTCTCGCGATCATCACAAAACTCACACCGTTCTACCTTTTTGCACCCCCTTGTCAACAAATTCTCCTTGGTCAGAATTCTATACGGCTCGTCAGTCGAATTAATATGACTGCAAGTTTCCAAGAGCTTTAACCACATATTTTTGGTTTCGTCGGGGTAAAAACCTTCTAAACATTAAGAGATCAAAACCCGAAATCGTTAAAAAAAGGCCGACATTCGCGAAGGGAAGGTAACTCGCTCCGCACGCGACAAGTGGCGCGCTGTGGTGCCAGAAAATCCGTGGGAAGTGGTCTCTCTGCTCGCCACGTGTCGCAAGGGGAAGCAAGGTGGGGATGGGGGAGGAGATAGAAGACTGAGTTGTGTCAGTTTTTCCCTTTTTCTTCTAGATTCGTTTTTTCAAAATGAAATATCTTGAGAACCGTAAGTCCAAATTGCAAACCGTTTTCACTTTTGAGATCCTCGTGTCGAGATCTTCAAAACTAGATCCCATGTTGATAGGTTTGGAGATACTTTTTTTCGTACTTTCAATAATATTATGATTGTACTTGTGGTGTGTACCCAACTGTACTCGTGTTTGAACTAATAAGTACTCATGTTTTTAGTGTATTTAGTGCAATTTTCCCTTTACTCGCTAACTGTACTCGCCCATGTGCGGGACTGTACCTGTACTTACGCGCGACTGTACCTGCTCGCGTGCGCAACTGTACTTCTGTACATGTACTTGCTCGTGTTCACGACTGTACCTGCTCGTATGCGCGTTTGTACCTGCTCGTGTGCGTGACTGTATGATGACCCACAAGTATAGGGGATCGCAACAGTCTTCGAGGGAAGTATTACCAATTTATTGATTCGACACAAGGGGAGACAAAGAATACTTGTAAGCCTTAACAGCGGAGTTGTCAATTCAAGTTTGCACTGGAAACAGGACTTGCTCGCAAGAGTTTATCAAGA
>NC_061514.1:41927397-42030184 GCF_022539505.1 Lolium rigidum | reverse complement strand
AGAGAGTGGATTTGGTGACTAGGTGTATACGTGAGCACGCGGTCAGCACCGTTGGATCTTGCCCATCTCACCTTGTCCACTAACGGTGACTACACGGTTGTATTGCACTTTTCATCTGCTACAGAATGCATGCACGTGGGACCCGCTTCAGAGAGAGAATAAAAAATGCAGATGATCTTACCTCTTGTCCTACATGTGTTTGTCACCGCTAACACTGATGTGCATATACGACGTGTTTGGTTCATCCTTTTGTAGCATAAACTGATAGCGGTGTAAACTGATTCCATTAAATCGTGTTTGCTTTTGTTCTTCCGTGATCTAATAACGTGGTACTACGTATCAAATATACCAGTCCAATATAAATTTGATTCCGGTGGAGATCCTTCGTAATCGGATAACGTTCCCGTTGTTGCGCTAGCTCCGGTTGGTGTGGCAAGTCGTTGACTGTAGTTGTCGCTGCCGCAAGCTCTCCTCTCGCGTTCGTTGCAGGCCAGTCGCCGCCGTTGCAAGCCATCCACTGCATCGTCCAGCGCCGTCGTCGAGAGCCATCAGCCGCTGTCGATAGCTGTCAGCCACCACCGTCGCAAGCCGTCCGCCGCCGCAAGCTGTCAGCTCTCTCCCCCGTCGCAAGCCTTCCGCCGTCGTCATCATCACTCGCTGCCGGCAAGTCGTCTGCCCTCCGCCGCCGCCGCAAGCCCGTCTGTCGCTGTCATCGTCGCTGTCGCGAACCTGTCCGCTGCTGCTGTCGGGCTACAACGTCCCCGTGTCCATCGCTGCTCGACGCATTGACATCGCGCGGCCGGCCTGTACCTGCTACTCTCGTACGCCTTGACTGAAATTTATATCAACAATCTTATACTCCCTAGCTGATCCAAACACTCTGAATTTGAGGACGGACAAAACACGAACCCAGGCAAAAGCTGGACGCCATGGACGCCCCTGCATTCACGCCGTCACGCCCCTCCATGGCCGGACAAGCGGGCCGACGTCGCTCGCCCCGTGGAGTGAGGGGCCAAGCCACCTCACCGGCGGCAGATGCTCGACCCCAAGGGGGACATCTCAGCCCCGCTCCGGCTATCTGCAACCAATCGAAGCATGTGAGGGTAGATCTCCGTCGAACCAGGTCGCCGGCCGAGATCTATCAGGTGCGGCGGCTAGTAATCCATTGCGTTGGAGGCGGAACCCCGCGGGCAAGCCATCGGCAGGGAACCGGAGGAGCTTTTCCGAGGCGGGAACTGCTGTCCACAGGTTGGGGACTAGAGAGGACTGAGGAGAAGCGGATGGAGGGGAAAGGGGTGGGCTACATCGGCGAGTAGGATCGGTCAACCAGGGAGGAAAGTGCTAATGGTGTAAGGCCGTACTAGAAGGCTTGTTTTTTAGAAGAGGACCACGCGCAGCCGCACAAGGTTATCATCTAACGGATAAACAAACGGCCGTTGGACACGTGGCAGTCAGTTACCGCGTGCTCACGTATACACCCGGTCACCAGGCTTCTTTTGTACAGATGAATCTACATTATCTTTATACGGTTCATGATACTTATCAAAATTCTTCTTAGGCAATTCATAATGAGAGGCAAAAGCTTTATAAAGATTTGCAACAACTTGGGAATCAAGACCATATGTAGCACTCATATTACGAAATTTATCGAGTATCCATAAAAGCTTCAATGCATTTATAATCATAAATTATACCCGATTCTCTATCTTTGTCGTTCTCCCATCCTTCAGTATTTTCTTGGATCCGATCAAGAAGGTCCCTTTTAAACTCTTCTTTGTTGCGTGTAAATGATCCGGAACAAGAAGTATCCGAGCAAGGTCTTGTCTTGAAAAGAAAGTCTTGCATAGAAATTAGCAATAATAACATTACAAGGAAGCTCATGAATGGGGCATTTGAGCATTAAAGACTTCAATCTCCCCCAAGCTTGGGCAATAATTTCTCCATCATGAGGCCGGAAATTATATATGCGGTTCCAATCTTTGTGAATTTCACTTGGAGGATAGAATTTAGAATAAAATAAAGGCACAATGTCCTCCCAATCAATAGAATCACCATTCTTCAACAATTTATACCAATGCGCCGCTTTACCAGACAGCGATATAGTGAATAGTTTCTTTCTAACTTCATTCATAGCAATACCTGCACATTTGAATAACCCACATAATTCATGCAAAAACAGTAAATGATCACCAGAATGGACAGTTCCATCCCCTTCATAGCGGTTATCCATAACACGTTCAATAATTTTCATAGGTATTTTATATGGTACTACTTCCTCACCTGGCGCCTCATCCACTACCGTTGCAGTAGTAGTAGATTTCCCAAATAGAAATTGAAGAGAAGATCTCTCCATAATGACTTATAGCAGACGAGCAGAAATAAAATCAGCACAAACAGTAAAGGTTTTTCTTACCAATTCCACTTACCAATAGCGCTTCACTCCCCGGCAACGGCGCCAAAAAATAGTCTTGATGACCCACAAGTATAGGGGTTGTATCGTAGTATCTTCGATAAGTAAGAATGTCGATCCCAACGAGGAGCAGAAGGTGTTGACAAGTAGTTTCGATGAAGGATTCACTGTAAATGCTCACAGACAAGTATTCAAGGGGTTTTGATGTAACAGATGAATAAAGTACAAGTAAGTAAAATGCGAGAGAAATAATTGCAGCGAGTGGCCCAATCCTTTTTAGCACAAAGGACAAGCCGGTTTGTTTACTTATAATGACCAAACGTTCTTGAGGACACACGGGGATTTTAGTCTAGTGATTTCGCTTCATGTAGCTAAATAATCTTCATTGTTTTGATAAGTGTTGTGTGGGTGAACCTATGCTAATGCACCGCCCTTCCTAGGACTAATACATACTTGTGATTATACCCCTTGCAAGCATCCGCAACTACAAGAAAGTAATTAAGATAAATCTAACCACAGCCTTAAACTCGAGATCCTGCGATCCCTCTTGCATCGGTATACTAACGGGGGCTTAGGTTTCTGTCACTCCGGCAACCCCGCAATTAGCAACCGAATACAAGATGCACTCCCCTAGGCTCATAAATGGTGAAGTGTCGTGTAGTCGACGTTCACACGACACCACTAGAAGAATGACACCACAACTTAAATATCATAACATTGAATATTACTCAACCGTAATTCACTACTAGCATTTAGACTTCACCCATGTCCTCAAGAACTAAACGAACTACTCACGAGACATCATATGGAATACAATCAGAGGTGATATGATGATGAATAACAATCTGAACATAAACCTTGGTTCTATGGTTTCACTCAATAGCATCAATAACAAGTAGAGAATAACGCCGGGAGAGTTTCCCCTATCAAACAATCAAGATCCAACCCAAATCGTTACAGCGGTGACGAGGTGCAGCGGTGGTGATGGCGGTGTAGATGGTGGAGATGATGATGATGATGATGGAGATGATGTCCAGCTCGATGACGATGGCGATGGCGTCGATTTCCCTCTCGGGAGGGAATTTCCCCGGCGGATTCCTCGCCCGCCGGAGAGCTCTTTTCTCTCTGGTGTTCTCCGCCCCGCGAGGCGGCCGTAACTCTTCGTGAGGTACCCTCCGTGGCTTAGGTTTTCGGGACGAAGGGTTTCGCGAAGAAAAGGAGGCGAAAGGGGCCGTGGGGCCCCCACACCACAAGGTGGCGCGGCCGGGCCATGGGCCGCGCCGCCCTATGGTCCGGGCCCACCTTGGGTCCCCTCTTCTCCCCCTTCTGGCTCCCTCCGTCATCCGGAAAAATAGGAATTTACGTGTAATTTCCTTCCACAGTTGATCTTCCGAAATATTGCGTTCGACGAGTGCTTTTTCCAGCAGAATCCTCGGCTCCGGTGCTTGATCCTCCAATAATGATGAAACATGCAAAATAGATGAAATAACATAAGTATTGTGTCCCAATATGAAATATATCAATGAATAACAACAAATTATGATACAAAATAGTGATGCAAATTGGACGTATCGATCCATCGTCCCAGCATTCAATGGAGGCATGAACCCACTATCGAGCATAAATACTCCCTCTTGGAGTCACAAGTATCAACTTGGCCGAGCCTCTACTAGCAATGGAGAGCATGCAAGAACATAAATAGCACATATATGATAGATCAATAATCAACTTGACATAGTATTCAATATTCATCGGATCCCAACAAACACAACATGTAGCATTACAAATAGATGATCCTGATCATGATAGGCAGCTCACAAGATCTAAACATGATAGCACAAGAGGAGAAGACAACCATCTAGCTACTGCTATGGACCCGTAATCCAAGGATGAACTACTCACGCATCAGTCCGGAGGCGGGCATGGTGATGTAGAGCCCTCCGGTGATGATTCCCCTCTCCGGCAGGGTGCCGGAGGCGATCTCCAGAATCCCCCGAGATGGGATTGACGGCGGCGGCGTCTCAGTAACTTTTCTCGTATCGTGGCTCTCGGTACTAGGGTTTTCGCGACGGAGAGAATAAATAGGCGAAGGGGCAGAGTCGGGGGACGCCCGAGGGGCCCACCCCATATGGCGGCGCGGCCAGGGGTGGGGCCGCGCCCCCCTATGGTGTGGCCGCCTCGCGTCCCCTCTTCGTCTCCTCTTCGGTGTTCTGGAAGGCTCCATGGAAAATAAGACCGTGGGCTTTTGTTTCGTCCAATTCCGACAATATTTCCTGTGTAAGATTTCTGAAACCAAAAACAGCGTAAAACGAGAACCGGCGCTTCGACATCTTGTTAATAGGTTAGTACCGGAAAATGCATCAAAATGATGTAAAGTGTATATAAAACATGTGAGTATTGTCATAAAACTAGCATGGAACATAAGAAATTATAGATACTTTTGAGACGTATCAAGCATCCCCAAGCTTAGTTCCTACTCGCCCTCGAGCAGGTAAACGATAACAAGGATAATATCTGAAGTGACATGCTACTATCATAATCTTGATCAATACTATTGTAAAGCATATGAGATGAATGAAGTGATTCGAAGCAATAGTTTGCTAACAAAAAGATAATGACTAAAAAACTGAATCATATAGCAAAAACTTTTCATGAATAGTACTTTCAAGACAAGTATCAAAAAATACTTGCATAAGAGTTAACTCATAAAGCAATAGATTCAAAGTAAGAGGTTTCGAAGCAACACAAAGGATGATTAAGTTTCAGCAATTGCTTTCAACTTGTAACATGTATATCTCATGGATAATTGTCAACATAAAGTAATATAACAAGTGCAATAAGTTAACATGTAAGAATCAGTGCACACAATTGACACAAGTGTTTGCTTCTAAGATAGGAAGAAGTAGGTAAACTGACTCAACATAAAGTAAAAGAAAGGCCCTTCGCAGAGGGAAGTAGGGATTACTCATGTGCCAGAGCTTTTTATTTTGAAAACATGGAAACAATTTGGGATTTCTATTTTCGTGCCCCTGCTTCGTTAGTTGTACTCAGTTTTCCCCAGCTCGTTAGTTTTTCCTCAGTTTTCCCCTCCCTCTAGTTTGAAACCCATCGAAGACGCGGGTTGCCGTCAGGTCGGAGGCCTTACCGTTACCGTGAGGTCGGTTCCTCGCCGACCGTCTCGTGCCGACGGGTGGATCCATCTACCGCCGACGCGTGGGCCGTTTTATTTATCGATTGTATACGCGGTGCTGCCAATGACAAATGGGGCCGCTCTATGGGCTGCCGCAGCCAATGACCAAGTGGGTCGTCTATTTATTTATAGTAAATTATATATTGCCGCTCCGTGGGGCCTCCGCAGTCAATGACCGCTGTGGTCGTCTATTTTATTTAGAGAATATAATATAGAGCCGCTCCGTAGGGGCCGCCTCAGCCCATGGCAGGTGACTATTTTCGCAGCTTAATCTAAAGTGACTTTTATGCTAAACATTGTGCATCCCGGCGTTGACCTAGCAGATGGCGGCGAGGATGTGGTGCTCGAATAATAGTGGAAATGCGATATTATTTTTTACATGCATAATATATAGAAAATAGCTAGATCTCTAAATCGATGCATATGAAGCTACATATATATTCTTGGTCATGATCCCCTTAATTATCTAAAGGGGATGGATGCATGGCTTCACGTCGTCGTCGCTTTCATCATCGCATCTTCGTCGTCCGAGTAGTAGTACCTCCCGCACATTGTTCCGTCAAACACCTTCACTGTGAGCACATCATCGCCTTCATATTTGAAGTGTATGAACCAGCCGAAATCCACACCGTGCGCGATGGCGAATTTCTCCCAGCCCTTGTCGAGGTACATCCGGCCTTGTCCGTCAAATAGGACCTCCACGGTCCGGAGACGAGGACCGCAGCTCAGCCTGCTCGCGGATACACCTTAGCTGGCTCCTTGCCGTCAAGATAGTCCGCAAATTTTTTTGGGAGTTCCCGCAAAGAGATCGAGCGCCGATCGTTTGAAATTAGGGAACCCTTGAAATTAAAGGTTTTTTAGAACATGCCCATAATTAATCACATGCATCATATATGTGGGAACGCGTACGTACCTTCTTGACCAAAGGGTCTTCATAGACGACGATGAAGAACTCCTCTATGATCAATGGCAGTGTTGACGGTGGTGGTGGCAATGATGATGATCCACTTCCCATTCCCCTTCCCCTTCCCCTTCCCCTTCCGGTCCGCGTCCGAGACGTGGAAGCCATGGCAATGGATAAAGTGTATGTGAACGAAGAAGAGAGAGGCAGAACCTATTGACACAAGGGATGGCCGTGTGGGTGTTTATAAGGGAGAGATGACCGTTGTAGGGGTTTACACAATAAAATAAGGAGGAGATGACCGTTGTGGGGGTTTATACACAATAAATTAATTAAGGAGGAGACGACCGTTGTGGGGGTATATATCTCAACAAAAAAAGTAATGCGGACTATGTTGACTAGTTTATCATTTTACGGTGAAAAGTAATGCCTAAGACTACTCATAGTGGGAGTAACTTGGGTAGTAACATAGAGCTATGTTACCATAACATCACATTTTCCAAGATTAGATGAGTCTACAACCTAATTAATATGGCTTTGCATGACACTACACATATGTTACTTCCCACTATGAAGGTAGTAACATAGAGTAGTAACATGTGCATGTTACTACTCTATGTTACTCTCCACTATGACTAGTCTAAAAGAAAAGTAATGGCTACGAGAAATCGGTGATGGTTTATCGTTTTTTGCGTGAAAAGTAATGGCTACAAGAAATCGGTGATGGTTTATCGTTTTTTGCGTGAAAAGTAATGGGTACAAGAAATGGGTGATGGTGTATCATTTTTTGCGTCATAAGTAATGGGTCCAAGAAATGGGTGATGGTGTATCATTTTTTGCGTCATAAGTAATGGGTCCAAGAAATGGGTGATGGTGTATCATATTTTTGCGTGATAAGTAATGGCTACAACAAAATCGGTGATGGTTTATCGTTTTTTGCGTTGAAAGTAATGGCTACAAGAAATGGGTGATGGTGTATCATTTTTTGCGTGAAAAGTAATGGCTACAACAAAATCGGTGATGGTTATCATTTTTTGCGTGAAAAGTAATGCATGGCTACAAGAAATGGGTGATGGTGTATCATTGTTTGCGTGAAAAGTAATGGCTACAACAAATCGGTGATGGTTTATCATTTTTTGCGTGAAAAGTAATGCCTAAAAAGAGTTTATAATTTAGCTCGTGAAAAATAATGCAGAAAACCAAACTTTAGCGTACTAGGTAACCGCCCTTTCGCATACATAGAGTGTGGAAGCTAACCGACGAGAGAGAGAGAGAGGGTGGTGGCCCCGACCAGAGAGAGATAGGGGTTATCCTCGCCCGTTAGATCATACGATCAACGGTCGGCGGGCATGATCCGCGTGACATGGGCTAGACCAATCAGTGGCAATGTTGGGCGTCCGTGAGAGTTTGTGAAGGGAGAGGGCAAACCGAGTAGTATCAAGAAACCAAGGGCAAGTGAGTAGTAAACAGACTAAGGGATTCAAATATGAGATTTAAAAAATGGAAAATGCGTGTTTTGTACAATGAAACCCATCTTGGCCTACCTCAAACTATTTGCAATACCAATATACATCGGTGTGAGAATTGTGGCCTCATTTAGACAAAGTATGTTTTGGGGAAAGCTGTTTTGGGTAGGGCTTATTATGGAAAACCATGCACCTTCATAGCTACTAGGTGATTTGAGAAGTGGCAATTTGTGGTGAAACTTGATTTATCTATGATTTATCTATGATTTGAGAAGTGGCAATTTGTGGTAAAGACTCCATGAGTAAGTGCCACTCTTTTTCGGATTTTTTTGCACATTAAATAACTCATTTAACTAGTTAATCCCATTTGTTGACTCTCCGTTGACCAGCCACTTGAGGGTAAAACCGAGTATATTGCACTAGCCAGCATTAGCACTCGAGGAGAAAACTGAGCACACAAAAAATGCTAGTATATGACTCGAGGGTATACCCGAGTATATCTAAATTTCCGGGGTTAGACTCGAGGACGCGTGTTGCGGTGCGTAAGTGGAAGACGTGCCATTGTTGACGCGTGTCGCGGTGCGTACGTGCAAATAGTGGACGCGTAGGACGCGGGTCGCATTTAGGACGCGTAAGCCCCTCCCTCCCTCCCTCTCGCACACGGTCGTCTCATTCTCGCTCACGCACGAAACCACCCCTCTCACGTCCCATCAACTTCTCCAAATCGAAAACCCCAACCGCCGTACGCACGCTACCCCGCCGGCGATGGAGAAGAAGAATGCGCCGGCGGCCGTCGCCTCCGAGCCCGTCAACTCCGAGCCCGTCGCCTCCGCGCCCGTCGCCGCCGAGCCGGCCGCCGCCGAGCCCGTCGCCGCCGAGCCGGCCGCCGCCGAGCCCGTCGCCGCCGAGCCGGCCGCCGCCGAGCGCGTCGCCTCCGAGGGCGGCGCATCCAAGCGCGGCTCCTCCGTGAACCGGGCCTCTCTCTCGGCTGATGGACCACTTCACCGGATCGGCGAATGCTTGCCGGCGAACGAGGAGTACGCCGACACGTACTCCGCCATGAGGCAAGTCCGTAGAAATTGGCGCTCAGGTTTGCCTCGAGCCCGACGTGCACTTGGACGAATGGATCATGCTAGACCACGCCCTTCCACACGTCGCCGTGTTCACCTTCCTCCAACTCGGCACATCACGCTACGTCACCATAGATCTATCGGAAGTTCATACAAGGTTCAACTTCCTCCATATCTACCTCTTTATTTTCAATCTTAAACATCTTAGTGCTGAATGTTATCGTGCTTGCCCGGATACTACTTCGTCGGATTTTGCCGTGGCGTCATCGTGCTTGCCCGGAAGAACCCGCCGCACAAGATACGGCTTCGAACCCACTCACAAAGAAATACACTATGTTTGAGGCGCAGATGCCATCTATTTTCCCGAAATCGCCGATCGTGATCAAATCCCCGACTATGGTCTTCGTTACCGCACATTACCCGTCGGAAATTGGTTGGGTCGATGAGAGCACTCCAACTAAGGATATAGATAAAGATTGGGAAAACAGATTTTCGATGAAGAACCATTGTCCGCGTTGCATTACACCGTTCAATGGTGAACCGTATGCACTAGTCGTGGACAATTTAGAGCACGGAAGAATAGTGTGCACCAATGTACAGCTTGCAAGCAGCGCACGAGCACCTGTCAAGATGGAGACACTAATTTCATTTCCGAACTTGGACATCGAAGTTCTACCTCGTGAAGTCGGATGGTGATCTGCTGCTTGTGTTGTTGGTCGGCGTGGCTTTGGCGGGCAGACCATTGGTGTACCGTGTGGACACTCAGAGCCGCTCTCTCCATCCGGTCAGTAACATTGGCATTAATGCCTTCTTCGTGAATTATATCCGGTGTATCTCCGTCGACACCAGAGTGTACCCGACACTTCGACCTGGCTGCATCTACTACACGGATTTGGGTTATATCAGAGAGTACTCTCATGATACAAAGGCCCGGGAGGAGTGGCCGTAACGTGTGGATAGAATAGGAAACTACGGTATGAGAAATGAACACAAGCCATACCGTTTGGAGGATGTATTGGCCGCACACCGCGGACGGAGGGAGTTCAATCAATATTTCCTTGGGGTAATGCACGGCTGGCGCAACGACGAAATATATGAGGAGGACTGAAGAACAAATTCATTCATCCTAATCTTCTTGTTGTCCATACATTGCGTGCGTCTTGTATATTACAACGTTATTGGCTGCTTTTGGCTGCTGTATGCGGCTTCCCTATGTATTATACTTAGCTTTCGATTATGCAGTTGTCAATTTATCATATACTAGCTTCTACATTTGGTACTAGATTTGCTGCCATATTGGGCAAAAAACGAGGGCCAAAAGGCATAAATAACCCCAGAGATTTGCTACTAGATTTGCTGCCATATTGAAGAAAGACAGAAATAGAAGCTTCTCTAGATTTGATACTAATTTGGTGAAAAAGACAGAGAGAGAAAGAGGGGAAAAGGTGCTCTTAAAAATGCCAATTTGGGCCGACAGAGACAAAACCCAGCTCCTGCTCACGTGCAACCAAACGCTTCTCGTCCTGTCCCACGCGGTCCCTTTCTACCAGCCCCACGCGACGCGGCCCCACACGTCGCGGCCCCACAGACGACGCGGCGCAACACGCCGAGCACGTAACGTCCAAATAAACGGATTCCTTCCGTCTGAGCTCGTTCTGCGGGTTTCAAACTAGAGGGAGGGGAAAACTGAGGAAAAACTAAGGGGCTGGGGAAAACTGAGTACAACTAACGACCCGAGGGCACGAAAATAGAAATCCCAAACAATTTTGTCAACCGTAGTAATAATTCATATTTGTTATGCATAAAACTCCCTATAAGTTGCAAGCCTCATGCATCGAATATCAATAGTGCCCGCACCTCGTCCTAATTAGCTCGGATCTCCATGGATTATCATTGCATTACATATGTTTCAACCAAGTGTCACAAAGGGGTACCTCTATGCCACCTGTATAAAGGTCCAAGGAGATAAATCGCATTTGATTTCTCGATTTTGATATATCTCAACTTGAGGACATCCATACTGGGATAACATAGAAAACAGATAATGGACTCCTCTTTTTAATGCTTAAAGCATTCAACAACAAATAATATTCTCATAAGAGATTATGAGGATTAATGTCCAAGCTAAAACTTCCACCATGATACATGGCTTTGGTTGGCGGCCCAATGTTCTTCTCTAACAATATGCATACTCAAACCATTTAATCATGAGAAATCTCCCTTACTTCAGACAAGACGAACATGCATAGCAACTCACATGATATTCAACAAAGTAAAAAGTTGATGGTGTCCCCAAAAACATGGTTACCGCTCAACAAGCTGTTGGAGATATGCCCAAGAGGCAATAATAAAATGGTTATTATAATATATCTTTGTGTTTATGATAATGTTTACATACCATGCTATAATTGTATTAACTGAAACATTGATACATGTGTGTTATGTAGACAACAAAAAGTCCCTAGTATGCAAACTAGCTTGTTGATTAATGGATGATTAGTTTCATAATCATGAACATTGGATGTTATTGATAACAAGGTTATATCATTATATGAATGATGTAATGGACACACCCAATTAAAGCGTAGCATAAGATCTCGTCATTAAGTTATTTGCTATAAGCTTTCGATACATAGTTACCTAGTCCTTATGACCATGAGATCGTGTAAATCACTTATACCGGAAAGGTACTTTGATTACATCAAACGCCACTCGCGTAAATGGGTGGCTATAAAGGTGGGATTAAGTATCCGGAAAGTATGAGTTGAGGCATATGGATCAACAATGGGATTTGTCCATCCCGATGACGGATAGATATACTCTGGGCCCTCTCGGTGGAATGTCGTCTAATGTCTTGCAAGCATATGAATAAGTTCATAAGAGACCACATACCACGGTACGAGTAAAGAGTACTTGTCAGGAGACGAGGTTGAACAAGTTATAGAGTGATACCGAAGATCAAACCTCGGACAAGTAAAATATCGCGAGACAAAGGGAATTGGTATTGTATGTGAATGGTTCATTCGATCACTAAAGTCATCGTTGAATATGTGGGAGCCATTATGGATCTCCAGATCCCGCTATTGGTTATTGGTCGGAGTGAGTACTCAACCATGTCCGCATAGTTCACGAACCGTAGGGTGACACACTTAAAGTTGGATGTTGAAATGGTAGTACTTGAATATGGAATGGAGTTCGAATATTTGTTCGGAGTCCCGGATGAGATCCCGGACATCATGAGGAGTTCCGGAATGGTCCGGAGAATAAGATTCATATATAGGAAGTCATATTCCAAGTTTGGAAATGATCCGGTGCATTTATGGCAGGTTCTAGAAGGTTCTAGAAAAGTCCGGAAGAATGGCACTTTGGAAAGTGGAGTCCCGAAGAGACTCCACTTGCATGACCAGCCAACCCTAAAGGGGAGGAGTCCAAGGTGGACTCCCCTAGGGTGGCCGGCCAACCCACCTCAAGGAAAGGTGGGAGTCCCACCTTGAGTGGGACTCCCTCCTTGAGTAGGTTTCCCACATATGGGAGGTTTTAGTGTTGGGGTCTTATTCGAAGACTTGGACTAGAACTCTTGGGGCTTCCACCTATATAATGAGGGGCATAGAGAGGGGGCTGGCCACTTCAAGCCTTAGCCTTGGCCGCACCCCTTAGAGGGCCGGCGCCCAACCCCCCTCTCTCCCCAAACCCTAGCGGTCTCTCTCCTCCACCACATCCCGCACGCTTAAGCGAAGCTCCGCCGGATTTCTCCACCACCACCGACACCACGCCGTCGTGCCGTCGGATTCAAGAGGAGCTACTACTTCCGCTGCCCGCCGGAACGGGGAGGTGGACGTCGTCTTCATCAACAACCGAACGTGTGACCGAGTACGGAGGTGCTGCCCGTTCGTGGCGCCGGAACCGATCGTGATCAAGATCTTCTACGCGCTTTTGCAAGCGGCAAGTGATCGTCTACCGCAGCAATAAGAGCCTACTCTTATAGGCTTTGGAATCTCTTCAAGGGTTAGTCTTGATCATCCCCTCGTTGCTACCGTCTTCTAGATTGCATCTTGGCTTGGATTGCGTGTTCGCGATAGGAAAATTTTTGTTTTCTATGCAACGTTATCCTACGAGTGGTATCGAGCCGTGTCTATGCATAGATGGTTGCACGAGTAGAACACAATGGTTTGTGGGCGTTGATGCTTTTGTTATCTTTAGTTGAGTACTTTGCATCTTTGTGGCATAGTGGGATGAAGCGGCTCGGGCTAACTTTACATGACCGCGTTCATGAGATTTGCTCCACGCTCGACATGCAACTTGTATTGCATAAGTGGCTTTGCGGGTGTCTCGTCTCTCCTACTATAGTGAAGATTCAATTTACTCTTCTATTGACAACACTAGTATCACCGTTGTGGTTCATGTTCGTAGGTAGATTAGATCTCACTCGAAAACCCTAAACCACGTAAAATTTGCAAACCAAATTAGAGACGTCTAACTTGTTTTTGCAGGGGTTTGGTGATGTGATATGGCCATGATGTGATGATGAATATGTATGAGATGATCATTATTGTATTGTGGCAACCGGCAGGAGCCTTATGGTTGTCTTTAAATTTCATGTTGAGTAGTATTTCAAAGTAGTTGTAATAGTTGCTACATGAGGTGAACAACCATGAAGACGGCGCCATGGACCTTGACGCTACGCCGATGATGATGGAGATCATGCCCGTTGATGATGGAGATCATGTCCGTGCTTTGGAGATGAAGATCGAAGGCACAAAGACTAAAGGGCCATATCATATCACATATGAATTGCATGTGATGTTAATCCTTTATGCATCTTATTTTGCTTAGATCGCGACGGTAGCATTATAAGATGATCCCTCACATTAATATCAAGATAATAAAGTGTTCTTCCCTCGTATGCACCGTTGCCAAAGTTCGTCGTTTCAAAGCATCTCGTGATGATCGGATGTGATAGATTCAACGTACATATACAACGGGTGTAAGCCATGTTGCACACGCGGAATACTTGGGTTTGCTTGACGAGCCTAGCATGTACAGACATGGCCTCGGGACAACGGAAACCAAAAGGTTGAACACGAGTCATATGGATGATATGATCAACATGTTGATGTTCACCATTGAAGCTACATCATCTCACGTGATGATCGGTTTTGATGTAGTGGATTTGGATCGTGTACCACTTAACAACTATGAGGGATGTTGTATTAAGTGGGAGTTCATTAGTAATTAGATTAAAACATGAACTAATTATCATAAACATAGTCTGAGTAGTATTTTGAATTAATTTTGTAGTATTGGCATCCGTTTTTCTACCATGCGCTAGTCTTATTATTGAGATAGAAATACTCGTTAAAATCTGATAAGAAACTTTACGGATTGGTACCGTATTGTTAAAGAATCAAGAATTGATTAAGTCCTATTGCAAACTTTTAGTAAACCTCACATTGTTGATTCAAAGAGCTATGGTTTAAATTAGTACCTACAATTATCTTGTCTCCGTGAAACTTGATGTTCAAATTCGTTTGAAAAGTAAGGAGCTGAAAAGTTTGTTTTCAGAAATAAGCGAGGTATGAGATATATGAGATATCTAAGACCTTACTGCAAGATGATAGAATATAATCTAGTGAGACTACATAAACTCATAAGTTTTATGGGAATGTACGAAGGTTGAAGACGCCCGGCGTCCCAATCCTCCAACTATTGGGGCACTAACGATATTCGCATATCCATGAAGTGATCGTCCTTAGTATGCACCGTTGCTAAGACTCGTCGTTTCGAAACATCTCGTGATAATCGGGTGTTATCGATTCTACGTGTGCATACAACGGGTGCAAGCCAGATTTGCACATGCGAATACTAAGGTTAAACTTTACGAGCCTAGCATGTACAGACATGGTCTCGGAAAATCGTCATGATATGGTGGATAAAATTATGAGTGAAATTGTTCATCATATTACAAAGTTACTAATAGTAAAATCTGGAACACTTGTCATATGATGATCAACTTCAAAGTAAGAACCTCAAGGTTATTGGTATTTGACCAACAAACCTAGAAGTCAATGATGTTGAAGTGTTTTTCTGAATAATGAGGAAAGCTAAAAGAGAAACTATAAAAGATATTTTGGCAGAAAGAAAAGAAAAGACTAGAAAGTCTAGCTCAGGTGTATATAAATGATATACATGTTATGGATGTATTCCTCGTTTGGTCACACAATAAAATTCTTGGGTATTAGTACCATATTGGTTGGTATGAAGTGTCATACAAAACAACGCAATACAAGAATACAATGGCCTAAGTGACTGACAAGGAATATGATAGAAATGCACTTCTGGAACAAAAATAAAGTGTTATTATGTTCGTCGTTGGCATTCTATCTAGCCCTTAGAATTTATAATAAAGAACTTAATAATTGTTATTTTGCTCTGGTCAAATGAAAACAATGAGTTGTCCAAATTATGACATTACTCCATGTATGATGGATAAGTTATTATAAATCTTAATGGTGAAACATACATACATAACACTGACGCTAAAATGCCATAAGGCAAATGATTTGAATTCCACTTATTTGTGGAACCGCCATTTAGGTCATGTTAGAAAGGAACGTATGAAGGAACTCCATGCAAATGGATTTTTGGAGTCACTTGATTTTTGAATCATTTGACGCTTGCAAATCTTTTCTAAAAAGAATGACTGAAATACCGTTCATAGGCCAAAAGTTGAACGGGCAACTAACTTAGTGGAAAAATACATGATGATGTATGTGGTTCACTGGGCATAGTTGTGTGCGGAAGATTCTTCTACTTCATGAAAACTTTCAACAATGAATTGAGTATATATATGTGGATATATTCAATAAGGAAGAAGTTTGAAACATTTGAATGGATTCAAATAAATTTCAGCATGAAGTGGAAATCATCGTAATAGAAAAGTCAAATATCTATGATTGGATCATGGTAGAAATATTTGAATTAGGAGTTTTAGCGAACATCTAAGAGAGTTATGAAATTGTTCTACAACTCACATTTCTTGGAATATCATAATGATGATATAATATCCGAGATATGTATCCAAACCTTGTTGGATTAATGATGAGATAAAATATTATGACGCCATTATATTTTTTGGATTATGCTTTAGTGACTACCGCTTTTACACTGAATAGAGCATCATCATGATCCGTTGAAATGACACCATACGAGTTATGGTATGGGTATAAACCCTAATAGTCTTTCTTTAAATTTTGGTCTAAGAGTTTACAACCAAAATCGGATGAATGTCTTTGTTGGTTATCCCGGAGATTTAATTGGGAATTCTTCCCACGAGACAAAGACAAAAGTGTTTGTCAATGTTTCTTATTTCCGAGAAATTGTTTCTAGTGAAGTATTTGAGTGGGAGGACAATATAATTTGATAAGGTTTATGAACCCGAGCATAATGATCGAGTAGCGCGAGCATCGGAATTTGTTTCGGAAGCAGCCACGACGATCATGGCTCCCATGACTACAAAGTGTTTTAGCCATGGAGATCGAAGCACATATTGAACCTTGTAGGTATGGTTTACTTTGTGATCAAATAAATGATTTGTGAACAAAGGATTGATTTTGAATAATGATAAACCAACTACAAACAAAGAAGTTATGATGGGCCCTGACTCCGTTAAAATGGCCATGCGCCATGAAATCCAAGATAGATAAATACTTTTTGAAAGTAAATGGATCTATAAAATTGATGGACTTGGATGGAATATCCTTAAAGAAGCTCGACTTGTAG
Organism: Lolium rigidum; assembly: GCF_022539505.1. NCBI lineage: Eukaryota > Viridiplantae > Streptophyta > Magnoliopsida > Poales > Poaceae > Lolium > Lolium rigidum. The sequence continues at coordinate 42,013,368 of NC_061514.1, read as the reverse complement.
AAAAATTGTTTACGACAAAGTTCAAAGAGTTGACTACGATAAGATTAGATCTTCCGTAGCAATGCTTATAGTCTATGTGGATTATTCTAGTAATCACTACATATTTCTTTTATGAGATATGCTAGTAGGATGGCAAAATACACTACTTAACGAAGTGTGTATTAAAGGTGTATACAAGATACAACCAAGAGTTTTGCTGGTCCGTGGAATACTAGATAGGTATACAAACTTCAATTGGATGAAGTAAGTATCACGGAGTTAGAATCTTCACCGGATGAAATAGTCAAAGAGTTTTTGATTTCATCGAGAGACGATGAAGAGGCTTGCATTTGCAAGAAATTAAGTGGGAGCGCTAAGACACATTTATAATACTTTATGTAAGTGACATATAGTTGGTTATAAATGATGTAATTATATACTTGATTAAAAGGTTTCATTGAGAATTAACTTCAATGAAAGGATATGGACTCGAAACAAATTTAGTGTCAAGATCTATGAAGATAGATTGAAACACATAAATAAGTTTAAGTCAAAGTACATATGATGGATATTGAAGTAGTTCAGTATAGAAATATTAAGAAAATGTTCTTGTCATGTGAAGGTTTAACAAGACTTGAGTGTATCTGACACTCAATGAGTAAAAACACATGAGTGATTATAGATCACGAATAACATGTACACACTAGTAGGAAAACCCTTATAGGCGGACCTTAGTTCTGTGGCGCACCAGAAAATATGCGCCACAGAAATTTATTTTGTGGCGCACCAGGCAAGGTGCGCCACAGAAACAGCTTAATTTTGTGGCGCAGCGGCCGACCATGCGCCACAAAAACTTGGCGGGCCCCACAACCTGTCACCCCCAATTATCGGTGTAGGTATTTACGTGGCGCACAAGGCGCGCTGCGCCACGAAATTACTGTTTACGTGGCGCACTAGCTTTGGTGCGCCACAGAAGTAGTTGATTCTGTGGCGCACTTGTTCTGGTGCGCCACGGAACTAAGGGAACCTAGCTATATCATCCCGTGCCCTCCCCCGCCCACGCCTGTTCACCTCTGATCCGTACCGCGCGCCTCTCCCCTCTCCCCTCTCCTCACCGCGCGCCGCCATGGTCGTCGCCATCGCCGTCGCCGCCGCCTTCCTACGCGAGGGCCGCCTGCCGCCACGCTCCTCCCATCCCCGCCACCTGCAGCACATGCTACCGCTACGGCGAGGAGGGGACGCCGCGAGGAGGGGCCACCGTCGCGTCAAGGTGGAGGAGCCGCCGCGACCTCCACCCTTGCCGTCGTCGTCGGTGAGCTCCTCCACAACTGTTGTTGTCGTCGGTGAGCTCCCTCCCTCTTCCTCCCCTCCCCTCCCTCTTCCTCCCCGCGCGAGCACAACGTGCTCGACGAAATGCTCGCTCCGGATGTATTGCTGCTGTTGCTCTGGATGCATTGCCCCTAATCGTTTTGCATCATATGGTGTTCATATGCATTGCTGCTGCTCGCTAGTGATGCTTATTGGAGTGTTCTATATGTTGTTCGAACCTGTACAATGTGACAATGAAATTGTTCGAACCGTACCTGTATATGGTGTTCATATGCATTGCTGCTGCTGCTAGTGATGCTTATAGAAAGATGTGATAATGAAATTGTCTATGCTTATAGAAATTGGAGTGTTCTATATGCTTATAGAAATTGTCTATTCCTCTGCCTCTGCCTCTCGTACTTGTTCTATAAATCCTTGTCCGAACTCTGTACAAGGTAATGAAGACTTGCTCACTTGGTATTGCTTGCTAGTTGGACATTTGGTTGGTTTTGATGCTACTTGGTTCATTTAAATGCATGAAATGCTACTATGGTATGCTACTCGTGGTATCCTTGTGAAGAAAATGATGGATTCTTGTGAGCTTATGGTATGCTACTATGCTACTGTGGTATCCTTGTGAAGATTTACTTGATGGATTGTTGTGAGCTTATGGTATGCTACTATATTATTGGATTGTAGTGTCACTTGACTGTTCAAGTTTCAATGTTGGTTACTTTTCCTCTAGTGCAAGAAATGGTTGAGCAGATGTTTATCCACTTGTTGGCCTTTATTCTTGGTAGCTCAAAGTGTCATGCACTTACTTGGATCATCAAATGTTTCCCTTTGTCCCTGGTTGCCTCCTTAATTGATGCCCTATGATCCAAATTACTATATTATTGGATTGAGTGTTATGGCTACTTGCTTGTTTGCTCTCCAAATTACCAAGTGATGAATATATAATCCCTTTGGAGCATCTGCCCCATGCTATATATGTGTATTTGACCATGCTTATGATGGATTTCTTTTAAGGACTCTAGCTAGATTAGAGGGGAAAAGTTGCTTGCTTTGTTGCCTATGATAATGGATCATCAAATGTTTCCCTTTGTCCCTGGTTGCCTCCTTAATTGATGCCTTATGATCCAAATGACCCAAGTCCCTTGCATGATCCCATTTGTCCCTAATGTTGCTTAAGATGAATAAATTCCCTCTAATCACCATTTGGAGATCAAGACTAGTTCTTGATTTCCATTAGCTAGACTCCAATATTAAAAATTTCTCCCAAATTTGGAGACAAACATTTTAACATTACCCCAATTGATGCCTTTGTCCCTGGTTGCCTCCTTAATTGATGCCTTATGATCTATTTCTTGTTGGCTTTGATGAAAATAGAGATATCCACGAGTAGGGGATCATGTAAATGAATGCCACTGTGGTATCCTTTGAAGAAAAAGGACTGTTTCGATGGTTTTAAAAGGCTAGGTGGTGCTAGGTGATTAAGTTGGCTACCAAGACTTGTCTCATCCGGTTAGCTGGGATATGCTATGTGTTGTTGCTTGTTTAGGCATATCTATCACTTACTGGATTTACTCGGTTCTTGATTGGCCTCTCTTTTGCCGGCATCACTTGGTCTATATACCAAGTGATGAATAATACCTTTGGAGCATCTGCTCCATGCATGCTATGTGTGTTTGTGCATCTTGACTTATGTCACCATGGTTGCTTGGTTTGGTGGTGTTTTTGTACTTGCCGATGATTAGATGGTTGGTCGATATCACTCGTACACTCGGGGGTGGAGCAAGTGAGCTCGGTGTGATGGCACAAATATCAATATCTTGTGCATCCTACCCGGCCTCACTTACTCCATCCCTGGATGTTAATATTTGTTTCGACCAACAAAGTATGAGGCATATGCTATTTAGTTGATACCACTTGGCTCTTTCTTCCATTTTAGTGCCGATGATTAGAATGTTCGGTCAACTTTACACTCCGGGGTGTCGCTAGTGAGCCTGGTGTGATGGCACAAATATCAATCTCTTGTGCATCCTACCTGGCCTCACTAACGCCATCCCGGGATGTTAATATTTGTTTCGACCAACAAAGTATGAGGCATTCCATTTAGTTCATACTAGCTACTTCTTAATTGCATTGGCCTTTCTTCCATTCTAGTGCCGATGATTAAATTGTTTGGTCACTTGTACACTCCGGGGTGGGGCCATCGAGCCCGGTGCGATGGCACAACTATCAATCTCTCTTGTGCATCCTACCTGGCCTCGCCGACCCCATCCCCGAATGTTAATATTTCTTTCGACCAACAAAGTATGAGGCATATGATATCTAGTTGAGATACCACTTGGCTCTTTCTTCCATTTTAGTGCCGATGATTAGAATGTTTGGTCACCTATACGCCGCAATATACTTTGTAGACGGGCCCCCCTTTCCCCGGCCGCCGTTCCGTGAACGAGTCTTTGACGAGACAACAACGCCGATCTGCCTCTCCGGTGCAGAACCACGGCAGTCCCAGCCGCCTCCCTTGTGGCCGTGTGTCCCGCGTCCTGCATTGTTCGCCTTCTTACCCGGTGAACCAATAGACTGATCGTAGGAATAAGGAAACCGATGACGGTCGGTCGCAACCCTTCTGCAAAGTATACTGCGGTGTATACTGCAACTATGGTTTCTGACCATAGTATTTGTGTTGACCAATAATGTATGAGGCACTTATTCCATTTTGTTATTCCAGTTGCTTTGAGATTTTCAAAATGCCGATGATTAAAATGTTTGGTCCCCGTACACTTGGGGGTGGCGTAAGTGAGCCTGGTAAGATAGCACAAATATCAATCTCTTGTGCATCGGACTTGGTCTCACTTACGCCATCCCTAAATGTTAATATTTGTGTTGACCAACAATGTATGAGGCATTTATTCCATTTCTCTTGTGCATCGGACTTGTTGGTCTCACTTTCTTCCATTTTCATCATAGTAGGAACTGGATATGAAGACCCCGATGCAAGCGAGCCCGGTGGGTAGAGATGAGGGAGCAAAGGAGGAACCGGATGAAGACTACTTTGTATCTCGAAATTGTGAAATTTGTATGAATTAAGAGTTGTATGCAAAACATTTGACACTTAATTGCCACTATATATGTATTCGATCGGGCTCTAAGTAATGTGATGATGATGTCTATGTTATATCTGTGCAATGTACATGATATTTATATTATATCCGAATGTTGCTGTATATAACCCGTGTATCCGTATATCCGTATTCTTGTCTATACTCGCATGTGTATAGCGAGCGAGCACAAAATCGTGTATAATACAAGCAAATTCTGTGGCGCACTAAAAACCAATTCTGTGGCGCACGCTTTTCTGTGGCGCACCTAAGAACCAGTGCGCCACAGAAACCTTAATTCTGTGGCGCATGGGCAGGTGCGCCACAGAAACCTTATTTTTGTGGCGACGTTTCTGTGGCGCACCAACCATGCGCCACAGAATCCATTTTTGGTGCGCCATTGATGAGGCTTTTCCTACTAGTGACACAATCAGATATCAGGTGCTATAAAGTGTTATGAGCATATACCAGAATGATTCATATGATGATCATTGAACGACAGTAAGAATATCCTTGAATACTTTAGAAGAACTAAGGATATATATATATATTTTTTTTTGTATGAAGAAATGACAAACAAATCGCTGTAAGGTGTTACACCGATATTGGTTATGTCACATATAAAATATAATTTCAATCTCAAATTAGACTAAGTGTTGTTTAAAAGGTAGCACAATGAGCTAGAAGTTGTCTATGCTAGATTTAGAAGAGTTCTAAATATTGTGACGGATTCTACAAAAGAAGGCAGAGTATGTCATTATTTTGACAACGACAAAGGATGTTAAGTCAAGAGGTTCTTTGAGAACTTGGTGTAGTTCCGACGAGTAGAACTTTGAAACTATATTGTGTGTGACAATATTAGTAACATATTTCAGACCGCGGAATTAAGGTTCCACCAGAAGACCAAACATATTTAATGCCGACTCATTTGGAAAATAAGTGATGCGTGAAGACGCAAATGAATTGCAAAATACATACGTTTCTGAGTGTGTCAGAACCGTTGACTAAAACCTCTCCCGTGAGCAAAACATGATAAAACACCAGAAGGCCAAGGTGTTATATCTTTACATATGTAAACTAGATTATTGACTCTAGTGCAAGTGGGAGATTGTTGGAGATATGCCCAAGAGGCAATAATAAAATGGTTATTATAATATATCTTTGTGTTTATGATAATGTTTACATACCATGCTATAATTGTATTAACTGAAACACTGATACATGTGTGTTATGTAGACAACAAAAAGTCCCTAGTATGCCTCTCAAACTAGCTTGTTGATTAATGGATGATTAGTTTCATAATCATGAACATTGGATGTTATTGATAACAAGGTTATATCATTATATGAATGATGTAATGGACACACCCAATTAAAGCGTAGCATAAGATCTCGTCATTAAGTTATTTGCTATAAGCTTTCGATACATAGTTACCTAGTCCTTATGACCATGAGATCGTGTAAATCACTTATACCGGAAAGGTACTTTGATTACATCAAACGCCACTCGCGTAAATGGGTGGCTATAAAGGTGGGATTAAGTATCCGGAAAGTATGAGTTGAGGCATATGGATCAACGAGTGGGATTTGTCCATCCCGATGACGGATAGATATACTCTGGGCCCTCTCGGTGGAATGTCGTCTAATGTCTTGCAAGCATATGAATAAGTTCATAAGAGACCACATACCACGGTACGAGTAAAGAGTACTTGTCGGGAGACGAGGTTGAACAAGGTATAGAGTGATACCGAAGATCAAACCTCGGACAAGTAAAATATCGCGAGACAAAGGGAATTGGTATTGTATGTGAATGGTTCATTCGATCACTAAAGTCATCGTTGAATATGTGGGAGCCATTATGGATCTCCGGATCCCGCTATTGGTTATTGGTCGGAGTGAGTACTCAACCATGTCCGCATAGTTCACGAACCGTAGGGTGACACACTTAAAGTTGGATGTTGAAATGGTAGTACTTGAATATGGAATGGAGTTCGAATATTTGTTCGAAGTCCCGGATGAGATCCCGGACATCACGAGGAGTTCCGGAATGGTCCGGAGAATAAGATTCATATATAGGAAGTCATATTCCAAGTTTGGAAATGATCCGGTGCATTTATGGCAGGTTCTAGAAGGTTCTAGAAAAGTCCGGAAGAATGGCACTTTGGAAAGTGGAGTCCCGAAGAGACTCCACTTGCATGACCAGCCAACCCTAAAGGGGAGGAGTCCAAGGTGGACTCCCCTAGGGTGGCCGGCCAACCCACCTCAAGGAAAGGTGGGAGTCCCACCTTGAGTGGGACTCCCTCCTTGAGTAGGTTTCCCACATATGGGAGGTTTTAGTGTTGGGGTCTTATTCGAAGACTTGGACTAGAACTCTTGGGGCTTCCACCTATATAATGAGGGGCATAGAGAGGGGGCTGGCCACTTCAAGCCTTAGCCTTGGCCGCACCCCTTAGAGGGCCGGCGCCCAACCCCCCTCTCTCCCCAAACCCTAGCGGTCTCTCTCCTCCACCACATCCCGCACGCTTAAGCGAAGCTCCGCCGGATTTCTCCACCACCACCGACACCACGCCGTCGTGCTGTCGGATTCAAGAGGAGCTACTACTTCCGCTGCCCGCCGGAACGGGGAGGTGGACGTCGTCTTCATCAACAACCGAACGTGTGACCGAGTACGGAGGTGCTGCCCGTTCGTGGCGCCGGAACCGATCGTGATCAAGATCTTCTACGCGCTTTTGCAAGCGGCAAGTGATCGTCTACCGCAGCAATAAGAGCCTACTCTTATAGGCTTTGGAATCTCTTCAAGGGTTAGTCTTGATCATCCCCTCGTTGCTACCGTCTTCTAGATTGCATCTTGGCTTGGATTGCGTGTTCGCGATAGGAAAATTTTTGTTTTCTATGCAACGTTATCCTACACAAGCAACTTATAAGAACTAAGATACATAGCAACATATTCATCACCACAATAGTTTTTTAGGCTACTTTCCCATGAGCTATGTATTGTAAAGACAAGGAATGAAATTTTAAAGGTAGCACACAAGCAATTTACTTTGGAATGGCAGAAAAATACCACATATAGGTAGTTATGGTGGACACAAATGGCATAGGTTTTGGCTCAATGTTTTTGGATGCACGAGAAGCATTTCCTCTCAGTACAATGTTTTGGCTAGCAAGGTTGTTTGAAGCAAACACAAGTATGAACCGGTACAACAAAAACTTACACAAGAACATATTGCAAGCATTATAAGACTCTACACTGTCTTCCTTGTTGTTCAAACACTTTTACCAGAAAATATCTAGACCTTAGAGAGACAAATCATGCAAACCAAATTTCAACAAGCTCTACGGTAGTTCTCCACTAATAGATTTAAACTACATGATGCAAGAGCTTAAACATGATCTACTTGAGAGCTCAAAACAATTGCCAAGTATCAAATTATTCAAGATAATATACCATTTACCACATGAAGCATTTTCTGTTTCCAACCAAATAGCAATCAACGAAGCGGCTTTCAGCTTTCGCCATGAATATTAAAGCAAAACTAAGAACACAAGTGTTCAAATGAAAAAGCGGAGCGTGTCTCTCTCCAATACAAGGATTGCTGGGATCCAAATTTATTCAAACAAAAACAAAAATAAAATCAAACAGACGCTCCATGTAAAGAACATAAGATGTGACGGAATAAAAATATAGTTTCACTAGAGGTGACCTGATAAGTTGTTGATGAAGAAGGGGATGCCTTGGGCATCCCCAAGCTTAGATGCTTGAGTCTTCTTGAAATATGCAGGGATGAACCACGGGGGCATCCCCAAGCTTAGACTTTTCACTCTTCTTGATCATATCATATCATCCTCCTCTCTTGATCCTTGAAAACTTCCTCCACACCAAACTTAAAGCAATCTCATTAGAGGGTTAGTGCATAATAAAAAATTCACATGTTCAGCAAGGACACAATCATTCCAAACACTTCTGGACATTACCCAAGGCTACTGAAAGTTAATGGAACAAAGAAATCCACTCAACACAGTAAAAGAGGCAATATGAAATAAAAGGCAGAATCTGTCAAAACAGAATAGTCCGTAAAGACGAATTTTTCTGAGGCACTTAACTTGCTCAGATGGAAAAACTCAAAACTAATGAAAGTTGCGTACATATCTGAGGATCATGCATGAATTTTCGCTGATTTTTTTGATTCTTCTACAGAGAGAAAAACGCGAATTCGTGACAGAAAAGAAATCTGTTTCTTCGCAGAAATCCAAATCTAGTATCAACCTTCTATTAGAGACTTTACTTGGCACAACAATGCATGAAAATAAAGATACAAATGTACTGCTACAGTAGTAACAAGCACCTTGACTCAAATGTAAAACAAAAATTTCATAAATAAAATAATGGGTTGTCCCCCATAAGCGCTTTTCTTTAACGCCTTTCAGCTAGGCGCAGAAAGTGCAAATCAAGTAATATCAAGAGAAGAAGCATCAACATCATAATTTGTTCTAATAATAGAATCAAAAGGCATCTTCATTCTATTTCTAGGGAAGTGTTCCATACCTTTCTTAAGAGGGAATTGATACTTAACATTTCCTTCTTTCATATCAATAATAGCACCAACAGTTCGAAGAAAGGGTCTTCCCAAAACAATAGGACAAGATGCATTGCATTCAATATCCAAGACAACAAAATCAACGGGGACAAGGTTATTGTTAACCGTAATGTGAACATTATCAATTCTCCCCAAAGGTCTCTTTATAGAATTATCAGCAAGATTAACATCCAAATAACAATTTTCCAAAGGTGGCAAGTCAAGCATATCATAAAGTTTCTTAGGCATAACGGAAATACTTGCACCAAGATCACATAAAGCATTACAATCAAAATCATTGACTTTCATCTTAATGATGGGCTCCCAACCATCTTCCAACTTCCTAGGAATAGAAGCTTCAAGTTTTAATTTCTCTTCCCTAGCTTTAATGAGAGCATTTGTAATATGTTTTGTAAAGGCTAAACTTATAGCACTAGCATTAGGACTTCTAGCAAGTTTTTGTAAGAACTTAATAACTTCAGAAATATGACAACTATCAAAATCTAAACCATTATGATATACAGCATTCTGAAATTTTTTAGCACTTTTATCACAAACAGTTTCAGGGGTTTCAGGAAATTTTGCACGCTTTGCAGTAGAATTAGAGACATTGCCAACACCAATTATTTTACCATTGATAGTAGGAGGTTTAGCAACATGTGAAGCATCAGCATTACTAGTGGTGGTAATAGTCCAAACTTTAGCTACATTATTCTCTTTAGCAAGTTTTTCTTCTCTTTCTTCTCTTTCCCACCTAGCATGCAATTCAGCCATCATTCTAATATTATTATTAACTCAAACTTGGATAGCGTTTGTTGTAGCAAATGACTTAATATCTTTATCTTCATTAGGCATAACTTCCAATTTTAAAAGATCAACATCAGCAGCAAGACTATCAACCTTAGAAGTAAGAACATCAATTTTACCAAGCTTTTCTTCAACAGATTTGTTAAAAGCAGTTTGTGTACTAATAAATTCTTTAAGCATGACTTCAAGACTAGAGGGTACACTTCTAATATTGTTGTAAGAATTACCATAAGAATTACCATAAGTATTACCATTATTAGAAGGATATGGCCTACAGTTGTTGTTACCAAAATTATTCCTATAAGCCTTGTTGTTGAAATTATTATTTTTAATGAAATTCACATCAACATGCTCTTCTTGAGCAACCAATGAAGCTAAAGGAACATTATTAGGATCAAGATGAGATCTACCATTAACAAGCATAGACATAATAACATCAATCTTATCACTCAAAGAAGAGGTTTTTCAACAGAATTTACCTTCTTACCTTGAGGAGTTCTTTCAGTATGCCATTCAGAGTAATTGATCATCATATCATCAAGAAGCTTTGTTTCAGCACCCAAAGTAATGGACATAAAAGTACCTCCAGCAGCTGAATCCAATAGGTTCCTCGAAGAAAAATTCAATCTTGCATAAAAGGTTTGGATGATCATCCAAGTAGTTAGTCCATGGGCAGGGCAATTCTTTACCAAAGATTTCATTCTTTCCCATGCTTGGGCAACATGTTCATTATCCAATTGCTTAAAATTGATAATGCTACTTCTCAAAAATATAATCTTAGCAGGAGGATAATATTTTCCAATAAAAGCATCTTTACATTTAGTCCATGAATCAATACTATTTTTAGGCAAAGATAGCAACCAATCTTTAGCTCTTCCTCTTAAGGAGAAAGGAAACAATTTCAGTTTTATAATATCCCCATCTATATCCTTATACTTTTGCATTTCACAAAGTTCAACAAAATTATTAAGATGGGCAGCGACATCATCCAGTACTAACACCAGAAAATTGCTCTCTCCTAACAAGATTTAGTAAAGCAGGTTTAATTTCATAAAATTCTGCTGTAGTAGCAGGTGGAGCAATAGGAGTGCATATAAAATCATTATTATTTGTGCTAATGAAATCACACAACTTAGTATTTTCAGGAGTATTCATTTTAGCAGTAATAAAAAATAAACTAAGAAAACAGAATTAAATAAAGTAAAAACAAGTAACTAATTTTTTTGTGTTTTTGATATAAAGAAAGGAAACAAGACGGAAAAATAAAATAAAGTAAAGCAAGACAATAAAAAAAGTAAAGAGATTGGATGTGAGAGACTCCCCTTGCAGCGTGTCTTGATCTCCCCGGCAACGGCGCCAGAAAAAGAGTTGCTTGTGACGGTAAAGCACACGTCCGTTGGGAACCCCAAGAGGAAGGTGTGATGCGTACAGCAGCAAGTTTTCCCTCAGTAAGAAACCAAGGTTATCGAACCAGTAGGAGATGAAGGCCACGTGAAGGTTGTTGGTGAAGGAGTGTAGTGCGGCTCAACACCAGGGATTACGGCGCCAACGTGGAACCTGCACAACACAATCAAAATACTTTGCCCCAACTTAACAGTGAGGTTGTCAATCTCACCGGCTTGCTGAAAACAAAGGATTAAACGTATGGTGTGGAGAATGATGTTTGCTTGTAGAAGACAACAGAGAACTGTGATTGCAGTAGATTGTATTTCAGATGTAAAAGAATGGACCGGGGTCCACAGTTCACTAGTGGTGTCTCTCCAATAAGATAAATAACATGTTGGGTGAACAAATTACAATTGGGCAATTGACAGAATAGAGATGCATATACATATCATGATGACTACTATGAGATTTACTTACGGCATTACGACAAAGAACATAGACCGCCATCCAGCATGCATCTATGCCTAAAAAGTCCACCTTCAGGTTAGCATCCGCACCCCTTCCAATATTAAGTTGCAAACAACAGACAATTGCATTAAGTATGGTGCGTAATGTAATTAACACAAATATCCTTAGACAAAGCATTGATGTTTTATCCCTAGTGGCAACAACACATCCACAACCTTAGAACTTTCCATCATCGTCCCAGCTTTCAATGGAGGCATGAACCCACTATCGAGCATAAATACTCCCTCTTGGAGTCACAAGTATCAACTTGGCCGAGCCTCTACTAGCAACGGAGAGCATGCAAGAACATAAATAGCACATATATGATAGATCAATAATCAACTTGACATAGTATTCAATATTCATCGGATCCCAACAAACACAACATGTAGCATTACAAATAGATGATCCTGATCATGATAGGCAGCTCACAAGATCTAAACATGATAGCACAAGAGGAGAAGACAACCATCTAGCTATCGCTATGGACCCGTAGTCCAAGGATGAACTACTCACGCATCAGTCCGGAGGCGGGCATGGTGATGTAGAGCCCTCCGGTGATGATTCCCCTCTCCGGCAGGGTGCCGGAGGCGATCTCCAGAATCCCCCGAGATGGGATTGACGGCAGCGGCGTCTTAGTAACTTTTCTCGTATCGTGGCTCTCGGTACTAGGGTTTTCGCGACAGAGAGAATAAATAGGCGAAGGGGCAGAGTCGGGGGACGCCCGAGGGGCCTACCCCATATGGCGGCGCGGCCAGGGGTGGGGCCGCACCCCCCTATGGTGTGGCCTCCTCGCGTCCCCTCTTCGTCTCCTCTTCGGTGTTCTGGAAGGCTCCATGGAAAATAAGACAGTGGGCTTTTGTTTCGTCCGATTCCGAGAATATTTCCTGTGTAAGATTTCTGAAATCTAAAACAGCAGAAAACAGGAACTGACGCTTCGGCATCTTGTTAATAGGTTAGTACCGGAAAATGCATCAAAATGGTGTAAAGTGTATATAAAACATGTGAGTATTGTCATAAAACTAGCATGGAACATAAGAAATTATAGATACGTTTGAGACATATCAGCGCACTACCGGCGTCAGCAACAACGTGGAACCTGCACACAACACAACTAAAGTACTTTGCCCCAACTTGCAGTGAGGTTGTCAATCTCACTGGTTTGGTGAACACAAAGGATTAGACGTATCGATTGGATAGAGATGTTTGCAGAAAGTAAACAGAACAAGATTGCAGTAGAATTTATCAGTAAAGGAAATAGGACCGGGGTCCACAGTTCACTAGAGGTGTCTCTCCATAAGATAAATAGCATGTTGGGTAAACAAATTACAGTTGGGAAATTGACAGAATATCGACCAATACATGACAAGATGATTACTATGAGATTTGATATGGGCATTACAACATAATACATAGATCGTAATCCAACTGCGTCTATGACTAATAATCCACCTTTAGATTATCGTCCGAACCCCTTTCAATATTAAGTTGCAAGCAACAGACTATCGCATTAAGCAATGTGTGTAAAGTAAACAATAGAATTACCCTCGGATAAAACATTTTTGTTTTCTCCCTAGTAGCAACAACACATCTACAATCTTAGAAGTTAAATGCCACTCTCCTAGAAAACTAGAGGCATGAACCTACTATCGAGCATAAATACCCCCTCTTGGAGTCACAAGTGTCCACTTGGCCAGAGTTCCTACTAGCAACGGAGAGCATGCTAGATCACAAATAACATATGACATGAATATATAATCAATCTCAACATAGTATACAATATTCATCGGATCCCAGCAAATCAAACATATAGGATTACATAAACATGATCTTGATCATCTAGGGTAGCTCACAAGATCTATACATGAAGCACAAAGTGGAGAAGACATCCATCTAGCTACTGCTATGGACCCATAGTCCAGGGATGAACTACGCACGCATCACTTCGGAGGCGGGCGTGGTGATGTAGATGCCTCCGGCGATGATTTCCCCCTCTAGCAGGGTGCCGGGAAGAGCTTCAGAACCCCCCGAGATGGGTTCTGTGATGGCGGCCGCGATGGAACTTTTCGTTGATGGAGGCTTGGGTATCCAGGGTTTTCCCGAGAAGATGTATAAATAGGCGGAGGATTTAGGTCGGTGGGGTGCCTTGTGGGCCAAGATCCCCTTGGTGCGGGCCAGGCCTAGGCCGCGCCATGGGGTGGTTTGGCCACCCTATGGCGCCTCTTCGACCCCCCTCTGGACTTCGTCTTTGTTTCGGTAAAATATTGACTTCGACTTTTGTTTCATCCAATTCCGAGAATATTTCCTGTACAACTTTTCTGAAATACAAAAACAGCAGAAAACAGGGAACTGGCAGTGTGGCATCTTGTTAATAGGTTAGTGCCGGAAATCATGTAAAAGTGCAACGAAGTGTAAGCAAAACATATATGAATTGGTGTAAAACAAGCATGGAGCATCAAAAATTATAGATACGTTTGAGACGTATCACCCACATATTTATAAAAGAACCTCATGGCATCATTGAGCTGCACGAACACAAAGAATTGATTCACAAGATGCCAACTCTGCACGGCTAGCGGCTGGCGGAGGCGGCGGTGAAGCCGGTGGCCAGAGAAGCTTCTCGCACGCCGCCTCTTCGAAGAGTTGTTCCTTGTCTTCCTCCCCCACAACCTCCAGCGTCAAGCTCAACCCCAATGTCTTCGTCTTTGCCCTTCTCATCCAGACTTCATGGCGTAGGGTGTTATGCAGAGCACAACCCTTTGTTCTTGCGCTTTCTCTGGTACCAGTCTACCTCTCTGTATTGCACATGCCACGAATCTCACATACAGACGAGGAAAAGAGACAACACTGGGGCGTAACAACCAGGAAAATCTTATCATGTCCAACATTGATAGAGTTTTCTGTAATATTGAACTTGATCAAATTTTCCCTCTAGCATCTATTAGAGCTCTTCCTAGGATGGGTAGTGACCACACACCAATTCTGTGGGAATCTGGTTGTGGTTCTACACCCAGAGCCCTCTTTATAGATTTGAGAAGTGGTGGCTCGTGAGGGAAGAATTTAAAACTCTTGCTAGACAAAATTGGGCCCTACAGTTAAGGGAGGCTCCTCAATTGATATCTGGCAAGAAAAAACTAGGAGGTTTAGGAAATGGTCCAAAGGTTGGAGCAAAAATATAGCATCTGAACTCGGGAATTTAAAAAAATACCTGATGGAAGAGTATGATACCTTAGATATTAAATCTGAAACTCAGGAGTTGTCTCCTTCAGAGCATCTTAGGTTGAAAGAAATTTATGCTGAAATACATAAGATTTGTTTGAAGGAGGAAGTAAAAGCCAAACAAAGATCTAGAGAGAGAGATATTCAATAAGGTGATAGGAACACTGCTTATTTTCATTTTGTTGCTAACCAGAGGAGAAGGAAAATGCTAGTTCACTCTCTGGATGGGCCTGATGGACCTATCACAGATGAGGCGGACATGCTTGATCTGGCTACATCCTTTTATAAAAACCTTTTTAGAAAATAGGAACCCTCTGGATGTAAGCTAGCTGATAATTTCTTTTCCGTCGATGAGTGTATTTTTGAAATACATAACAGAGAATTAGAAGCTCCTTTTACCAAAGAGGGGGTCAAAAAGGCTATTTTTGACTCCTACTCAGATGGAGCCCCTGGCCCTGATGGGCTTGCTTTTATTTTTTATCAGCATTTCTGGGACATGTTGAAAGATGACTCATGGCTATGTTTAAAGATTTTCATGAAGAAAAACTTGATATTTTTAGATTGAATTTTGCTATTTTAACCTTGATCCCCGAGGAACCTGATGCTAGTAGCATGACGAAATTCAGACCTATTAGCCTTTTGAATTGTTGTTTTAATATGTTTACTAAAGTCCTGATCACTAACAGGCCTACTCTCATAATGGGCATCATCACTTCCATAAATCAATCTACCTTCATCAAAGGCAGATTCATCTTGGAGAGTGTGGTTGTTGCCCATGAAGCTCTACATTCCATAGTTCATGATAAAAAGGGGCTTTTTCTTAAATTATATTATGAAAAAGCCTTTGATAAAGTTGATGTTGTCTTTCTTTTGTACATCCTCCAGAAAATAGGATTTTGTCCCAAAATTATCGCCTGGATCAAAGCCATTACCACAAATGGCTCTTTTGGAGTCAAACTCAATAATGCTATTGGGAATTTTTTGTAACTGGTGAAGGGCTTAGACAGAGAGATCCACTCTCCCCTTCTTTTCAATTTAGTAGTGGATGTTTTAACTATAATGCTAATTAAAGCTTCCAATGCAAACCTCATTCGAGGTCTCTGCTCCATTCTCTGCCTTGGAGGGATTATTTGCCTCCAATATGCAGATGATACCATCCTTTTCCCTGATAAAGACCATGTCTTAGCATCAAACCTTAAGATGGTGATATCTTGTTTTGAACAAGTTTCAAGGATGAGAATAAACTATGACAAGAGTGAACTTTTACCTCTCTATATTGAAGATGAGGAGGTAAACACATATATTAACATCATTGGGTGCGCTCTAGGAAAATTCCCCATTAAATATTTAGGTATTTCTTTGCATTATAATAAGCTCAGAAGGGAGGACATCCAACCTCTTATAGATAAAATTCTGAAAAAAATTGCTGAATGGAGGGTTAAATTACTTTCTTATGCTGCTAGATTGACTATCATAAAAGCTTATCTTGCTAGCATCCCTGTCTATATGCTTTGTTTTTCAAATTCCCCTGCTCTGGATCTCATTATGAATGTTTTTGAGGGGCATAGGAAGCTCCATCTAGCAAATTGGAAGTTGGTTTGTAAAAAAAGGTTTTTGGTGGTCTAGGTATCCCTGACTTAGCCAATGTCAACCTCTACCTTCTGGGTTCCTAGATAAAAAAACATTCTAAGGATGATGGGAAGCTCTCGAAAACTATAGTAGATGCTAATTAAGTATAGTACCCATAACCCCAACATCTTCTGCAGCTCTACATCAGGGGTCTCCCAATTCTCGAAGGGTGTGACGTGGGCTGCAGAAAGTGCCAAATTTAGATATAGATGGAAAGTTGGAGATGGGTGCAAAATTAGGTATTGGGAAGATACTTGGTTTGGTACCTCCCCTTTAGCTATTCAATTATCTGAGCTCTTTATAGTATGTAATGAACAAAACAAAACCATTGCTCATGTCTAGGATGGTTCTATTCTCATGCTATCCTTTAGGAGAAACTTCCCTTCTTCCCTTATGCAACAATGCCAAGAGTTGGAAGAGGTTGTTTCCGATATCACTTATACAAATGACTGTGACTCTAATATGGCAATATGGATCATCTGGTGAATATTCAACTATCTCTCTATATGCCATTATTAATTTTGGAGGTGTTGGCCCCATTCATATACCTGCTGTTTGGTATCTTGTTATACCTCCTAGAGTTCATATTTTCCTATGGCTTCTATCTCACAACAAACTCGTGACTAGAGATAACCTGCTAAAAAGGAAAATTAATAAGCCTGTGTGTTGCATCTTCGTCTCGGAAGAGGAAAGCATTGATCATCTCTTTTTCAAGTGCATTGTGGCTAAGCAAGTTTGGCACTTTATTTCTAGTTTCTTCAACATTCAGATTGGACAAGACTATCTGTCCATTGGTAGATATTGGGTTGGAAATAAAAAGCACCTAGTTCTAAACTCTCTTTGCGCTGCCACTCTTTGGTGCATTTGGAAATTCCGTAATGAGATGATCTTTAATGGACAACCTTGGATTAATTTGCACCAGATTCTTCGGATGATCCTGCTTTCGATCAGAGGATGGAAGATTATTTTCAAGGACCTGATTCTTCCTCTCATCGACCACTTCTGCGAGCATGCATCGAAGGAACTGTCGACGAACTTCAGAATCATGGGTGGCTGAATGAAGCCCGTCCTCGCTAGGATTCCTGCCCATCTCCGCCAAATGCCAAGAAGAAGGCGTTGCCTGCGACATGGAATACTCCTACATCAACTTTGGAAGTGTCATCCTGCATCTCCCCTGCGATCGCAGAAGCCTGAAGCCCTTCCCCTTCCTGAAGTCGGTTTTGGCGTCGCTGGGCTGTGGGTTTTGGAGAACCGTAGTGAAACTCTGAGAGAAAACGTTATCTAGTTTATTTTCTGCTGTTACAAGTTTGCTTCTGTCTCTTGTTGTTCCTGTTTAAAGTAGCTAAAAGACCTCTTAGCCTTTTTCCATTGTTGTTGAACCTCGAGCCAACTGCTTGGTTCCGTTGATGTTATCAATGGAACCGGGGAGGTTCTCCCTGTTGATCTAAAAAAACACCGGGGCGTATTTTCTAGCAATGGTGTTCATGGTGCGACATACCGGAGAGAGAAGCGATGGGGATTCTCGATTCAGCTTGGGAAGGACGATTCACATAGTTCAGAGAAACTGTGGGGGTTGCTTTACAAATGTTCCATGGCTGTAGTCAAGGGTTGCATCCTGATCACTTCTTTCACATCCAGCGGATCTCGCAGGCGGGTGCATCTGGTGCACTAGTTCGGCCGTTTCATAGGATACATTCTCGAATGTGGAAGCCCATACTCTGGCGCGTCATGCTTCTTCACTACCCGCTGTTCGGCACATTTGGTTAGCTGAACCACTTGTCGGTCTAAGTGTTGTTCAAGTTTAAATGAAGACACACAAAAAAGATTCATCCAATTTGCACATATGTAAAAGACACACAAAAAAGATTATTAATATGTTTTATTTTCATATTTGCGTATAACAGGAATGCTGGACGACATTTCATTGTCAAGAGTCATCCAATTTGCACTTTGCAGTTACTTCACGAGGTAAGGTAGGAGGTAATCTTATTTTCGAAGGTGACTGGAGCTCATGTGGCGTGTTCCCATGGCCGCAAGGAGCATGCAACAGGAAGCGCACGGCAGGTTCATAAGCTTTGTCGCGCCTTTCATGCAAGACGTGAAGCACGCTTGGCCTGTATGCCTAGGACCATATTGGACGCGTTTGGTTGCCTGCATCAGATTTCTGCATCACTGACGCAGTGGGAAGGAGTCCCTTGCGCGTCGCAGATGGGCCATGGGCCATAAAAGCCACGTTGTTTGGTGGCCTGCATAGAGTATTTTCGGTCCCGTGGAGATTTGGGCTCTACCCGTTTGGTAGGTCGGTTTTCAGGCCTTGTAGCAGCCCAGAACGGCGCCCCTGTTGTTTGGTTGCAACCCAGAATCTGCTTCTGCTTACCTCTTACCTTCGGTGGTGAGGTTACCCGAGATCAACAGCGCAAGCAAGAACAGAATCACAGTTCAGGCAAACTTAGCACTGATCATAGTTCAAACACGGTCATAGTTCACGACACATGACGATCATAGTTCACGACACACCATGGACGATCATAGTTCAACAAACGACATGAACATCAACTAGACACAGACATGGTAGCAGTGAGGTAGAACCAGGTAAGCTTCAAACATGACTTTCGAAGACGACACACCTGGTGGCATCGCCATGGTAACCGCACATGGTCATCACCTCAGTGCAGGTGTAGTCGAAGATGACCACACTTTACTCGAAGGTGGACACCCTCTTGAAGATGAGGAACTGGCCTACCTGCAGCTGATGAGCGATGGCGAAGGCCGCCCACCCCTGGTCGATGTATACGTCATCGCCTTATCTCACCGTAGTCATCCTCCAGTTGCAGCCACTGTTGGTCTTCAGGATGATGTTCGAAGGGATTTCTCCGAACCACCTGAAGAAATCTTGAGGGATCCGGAGTCGGCTGAAGGTGGGCTTGAAGATGATGCGCAGGAACTGGTCCGGCCCTACGTCCGGCTGGTAGTGCCCGACGTTAGCCGCCCTTCGCTTCTTGGAGCGTCCCTCCTCTAGGGTCCCAGGTGACCCAAGCTTGAGCTTCTCAGTCTGCCACAAAAATACATGCCATTAGAGATGTGCATGCTCACAAGTATATAGATAAACCGAACATTAATTGAAAACATGTGATGCCTCATACATTGGATCACACGGCAACTCAAGGGACTGCCCTCAAACTAAGTCTAGTGTGCAAGAAATCACACACAGACGACTAAGTTTGAGGGCAGCACCTTGCCTTCCAGTGTGGCATAGTTGAATCATTGGCCAATGCATTAGACAAACCAAAAAGAGGCCTCATATGTAGGATCACACGGCAGGCTGAAAGGACGAGATGTCGCCTAGAGGGGGGTGAATATGCATTTTAAAAACTCTTACGGATTTGGCGTGTAAGAATGTGGAATTAAACTAACGTTTATTTTACAATCACAAATCCTAAATATGCTAGGCTCACCTAAGTGCAACAACTAGAACTAAGCAAGATAGACACGAGATATATGTAGCACAAGTGATAACAACATATATGTACTTCAAGCACGATGACTATCACAAGGAAAGTAAGCTCGGGTATAGAAATAACCGAGGCACGCGGAGACGAAGGTGTATTCCCATGTTCCCTTCCTTTGCAAGAAGGTACGTCATGTTTGGAAGGGTGGGGATCCCACGAAGGATTTCCCAGCGACACGAAGGCTCACCCTATTCTCCGAGCCTATCCCACGAAGGAATTGCCCTTTCCTTATGGCTAGCTTTTCCTCCACTCCGGAGATGGCAAGCTCCAAAACCACTTCACAAGATCCACGAAGGAGAAGCCTGGGCCTCTTCACAATCTTCATTGAAGAGATCACCGGTGCACCAACCGCCAAGCCAACTAGGAGGTCTCCCTCCAAGAGTAACAAGCTCACGGTCTCTCACTCGAACTAATCATGGTGGAGAGCTCAACAGTATGCAATGATGCAAATCAAGAACACTAGAGGTGTTTAAATCCTTCACACTCAAATCCCACCAAAGCAACACATGCTAGGATGAGATTAGAGAAAACAAAGGAGAACATTAACAAATGACTCCAAGATCTAGATCCAAAGGGTTCCCCTTAGTTAGAGGAGAAAATGATTGGTGGGGATTGTTGACAAAGGATTAACTTGTCAATGCCTACAGATTGTAGACTAGGGTTTTGCTAGAAGTAGAGGGCAAGTAGATCTCGAAGGTTTAGGCGAAAAGTACTCGGCGATTATGAAAACTAGGATTATGTTGACGATAGATTCGATCCTTTCTTTGTCCCTCGACTCCCCCTTATATAGGAGGTGGAGCCGAGGGTTTCGTTTTGTACAAGTTACGCAGTCCGGGACGGTTTCTAACTCATCCCGCCGGATTACAAATAACTCTTCCTATTACAACTCTAGCTTTCCTTAATATATCTTGGACTCTCGAATCTTCTTATTCTTCGGGTAGTGGGCCTTCAGTAAACTCCGGGTACTATCTTTGGCAGGCCCATTTGGGATGCCTATGTCAGTAGCCCCCGAGATTTTGCTTGAATCGCAGAGTCAAGGGAAATCTCATCTGTTTATATTTTTTCGAGTACTCTTATTTATGCTTCTTCACATAAAATTCTATATTGTACAGGGATAACGGTAGTTGGGGCTAGTTCATCCGACGGATCGGGTACTAGTTAACCGCTCTAGTGGCAATCCGCAAAAACCTACTTCAAGATCACGTCCCCGGACATGATCTCGGGATACCGGTGTAAACTTCGACAGGTGCCGCTTAAGGTCTTACCATTCCGTCGAGTCCCGAGTCAAATTTATCGGGTACCTAACGCGTCCGTTAGGATTTTTCTTCGCATCCGTTGATACGGATAAAAGTAGCAGAGCGCAGTCTTTGGCGATGCCACGCCCGGCAGAACGGATCCGGGGTCTTACCTTCGCAAATTTGCGGCATTCGAAATTGATCGCAACTTTGGCGTTCTGAGAATATATTGTCGAGTGCTTTTCGCCTTTGGAATAGCACATTTTATTGAGTCATATTTGATGACTTTATTTCGTTTTCCCGATGGGAGTATATGTAGAGTTATCTGGGTAACTCGAAATATACTCACTTCTGTTTCTCTATTTTTTTGAAAAAATTCATCGGGCACGCGAACAGCGTTCCCGATGGGAGTAGCCCCCGAGGCTACAGCCAAGAACTTGTGCTTGGGTGTAGGCTCCACAGATTATTATCCTTTGCCGCTATATTTATAATCCTTCTCGCTATTTTTATATTTATCGGGTGCGCGACCAGCGCTCCCGATGGGAGTAGCCCCCGAGGCTATGAACAAATTCTTGGATTTGGTCATAGGCTCTCACCATTTCTATATTGTCATACTCGAAGTTTTCTATTTTTCCAAAGTAGCCCCCGAGCATTTGGGCAAAAACTTGTATTTGATCAAAGGCTCAAGTATTCAAATGATTTACTCCCGTCGCCATTCTCTTTTTATTTTTCTTGTCGACATATTTTCCTTTGCCAAATTCTCTTCATCTCTCGTCAATAATTGGGATTTTTCCTGCCTTGTGGGTCCGCTGTTACCACGTTGACACGTCGTGCAAGTGGGGGACACACGTCCTCCGCTTTTCCTCGGCGCACGTACGGTAACGCCCGTTCCGGTCCTTTCCAAGAAAAATACCTTTTTACCCTTGTATCTAGGAGATCCTTTTTCCACCACACGATTTCTTCATCCAACGGTGCACTGCTTCATCCGAACCCTATATAAACCTTTCTTCAACCTCGGTCCAGCTCTTCGCTTGCGCCGCACATCCGTTCCCCTCCGCAAAAACTTCTCTTGCGCCCAATTCCGTTTGATCTTCTCGCACGCTCAAGCATTGCTTTGTCCATTGCCGTTGATGCCACCACGCACGCGACTTACGCGCCACAAAGCACTCCGCAATCCGCAATGGCCGCCGAAGATCTTGACCGGGAGAGATCTAAAATCTCCAACCAAGACCTCAACCTCGATGAAGAAGCTTGGCCTGATGAAGAAAGATGACGCCATCCGCTTTCCCAGCGAAGAAAGCTACCCCAACCCTCCAATGGAGTATCGGGTTAGTTTCGTTGATCACCTCATCCGCGGCCTTTCTGCCCCTATTCACGATTTCCTCCGCGGCCTTCTCTTTGTTTATGGGATTCAACTACACCAGCTTGACCCCCAATTCTATCCTCCATATTTCCATTTTCATCACGCCGTGCGAATGTTTCCTTGGAGTCCCTCCCAATTGGGCTCTTTGGAAACGCATTTTCCTTCTTCGCCGCAATGCCTCTCGCAACGCCTCTTATAACATAGGCGGCGTTGTTATTTGTGTCCGAACTGACGTTGAATACTTCGACGTCAAATTTCCCGATTCCGTTCAAGGGTGGCGCAAAAAGTGGCTCTACATTCATGAAGAAAGTGCCAACTCCGTGGAGCACAACATAATCCCCTTCGATGGAAATGCCAAAATTCAACGCCGCCGCTCCCGGGATGCCGAAGCTTCCGAAGAAGAGAAAAGGCGACAGAAGCACTTATGTCTCGTATTCGTCGCCTTCAAAATACTCGAGGCAAAGAGCTTTCCGGTGTTCAAATCACTCGCCTACTTTCTTAGAATTAGAGTGCAGCCTCTTCAGGCTCGCAAAAATCCCCTTTGGACATATGCTGGTGGAAACGACGCCAATAGGCTCTCCAGTGATCTTTCTGCAAAGGACTTGGAGAAGCTTATTCGAAGAATTTCTCGTTTGAACAAGAAAGATTCTGTTCCTTCCTCTTGCCGCGTGGAACCATACAGCTCCACCAATCCTCTCCCCGAGGTATTTTGTCTTCTCGAATTTTTATCTTGTTCCAAATGTTCCCTGCATCTCACTGTATTGATATCTCGCTAATGTTTCCTTTGTCGCTATTTTTTGCAGAACCATCCTACTATGGCTTCTCTTCCTCCCCTTCCTGAGGATGGAGAAGTCGAAGGACAGGCTATCGTTGCCGAAGACAATCAAGGTTCTTCTCTTCAGGAAAGTGAAGTCGCAGGTTCTCACAAATCTGCAGCTTCCTATGAAAAGGAAGTTGAATCTGAAGCCAGCGAATCGACACAATCTCTTCCTCCTGCTGTTTCCCCAAAGAACAAAAGGAAAAGGGAGGACGCCGAAACTTCCGGCACCTCCAAACCCGAAGAAACCGATCCTTCGTCGCAGAAGACAACTTATGATCCGTATCTCGGGACCCTCATCAGTTCGTAAGTTCTTTTTCTATCTCTCTTTTTTTTTATTTGAACAGTCGTGTCTATCTTGCTGGTTATATTGTCGACATTTTACTTGTAGTGATGAGGAAGAAGAGGTACCAACCGCTGATGTGGCTGCTCGAACGAGTACGTCACATACATTAGTCTCCTCGTAGACGCCGGTTGAAGGAGAAGAAACTTCGCCTCCTCGACGTAACGTCGACACTGCTACTCCTCCTTCAAGCCCCCGAGCCCCTTTGTCGAAAAGGGCGAGGACGGAGATCATCCCGGAGCCTACTCTCCAATTGAGTAGCTCCTCTAACCCCCTCTTGGAGGATGTAAGTTCTTAACTTTCTTGTCATTGTTTATGTCTTCTTTGTTGATTCCTATGTACCATTATATTTTTCTCATACCGCCATTTCTTTCTATCCCCCTTTTTTTAACAGCCTTTGATAAAGGATCTTCTTCGCATCGGTACCCAATTTGTCGGGTACCGTGAATATGCTAGTAAAGTTGAAGGTAATGCTTTACTCCTTTTGCTTCTTTTCTTTTGCTCCTCTGTTGTCGAGATTTTTAACTATATTTATCTTCCTTGGTAGAAAACTCGGCGGAAGCCAATGAACGCGCCAACACACTTGCTCAACAATTAGAGCAAAGTGAAAAGGCTCGCGAAAAGGCTGAATTGGATGCTACCGAAGCTAGAGCAGAAGCCGACAAGGCCAAGGCCGATGCTCGCCGGTGTCGAAGATCTTAGAAAAAGACTTCACACTGCTGAAACTTCACTGAGTGATCACATAGCTGCCCAATCTGCTCGCGAAGAGGCGATCCTTAAGCGCTTAAGAACGCAAAGTCGCCGATTCGTCGGTAAATACCACTTATTATTTTTTGTGTTTCCCTCTCGCACTCATTTGTTGCTCAATAAGTTTCTTTCTTGACAGCCTAGAACAGCTCAAGAGTTTCAACTTGACGAACCCGTCAATGATCCTCTTCTTGATGCTCTTTCGCTCCTCGAGGTTCATGGATCGAGGCACGCGAAGGCATTGATCGAGCTAAAGCAGTGGTTGTCGCGGCTTTTTCCTTACTTTTTCCCAAAGAAAGAGGAACCCGCAACCTTCCTTGGTCTTGCCCAGTGCTTTAATCCTCCCGAAGATCTTGGATCGAAGATGCGCCAGAAAACCCGAAGGTTGCCGTTGAAAGCACCGTTGCCCCGGTTGCCGATGCACCAACAAACTATTGATTGGATGAAGGTTGGCGACACCAATCAAATAGAGCAATCAAAGTGGAGGTCGCCGATTAAGGCGGCCAAACCCAATACGAAGAAAATTTTGGCATATCTCGGGATCAAGTCGCCTTCTACTCCTAGCTCTTCAAGGCCGGAGGTCTAGTTTTTGCTTTCTTTATTTCCTTTGCTCGTTGTCGCCATTTTAGTCTTGGCGACAAATTCCCTGCCGATCCCTTAGGAGAACTTCTTTTGTAATGGCCATGTAAATTTTCTACAATCAATGAAATTCCTTTTGGTTCTATCTTTGATTCGGAGATTTTCTTTTCCAGCTTGATATTTGATAATTATTCGACGAATCCTTCTTCTCCCGATGCTGCCCCGCGTCTTCCTTGTCGAAGAAAGTAAAAGCCGATGACAATTTTCTTGAAGGTTCTTCCCGCACACCCTTGTCGGAAGATTTACAAGAACTTCGACAACAGACTTCAGTCCACGAAGAAACAAACTCTGGCAATGATGGAACAATCTCGGAAAGCATCTGAACAGGAACAACTTGCTCGTCGACAAGCCGAAGAAGCTATGGCTGCTAAGGAAGCTGCTGTGTTGGAAGCAAGAGGAGCTAGTGACCGTGAAAATAGTATGCTCGAGCTGATGATGGAAGCTAGCTCGGATATGCTGGGTATGTGTCTCAATTTTCCAATGCCTTTTCTTTATTTTGTCTGTACTCGTCTTCAAAGTTTATTGCCTTTTTGTCTTAATAGGCTCGCTATTGATGCTGCGGCCGAAGATCCGAGAGTGAATGAGAGAACAACTCTTCTTGTCAACCTTTCTCTAAATCATGGCTGTTTATTTTGGGCCACTCCCGAACGAACTCAGCAGATTGTCGGGTTTCAAGATCGTGCCTCGCTAAGTACGCGAATATCTTGACTTCTGCACCAAGACCCTATCTATGGTCTATAACTCTATGTTTCCTCGGAATATTCAGCCGAAAACTCTTCCCGAGTTAATGGAGAAATTTAAAGATGCTCATAGGGTCCATAACTTTGTCGTAGCTCAATTGGTGGCCGGCGCCGCATTTGCCCTTATCATGCTTCGGATCCGTCACTCGAAGCTTGATCTAAACCAAGTTGTTGAGAAGGTGCACGAGAAAGTACGGCGCCGAAGAGTTGGTATCGACCGCATCAACACGAAGGTTTCACCTGTAGCCGAGGAAATGATTGAAGACCTTCTTCGGATGGATGCCGACTTTTTTGCAGATGGTCATTATGCTGATTTTCTTGGCGCTCGCTCCCGAAGAAAACAGAGTTACTCTTGATGATATATTGAATCGGAACTGATTATTTTCCTTCTCGTAAATAATTCTCCTTTGTAAATCATGATTATGATTCTATTGTGAAGCAAACAGCATATGTCTATATTTGTCTAGCCCCCGAGTATTTTCGGTGGCTATTCGCTGTATTTGTATAATGCGAGGTTTTTAAACCAAGGCAATATAATATACACTGTACTATTTTTGTTGGTGCAAGCCCCCGAGTCTTTTATTGATCACTATTTTGTCTATATCTCTTTTTCTTTTGGCGAGGTATTTTTACCAAGGCAAGATGCTTTTTTTTTTTGCGTTTGTCGACACTGTGTTTATATATATATATTGTATCATGTAGGGGAGAACCCCTGATCTTGTCGGGAAGAAGATATATAATTCCACTATCTTTATTATATTGCAGCACCGCGAGCCCGCCTCATTAAAAACCTTCTCCGGCCCCACTCGGTGCCCCGAAAAAGGAAAAGAGTGCGTCCGAAAACTCGCGGGCGTTTCAAGACATTGTAGCTTTACAAAGGAGGACTATATTTTCGACATCTAGGCGTAAAAACGCCCGAGCCGTGCCACGTTCCAGGGATTTGGCTCGTCAATCCTCGTCTTCTTGTCTTTGATTCTCGTATGCTCCTCCTTCTATTACTTCTGTGACGATATATGGACCTAGCCACGGTGACTCGAGTTTTTCATGACTTTTTTGATTGAGTCGTAAAACCAGGTCACCAACTTGGAAAGATCTTGGCCGCAATCGTCGACTGTGATAGTTTTTCAGGTCTTGCTGATATTTGGCGACTCGTGACAGGACCTCGTCTCGAGCTTCATCGAGTGCGTCGACATCATCCTACAAAGCTTTTCTCGAAGTTTCTTCGTCATATTCTGCGACTCGTGGAGAATCGTGCTCTATTTCTATCGGCAAGACTGCTTCAGCTCCGTGGACCAAAAAGAACGGCGTTTCCTGCGTTGCTGTATTTGGCGTTGTTCGGATACTCCACAAAACACTTGGTAGCTCCTCTGGCCAAGTATGCCTAGCTTTTTCCAAAGGTCCTAGCAGGCGCTTCTTGATGCCGTTGCGGATGATGCCATTGGCCTTCTCGACTTGGCCATTGGTCCGTGGATGTGCGACGTATGCAAAACTTAGTTTTATGCCCACCTCTCGCACAATATGCCTTGAACTCCTTGGAAGTAAAGTTACTGCCATTATCTGTGACGATGCTGTGAGGTACTCCAAAGCGAAAGACAATGCTTTTTACAAACTTTATTGCGGATGTTGCATCTGGTGAATTTATTGGCTTTGCCTCTATCCACTTTGTAAATTTGTCGACAGCCACTAGCAGATACTCGTATCCTCCTGGCGAAGCTTTGTGCAATTTACCCACCATATCGAGACCCCATTGAGCAAAGGGCCAAGATAGTGGGATTGGCATAAGTTCCGCTGCTGGTGAGTGAGGTCTTGCCGCAAATCTTTGACACGCGTCGCAAGTGCGCACTATTTCCTTCGCATCCTCGATTGCTGTGAGCCAATAAAATCCTGCTCTGAAGACTTTGGCCGCAATGGCTCGGCTACTCGCGTGGTGCCCACATATTCCTTCATGCACGTCCTTTAGGATGATCCTTCCTTCTTCGGGTGTAACACACCGTTGTAGCACACCCGAGATGCTGCGTTTGTATAGCTCTCCTTTTACCACAGTAAAGGCTTTTGATCGCCTAATTATTCGCCTTGCTTCGACTGGATCGTCGGTATGGTTTTCCTTAGGATATATGATATATAAGCTTGCATCCATGGAATTTGCACCATCATGACTAGCTCTTGCTCTTCTTCTTCTTCTCGTTGTGTCTTTGGCGATACTCGAGGGTTTCTCTTTTTCTCCTTCTTTGTTTTTGCTGGCTTTGTTGATCTCTCGCTAATCTCTTCCCGAACACACCCGGAGGAATCGCGAGGCATTGTGACCCGATGTTTGCAAGAACGTCGGCTTCATCGTTGCTCATCCCGCCGATGTGGTTTACCTCACAACCATCGAATAACTTCTCCAAATCTCATTGTATACCTCTTTGTATGCTATCATACTTTCATTGACTGCATCGCATTGATTCATGACTTGCTGTGCTACCAACTGTGAGTCGCCGAAAATTTTCAGTCGGGTTGCACCGCAAGCTTTCGCCATCTTCATCCCGTGTATGAGAGCTTCATATTCGCTTCATTGTTAGATGCGTTTGGGAACGTCATTCGCAGTAACATACTTCAACTTGTCGCCTTCAGGTGATACTAATATCACGCCCTGCTCCAAGCACCTTCCAATCTTTTGGACCCGTCGAAGTTCATGGTCCAAGTTCTCGATAAACTGGAGGTCCCGTGTTTTGCAGCTCCATCCACTCTGCAATGAAATCTGGTAAGACCTGCGATTTTATTGCTTTTCTTTTTTCATACGTGATGTCCCGAGGGGAGAGTTCTATTCCCCAAAGGGAGACACGACCCGTAGCTTCTGGGTTGTTTAGTATATTTGATAAGGGAGCCTCGTTGACCACTATTATCGGGTGTGCCGAAAAATAGTGTCGCAATTTTCTTGCTGTCGTGAATACTCCATATGCTAGCTTTTGATATTGCGGGTACCGCTGTTTTGACGGCGACAAGACTTCGCCGATGAAATATACCGGCCTTTGAACTCCATGAAGCTTGCCTTCTTCTTCCCTTTCGACTACTAGGGCCGTGCCGACCACCTGAGGCGTAGCTGCAATATACAAGAGGAGAGGTTCTTTCTCTTTTGGCGCCACCAGTATCGGTGGTGTCGAGATTGCTCGCTTGAGATTCTCGAAAGCTCTGTCTGCTTCCTCATTCCATTGAAATTTTTCCCCTTGTTTGATCAATGCATAGAACGGCAGCGCTTTTTCTCCTAGCCTGGCGACGAATCTGCTTAAAGCTGCGACTCGCCCTGTTAGCTGTTGTATTTCTTTCAACTTTGTTGGCTTTCTCATAGTAACGATGGCCTCGTATTTTTTCGGGATTAGCTTCAATCCCCCTTGCCGATACTAAGAACCCGAGAAGTTCTCCAACGGGAACTCCGAAAGAGCACTTTGTCGGGTTCAGCTTGAGACAGTAACTTGTCGAGGTTGTCGAAGGTTTCCTTCAAATCTTCGATCAAAGTCGATCCTTTCTTGGATGTTATTACGACATCATCGATGTAAACTTGTACATTTTTTCCAATCCGTGTTGCTAGGCACTTCGCATCATCCGTCGATATGTTGCTCCCGCGTTTTTCGTACCAAAGGGCATTGTTTTGTAGCAAAACACGCCATAAGGTGTGATGAACGCTCGTCTTGGCTTCATCTTCTTCTTTTAGTCCGATCCGGTTATAACCGAATATGCGTCCAAGAAGGAAAGACGTTCGCATCCTGCCGTGGAGTCGATGATTTGATCGATCCTTGGGAGGGGAAAGTGATCCTTGGGACAATGTTTATTGAGACACGTGAAGTCGACGCACATGCGAAGGACTATTGTGTGTTTTTTCGGCACCATCACTCGGGTTAGCTACCCATGTGGCTTCGTAGATATTTCTCCGATGAATCCAAGCATCTTTGAGTCGATCTATTTCTCGATAACATGGCTTTGCGACTAGGTTCCGAAAAACGCCGCAAAGGTTGCTTTATTGGTCTTGCGAGAGGATCCAAATTGAGGTGGTGCTCGGCAAGTTCCCCAGGTACTCCTGGCATGTCGGCTGGACACCATGCGAAGATTTTCCGAAGTGCTCACGGAGGAACTCGACGAGCGCGCTTTCCTATGCGACATCCATGTTTGCGGCAATGGACGTCGTTTTCTTTGGATCCGTCGGGTGGATCCGTACCTCCTTTGAATCCTTGGCCGTGTTGAAAGTTGGCTCCTTAGAAGATCTTCCTACTTCTGGCAGCACGTCATAATCAGTGAACCGTGGCGCCGCATATTCTGCTTGCATCCCGAAAGTTTCTGATAGTCGATGAAAATCCCTGTCGCACTTATCAGATAACGCGAAACTTCCTTTGATTGTGATAGGTCCGTTAGGCCCAGTGCAACCTCCACAACAGGTATGTATAGTGCGGCACTGCCATGAACCCGGCGTACGCTGGTCGTCCCAACAAAGCGTGATATTGTGATGGGAAATCGACAACTTCGAACTCAAGATTCTCTATCCTCGTAGTTTTCTCGAGTTCCAAACTCGAACGTCGAGGTTGATCTTGCCCAATGGGTAACTTGGCTTCTCCGGTGTGATCCCATGGAAACGTGTTTCAGCTTGGTTTAAGATTTGCTAGAGATATGTTCATCTTCCTCAATGTATCCGCATACATGAGGTTTAAGCCGCCGCCACCATCTATGAAAACTCTCGACACGTCAAATCCAACAATTACCGCGGGTAAGATAAGTGCCGATTGTCCCGGTCGCGGAACTTGCCGCGGATGGTCCGCGATTGTGAAGCCGATGTCCTGCCCCGACCAATTTAAGTACTCGACCGTTGGTGGGGGCATCTTCTCCGCCATGAACACTTGTCGCGAAATTACCTTCGCGCCCTGTTTGATGGCCTAGCCTTCGAATCATCGAAACCGCACCATTAGAGTTGGGGTCAACATATGGAGGTGGGTGTGGTGCTGCCGCTATTCCGAGCTGGTGTCGATTTTCTTCGGTAATTGCGGGAGGGGGTGGAAGGTGAATCTCGCTCCTTGGCTCCCGAGGATTTCTGTTGTTTGCTTGGGCATTTGCGATTCCTGCGGCTCGCGACATTGCCTCGAAAATTGCGGCAGTCTTTCCGGAGATGTCCTGACTGTCTCTTTCCATTGTTGTCGAGGTAAAAGTGCATTTGGCACGGACCGTTCATCATCTCTTCGGGAGACACATAAGGTCTTTGAATCCTTGGTCCACTATTTTGCCTGTTACCGCGAAAATCACCTCTATTGTCGCCTTGTTGCTCGTTGCTCCTTTGATAATCATCTCGACTATTTCCTCCGGGATTTCCCCGAAAACCAGCCGATATATGGCCGGGAGCGTCGTTGTTGTAGAACTGGCGAGAAAATCGCCTTCTATTTTGATAATTTCGACCACGATCCTCTCTCCGGCGACCTGTGTCGCTTGTTGTATATTGCGTCTTCTCCATCTGCCCATTTATTGGCTATCTCCATGAGTGCCGATATGGTCTTAGGGTTAGTTCTCCCTAAGTCCTCGACAAAATCACCTCGGCGAATTCCCGCCACGAACGCATCTATTGCCCTTTCGTCGATATATCTTCCGCCGAATTTTTTATGATATTCCACCGCCGTATGTATTTCCTCATCGACTCGTCGTGTTTTTGTCGACACGCTCTCAACTCCTCCAATGACGCAGGTTTTTGCAGTGTGGATCGGAAGTTTTTCACGAAGATATCCTCAAAGGTCTCCCAACTCGTCGATGGAACTTGGGGGAGTTTCTTTATCCACGATCTCGCGGCACCGCTCGGATGAACTTGAATACTTTGCATAGCCGTTGCTCCGGTTCCTCCTACCAGCTTCACCATCTCGAGATAATCCACGAGCCAATCCTCGGGATCTTGCAGGCCGTCGAATTTCTTGAAATTTTCGGGTAGCTTGAACCCTTTTGGGACTCGAGTTTTTCGAACTCTTCTCGTAAAACACGGGAGCCCACACATATCTTCGTCGGCAACTTCGGTGAGTGCCGACGCTCCCTTCTTTCTTGTCGTGCTCGTCCACCCTTACTTGGACTGCCGTGTCTCGAGCTCCACTTGTTCTTGGGGGTCTTGAACCGCCGTATTTGGTCGTGGACTATTTTGCCCGGGATTTTCTTCGGGAGGCGTTGTTGCGAACGCCGTTCCCATAACTCCTACTCCCGCCATCGCCATATTGAACAATGGTTCTCTCGGGTCCCCGGGAGGTGGTCCGGACGCGAGGATGTATGCCCGTGTTGCCATGTAACCCGCTTCCGGTGTTTTTGGGATAATATTTCCCCTTTCATCGATCGTCATGAAGGACATGTCGAGATTTTGGATTAGGTTTCCTCTTTCTCCTTCTCGGTATATTTTGTAGCCGAGATCTTGCTCTCCTTCGAGCCTCTCTCGTGACTATCTCCCGATGTTCCCGAAAGGCGACTTAGCTCGCTCGGCGTCCGCTTGATGCGTAGTCGCTTCTTTCCTCCCGTTCGTGGATGCCGTCTCGTTTTTCCAACTCTCCGCTTACTCGAGCAAGTCTATATTGATATGCTTGAAGTTCTTGTACGATGAGCAGTGGTGGTCATAGGTTCCGAGCCATCCATGGCTTTCGCAGCCCTGTCCCACGCTTCTTGCGGAGCCGTACTCTTGCGCGAGTTGAAGATCCGGCATATTTAGTGCCCAAGCCATGTCGAAGATCGCCGGGATCAACGTATGGGTTTCCCAATTCGTCGAAAGCCTCCGATGTTTGCGGCTCGATGTGCCCGCCTCTTCTACCACATAGATCTGATGATATTTTGCGCATTGATTTTTTTCAGGATTGGTGACACCATCATATAGAGTGGTGAAGACCTATCCGATGGCAGCAGACTTGTCGATGAAGTTGAAGTTGTCGATGCTGTCGGAGTCGTTGCTTATAAAGGAGTCCGCAGATGACTCGAAGGATGTGTTGCTGAAGATCTTGGCAAGCTTTCCGCTTGCCTTGTTGTCGACGAAGTATGGCGACGAAAACTCCTCGTCACTCGATGAAAAGTTGGAGTCGACCGCTGAAGATTCCGACGAGATCGGAATTTCGAGACGGTAGGATCCTTCTTTATTGACGCCAAATCGGAATTCTCCGAACGCCATGATGATGGGCTCCTCCAGATAGGCACATGCATCCATACGGGAGGGCGGGTGAGGAATAAAATTGAATAGATCGGTTTTTCCCTTGTTACCTCGATCCATCGCGTTGCTTGCCGTTGATGAAGTCGAAGATTTTGAACGTGCCATCGAGATCGGATCCTTGCAGCCTCTAATTCCCACGGACGGCGCCAATTGACAAAGGATTAACTTGTCAATGCCTACGGATTGTAGACTAGGGTTTTGCTAGAAGTAGAGGGCAAGTAGATCTCGAAGGTTTAGGCGAAAAGTACTCGGCGATTATGAAAACTAGGATTATGTTGACGGTAGATTCGATCCTTCTTTGTCCCTCGACTCCCCTTATATAGGAGGTGGAGCCGAGGGTTTCGTTTTGTACAAGTTACGCAGTCCGGGACGGTTTCTAACTCATCCCGCCGGATTACAAATAACTCTTCCTATTACAACTCTAGCTTTCCTTAATATATCTTGGACTCTCGAATCTTCTTATTCTTCGGGTAGTGGGCCTTCAGTAAACTCCGGGTACTATCTTTGGCAGGCCCATTTGGGATGCCTATGTCAATTGTAGATCTACATCTTCTCTCTTAGATCCCTCAAGAATGATCAAGAATCATGGGGGGAATCAAGAGATAGGGCAAGTTCTTCAAAGTCAACAATGGATGAGAGAGAGTGGAAGAACTTGCCCAGCCCAAGGTGGAAGAAGGCCTATTTATAGTGTAAGAGAAAAATATAACCGTTGGGGAACAAGTTGGGCTGAGAAAACTAGTCGTTTGAGGCAAAGTCGGGCAACCCGGCACACAACTCGGCAGGGCCGGATCAGGTGCCGGGAATTTCGGCAGCTTACCCAGCATGTCGAGACATAGGCCGGGCTGCCCGGCAACAGCACCCAGCAGGCCGGGCCAGATGCCGGCTTGCCCGGCAGCAGCACTCGGCATGCCGGGCTGTGTGCCGGACTGACCGGCAGCAGCACTCGGTAGGCTGGGCCAGAGGCCGGATTTTGGGACCCCCTGAAAAACATTTTCCTTTTCTTTCAAACAGAAAATGCTCCCGAACTCCGATTGACATGAAACCAATTTTGTTGGAAATATAACAAAAAAAAAGAACCCCCTGAAATATGGAGACTCCTCACAGGATATTTTTAGATGATTCTAGAGAGGGAGTCTCCCACCGTCAAGAAATGGTGAAGACGTCCAAACTCGAAAATGCAATAGAAGATGCATGCGGATTCCATTTTCGATGAACTTGGGCTTGTTGTAAAGCTAGAAACAAGCTCAAGAACCTCACTCGGAGAAAACACCAAGAAGCAATAGGGATATGCAAATTATGCAAAGGATTGAGCTCCCTAAGACGATGTGATCAAGTTACCCAACCGAAAGTCCCTCTTGATAGTGCGGCTATGTATCCTATAACCCGGTCTCCCAACAACCACATTGAGACCGGTAAAAGGAAAACCTAGAAAGGCCATACCTTTGCCTTGCGCATCCCGCTTGATCTCGATGATAACTCTTCAAGCTCCACTCAAGCCGGAATGCCTCACTTGATCATTGTTTCTTCGTGAAGACTCACAAATGCTCCCCCATACACCATGATGTGAAAGCTCCATTGATGCATATCTTCACATGTCCATTATTACCAAATGGACGGCAAGCTTCAAGTATATGATCATCTTGAGATTCTCAACTTGAACTTGCCCAACATAACCTTGATGACGATCACCACTTGATGTCATCCTCTCATGGGCTATATAAGATTTCACTTTTGATGCATGCCCATGGATAGATACCTAACCCACATAGACAACACAAGGGCACATATATGATGGGTTAGTTCATAAAGCATAATTAACAAGACTTACCATACCACATGACTTCACGTGGCACATTCTTCATGCTTCATGTGTTGACCAATCTTGAATCTATTCTTCACTCTTTGTATTGTTCAACCTTGTATCTTCTCATGCTCTATCATACTATCTCGAGGTGTATAAATAATTCTTTATTTTCTTGCATGATATAAATCTTAGTCAACCATATCTCAACTTATGAGACTATCATGACACCGACTTAGAGCCATATCTTGAATTCTTCACTCGGAATCAAGCACTCAAGATCTTGATCATTCATTGCTTAACACATAAGCTAGAGCATGGCTAATATTGAGTTCCACATAAGAACTCCATCTTCATTTCTTCTTCTTGATCATATCACATATATGTCTTCAAATCAATGATCTTGATGCCAATACTCAAGGTATATCTTTATCTTCATGACATCCATACTTGAATCCAACACATGGACTACAAGTAGTACCTATTGAATATTCGTTCATATAAACTCAATGAAAATATTAATCCATAGGGGTTGTCATTAATTACCAAAACCAAATATAGGGGCAATATACCCTTACACAGGCAAAGAGACTGTCCCCAAACTAAGTCTAATGTGCCAGTAATATGGCACACATGACTAAGTTTGAGGGCAGCACCTGCCTTCTGTTGTGCCATAGTTGAATCATTGGCCAATGCACTAGACAAACAAAATGAGGCCTCATAAATTGGATCACACTGCAGGCAAAGGGATTGTCCGCAAACTAAGTCCAGTGTGCAAGAAATATGGCACACACGACTAAGTTTGAGGGCAGCACCCTGACTTCCGTTGTGCCATAGTTAAATCATTGGCCATTGCAGAACCGAAGAAGTACAAACATGCAAAGCAAGGTAGCATATGCCTCATACAATAAGCACATGTGGATGAGACGTTTGATCAGAACCAATGGCATGGTGATGTTCAGTCATGCCATAGGTTCTGATCAATCATCTTCTCACACTATGATACCCGATTGCAATCATCGGCCTAGTTCAATCAGAAACAACACAATCTAGAACAAACTAGCGCGACTCATTCCGCACAGCTATCTGAACATGCTAAACCCCAGCACAAAAAACCCTTCCCCTCTTTGCATGCACAATAAGATCTGGCAGTTTCAGCAATCCACAGTCCGATCTAGGAAGGATCTACCGCAATCCGATATTAGAGTAACAGATCTAAGCAAATCCACACCGTGAAAAGCAAGAACTGGACAAGAACAACAAGAAATAGGGACGAACACCTTGCAAACATCAATCCGAACGCTATCCTAATGAAAACCCTAGCAGACCTAATGTGCATGTCGTCGCAAATGACCGAGATTGGCATGTTCTGGCACAACGAGTACCAAGGTGAGAAGGAGAGGTCGTTACCGCCATTGTTCCGGCCGATGCCGATGAAGACTGCGGAGCAGGTTGCGGCCGATGTCGCGGTGCTGCTCGCCAATGTCTCCTCCTCCGGTATCGGTGCTCCTCCGTGCGGCGGGTCGGCGGGAGGGAACCGCCGGGTGATGTGACAGTTTGGGGGAGGTTGCGAATGAGAGGAAGGAGAGGGAGCGGTGACTCTAATTATGGCGCGTGTTCCCGAAGGGACGCGATGTTTCCGCCTCGCTTCTCCACGCGTGCAGGCTTCTGGCCGCAACGGGCTTGGTCCTGGAGAAACTGTCATTCCGGGCGTTCCTCCAGGACCTTTCCCGGGGTGCTTTAAAATTCGATTCATGCAAGAACACAGTGGACTGCAGGCATCCAAACGGATCGAAATTTGTTGGGCCGATACGAGCCAAGGTCCATCCAGGCTACCAAACGCGCCCATTGTTGTTGTATATCTACAAGAAAAACACATTACGGAGGCGGTCGGAGTACATACCTTACGTGGCCACTGAAGATTAGTGGAAACTGGGAAGAGCAGTAGAGGTTCTCCATCTGCTGGTTAGTTAGCCCGTGGTGTGGTGTCCTCGCGATATCGATTGATCGGCGTATCATCTTTCCGCAACATGAGAGGTCAATTTTCAAGCAGGGATGCAACGGTGGCGCGGCGTCGTACGTTCATGCACCGTGGTGGGTGAAGATGCACAATGATTAGATTGGGCTGGCCGAGGAAAAATAAGAGGCACTTGTGAGGTGTGATGTCGCCGCCGACTATCAATTCACACCACCACAAATCTATTTTGCCTGGGCCCACACTGTAAGGTAAGGTATGTCCTGTGTCCCTCATAAATTAAGCTCCTCGCTTCGAAAAGTCAAACGTACGCCCCAGCATGTCCCTCTCTTCCTTTGCTATAGACCGATAGACAGATAACTACTCCAGCAAACACGAGTCACTCGCGAGTTTTAGTTAGTTGCTGACAGTCGCATCACAGATACTCCTATGCACGAGCCTCCAATTTCCTGACGGAGAAGAAGATGCAGTAATAGCCATGATGGTGCAGACGAGAGATTCGTCAGATCAATGTGCTGAGAGAAAAGTGAAAAAAACTCCAGCGGCCCCTCGCGTCGCCCTCCTCTGGCGGCCGAGGGGCAAACCCTAGCCGCCGCCACTCACCCCCGACCTCCTCCCATCCCTGACTCGCCGCCGCCGGAGGGGGGCCGGCAAAGCCGCGCGCTCCCCGAGGATGGTGGCGGCGGGGCGCTTTCTTCCCCTCCCGCGTCCCTGGCGAGAAGGAGCTCGCCCGGGCGCGGCTCAGGGCGGCGGGCGCGACGGCGGGCGATGGAGCTCGCCGGTGTGCGGGCGTGGCGCTGGGCGGCGGGCGCGGAGCGCGCGGCGGCGGGCGTGGCCGCAGGCGCGGCGCGGCGGCGGCGTGGCTTCTAGGCGGCGCGTGGAGCTCCGGCGGCCGTGGGGGTCGGGCCCGATCCGGGCCGGGCCGGCCATGGCGGCGCGGCGGCTGGCCGGCGCAGCCCCCCCCCCGGTCGTGGAGGTGCTCGCGGATTGCCGTCGCAACGGCGGCCACGGCGAGGGCCCCGGGCCGGGAGGGCTGCGTGGCGGCGGCTTCGGTGTTGGCCACAAGGTTGCCGCGGGGTCCGCGTGGTGGTTGGTGTGCCGTCGTCGGCGTGTGGAGGCCGGGCGGGCGCGGCATGTTCCCGGGAGGAGGAGCTCTGTGCGGGGCGCGACGGGACGGCGGCCTCGGTTTCCTCGGCGGTGTGGCGGCCGTGGTGGCCAAGCGGGCGGCGTGGCGGTCGGACCCGGGGGTTCTTGTCGGCGGTCTTCGGTGGTCGTCTTCGGGCCCCGTGTTGGTGTTGGTCGGCGTCCCCTCTATGTGGCGTTCCGGCGGCGCCCACGGTGTTCTTCGGCGATGCTTCGTTGGCTACGAGCGCGTTGCTCCGGGTTAGAGATCCGGCGGTTGTAGGTGGTGGTCCGTGCCGGTCCTCTTTTGGGCGGGCGCGAGTTTTCTTGGGACTCTTCGCCGGGCGAAAGCTTTGTCTTGGCGGCCGGCCGGGACCGACGACGGTGACGCCCGTGGGCGCCGCTTCCTTCTTGAAGGCGTCGTCGAAGTGGGTGTCTCTTGATCTCCGCCCGGGCTCTCCGGGAAACCCTAGATCCCTCACGGGATCGGGCGTGGGCGGCGCTCTTGTGTCGCTTTGCCTCTTGGGGCCTCGCTTGGAAGTCCGCTGGTCGAGGGGTTTGTGGAGTGTTTTGGCGGTTTTGGTGGAGGCGGG
The DNA here is from genome assembly GCF_022539505.1 of Lolium rigidum. Taxonomy (NCBI): domain Eukaryota; kingdom Viridiplantae; phylum Streptophyta; class Magnoliopsida; order Poales; family Poaceae; genus Lolium; species Lolium rigidum. The sequence continues at coordinate 41,974,786 of NC_061514.1, read as the reverse complement.
TTCGTCTTCGGCCGAGCGGGTTGCGGCCTCGGGGTCGGCGTGGTAGTTGGAGCGGTGGCTCCGGTCTTTTCGCCTCCGCCTGTTGCGTTGAGGTGTGGTGTCGACCTGGTTGGTCGTCGACCCGTGTGGAGCGCAGCCTCGGGGCTGGCGTGTGGTGTCGTGTTGTACGGTTTTTCGGAAAGTTTTCCTCATAAACGGGCCAACTCTTCTCTCCTATATCAATGAAAGGCAAAGCTTTTGCCTCGTTTCAAAAAAAAAAGATGGTGCAGACGAGACCGAACTTTTTTCTGCCCAGACAACCACTAAACACGTAGGAGCAGAGCAGGGCACGCATGCATGCTTGATCTCATGCAGCACTGACTCGCTGTAGAGTTCCCAATGAAGCACGCAGAGGCACCAAACCTTTTGTTCCCCTTTCCAAATCGGCAGCACACATGCATGCTAGTGTCTAGTGATGATCATCGTATGCATAACCGGCAGTACCTATCATGCCACACTGCTGCTAGTGGCGGCGTCATATAAATCTGGCCAGCCTCCACCCGAGGTCGGAATCGGAAGCAGCCCCGCCGCTTCCCCGGTCGCTCTCCGGCACGGAGCGGATAGTCTCTGCCGCCGCCGCCAAAGGAAAGAGTCCAGAAAACGGAGGAATCTTTTCCGGATTCGCGGCGGCAGGAGCAGAAGAGGGGTAGGTGCCCCGTCCCATGCCGTGCCGTCTGCGGCGCCGCATGTCTTGTCGGCGCGGTGTGGCACGACGCGACCGAGCCGGGTGGCAACGAAACCGGAACACTGGAGACCGATAGCGAGGCGTCACTAGGCGCGGCCGGCCCCGAGCCAGTGCCAGGCCGAGGGTGATCGACGACATGGGCAACTTGCGCACCACCGGCAGTCGGCGGCCAGGCGAGTGGCTGGTTTAATAATCGACCGGCAAGCACGCTGGCTGGCTGGAACCGTCCAAGCGCCGGCCGGCGGGCGGAGTCGGCAGTGGAATTCCAGAGCACCACCCCATATATCCGCTCTGTCTCCGATCCCCCACCACGGCTCCCTTTCATTGGCTTGTTAACATATGATGATTAGCAAGCCACAGAGCTACGCTAAACCATGTATGGGTTGTTTAATCATGGACGAAAGCAACGCCTTCGTTCTACTCTACCCCGGAGAGCGGGCGCCGCTTTGTTTATGGCGCGCTGGCTCGCAGATAAGATAGCAACGCCAGCCCCCTCCACTAATTCTACTTGTCTCCTCGCTCCGGCCCCCGCGTCCCTGTCGGCTTGCTTCCCTCACCACACCACGATACCACCCTGCTAAACACCAATGCCCCGACTACCAGTCCGGATATGGACGTGCTTGCCGTGATATGCGAGTCCATCCGTCCATCTCTCTCCATTGCTAGCTTTGCCCGGGTGCGCTTATTATCAAGCGTTTTATTGTCATGGCAGGTAGGTGATCAGGTCAATTGGTCGCCGCCAGTATAGTACAGGAATCTGGTTAGTTAGTTATGGGATGCAGTGGTACAATTAGAATATACAGCTGGGCACGCGAGCTTGTATTGGTTAGCACACGCCCTGTTGGATAAAACCAACAGGCCGGTATGAGTATTTTATGCAGCCTGCCACTACTGTGTCCTTTCACGTCGTACGAACTGATCGTCTGATCCAAGTGCGATTATATCCCAACCAACCTACACACCAAGCAGATCATTTTGCAGCTTACGATGAACAACTTCGTCAAGAATATCATGCTGCATGCCAAGGAAATCAGCAAACTTCGCGGGTAAATAGTGATCAACAGTGGCAAGAGGAGCTTGGTTATCATACGAATAATCATTTCTCACATAGGTCTTGATAATCATGTTGTGGATACATCACATCCCACATCCGCTCATGAGACTAGGTAAGAGGAGAGTTGCGAACAACGGCAAAACGAGATTGACCCACACCAAATGCTTGCTGGACATTCTTCTTGCAAGACTCCAGCGCGAAACAAAGTGAGCCTTTTCTGTCCTTGAGGGTCGGGGATTGTCTTCACAAATGTCATCCACCTTGGATAGATATCATCCAGCTAGTACCCTTTGTAATATTGTTTGGTATAGTGTTGATCATTGATCTCATATTGCACTCTAGACATGGCCTTCAGAGGTCAAAACCTTCTTCAACTTCAACGTGTTTGCCTCTGCTTTCATCTTCTATATGTGAAAAATATCTGCCAATTATAATTTCATCTTCATCTTTTTTTATTTAAACATCTTTGCATTTTTCCTCTTCTTTCATCTTATCCCCTACATCGATGTTCAACCATTCAACATATAGTTGTAACTTGGTATGCGGAAACTCAAACCCTAAACTAGAACGTATCCCTAATTAAGTCTGCAAGTTGAGTCCGTGTTATCAGTGATGTCAGATCCGGCAGGCTCCCTGACCACACTATTGGTTATCGAGACCATGTCAATGGCCAACAATACCAGTTCTTAGGATTGCGGACAACAGGCTTCGAAGTAATGGCTAGAGATATGTGAAGCCTTTGCGAAAGGGTAAAGGAAGAGACCAAGTATTTAAGGAAGACCTACACATCGCATATTATTTGTGCCAACAAAACCGTGTGTGATGTGGAATGATAGTGCTAACGTTTTGTATATGACATAGCATACGATTTTGTTCGGAGAGAAACTTGTTGATGTACAAGTATAGTGCACACGGTCTATATGACATAGCACATGGTTTTGTTTCGACAAAACCGTGTGCGAGGTACAAGGATAGTGCCATCGTTCTGGATGACATAGTACACGATTTTGTTCATACAAGATCATGCACGATGTATGAAGATTGTGTGTGATGTGTGATAAAGATACTAGTTCATGGCGTTCGCAATATTTATATATCAAAATCAAACATTTTAGTTACACAAGACCAACAAAAGTACGAGGCAGTTAATATTTCGAGGGCTCATGATCAAGATTTTTGGCCCATGTTATATATAGAAAACAAATAAATAATTCAACTAAGAGACCTTCTGGACAGCAGGGCCTTTGCCAAAGTTTGATGCCTTAACCCGGCGGCGCTACTCTTGGCTCTGCACATTTTTCGCTTCGGCTTGGGGTCTTTGTCACTTTCAGGTTGGCCTTCTTCTTGAACGATACTATCACTCGTTATAGCATATATGCCTTGGAGCGGTCATCGAAAATAGCCTCGAAGCCCCCCACGCTATGCATTGGGCATAGTTGACAGCGCCATGACACAAAGGAGATCTCCAACCAGTCTGACACCTCCACGGACGACCTCACAAATTGGGTAGAGGAGGGTGGCCACTTTCACGAGGTAACAAGAGGACTGCCGGGACTTGACTAGGCGGCAATGCATAATGAGTGGAAGTTCTTTGAGCCTGCTCTATCCACGGTTAGTGCTTCGATGGTCGGCACATATTTATGGTGGCGGGTCATCGTTTGTCAAGCAAATTTTGCAGTTAAGAGCTACCCATCGCGCTCATTAAATTTATAGACGATTCGGGGTTACGGGAAGGCAGCTAAACAACCGGAAAAGATATATAAAAAAGCGTAAAAACATCATACACACATACATTTTAGAAGAAACAAACTGTTTGCAAGAAAAAAGTAAGCACAGTCGATGAAGTGCCTACGGACGGTCAATTTTTTTGGGGACGTCGGCGTTCTTACATGTCGGATACGAAATGAACATTATGTGTGTCATGAGGGTTCTTTAAAAGGCCGCATTTGTGAAGTGTGCTCTTATCTTTTACCTGTTGTTGTTCTGTAGTTAGTACCCAAAAAAAAAAACTGTTCACTAGTAGCACCTCATTTATCTACGTAGGCACACCTAGAACTTAAATTAGGCATCACCGACAAAATTCACGGACGGCAAGAAGTCGTTGCAGTGGCTGCGCTGTTTCTACCAGAACTCTACTCCCTCATCCATACTCCTGCTCCTATTTAGTCTGTGGATTCAGTTGGTGCACACATAGGCGTACCCAACTTTCAGTGTGACCCGGCTTCGAAGTATCTATTGTAAAGGTGTATCTCCAACAGGTCGATCCATCGAGTCCTGGCATGTCCGAAACAGTCTGCACAGACAGACGGACCGGTCGCGCATGATTTAGCAGGGTGATCCAAAAGGATCGACCCGTCTAGCATGACCTATCGGGCCATCAAATTTGAGAAACCGATGCGTCGACGTGAAAAAAGCTCCTCCTAGTGTCTGCCCGCCTGAAACGAGGGCCCGCATTGCAGCGGCCCAACAACCTTCTTGCTATAGCCATCAATGTAACTAGGCTTAGACTAAAGCTGCCCGTGCCGTTCGACGCCTGCGCTTCTGCTCTGGCCGCGCTGCCCGAGTGGCAATAATAAAGGATGTGCCGCCGCTACTACCACACCGACGAGGATGACTAAGAGCGAGCAAGATGAAGACGATGTAGTCTTTGACTATGCTTTTGGTAAGTTCTTACCAATTTGCTTCAAGGCAATTTGTTCCAAATACATATGCAAATCTCTTTTATAAAATTTGCCAAACACCGGATCGAATAGATGAGCCTCTAGGCGCCCTAGCCTGGCCGGCCGGACAGCGGCACAAATTTCATCCGCGACGCGATTTAAACAGACAAAATAAACTATTTAGCCTGCCTCGCTGTCTCGTTGGAGATGCACTAACCATGCCATGGCCCGCCCGCCTGGCCATGCACTATGCTGGATCAACACGTGGCGTTCCTATCCACGGTTGGTGGCACCGACCTCCTCCCACCCCGCACATCCCGTCTGTCCAACCCAGGGCCGGCCCTGGGGAGGGTCCTGCGGGGCGGCCGCTCCGGGTGCAGAAAAATTGGGAGCCCATATTTTCTATATAGGCTTACTATACATTGCAGAAAAAAAAGAGCGGTTTTACGATTTTAGATGGGCTTGGTCTACAGTTGGATCTTTTCTTTTCCTATTGGTTTCCAAACTGGCTGCCCAGTCACGACTTGAGTCAGCGCCTGAAATCCGTTCCATCTATCGATATGTGAAACATCGCCAATTTGCCTGAGCCCGACGCCTCGATTCCCTACCTGTCCTCTCTCGGTTCGTGACTATCGCCCAGGCCGCCTGGTTCCTGCCCTCGCTCTCGCCGATCACGACGGACCGACCGCGAGACGATCAGCTGGCTGCTGCCCTCCTGCGGACTATGGTGATGCCTGCTAGTCCGCCGACCAGTGGCCGTCGCAGTTGGCAGTCCCAATCCGGCCGTCGTCAATCAGGCAATTATCCAATCTGTGTATTAGAGTAAGATAGAAGGTAAAAACGTCCGCTGCAGTTCTCTTGGAATTCTACTATATGCTCGCCTATAATTCGGGTTCTGAATTTTGATTAGCAGTTGTTGTTCTTATTTTTAGGAGCAGGTTTAACTGGTTTGGTAACTCTATACATCAACAAGAAGTTAATTGATGAGTTTGAGTTTGATATTGATTCCATCATCACGGACTTTGCTTCTAAGAATTGGCGGAGAAAATTTAAGGTATCATGTAAACATTATTTTATATGAATATTGAAATTGTGTATAAGTATTTACTTTTAATCATCTCAAACATGCGGAAAAAAATAGTAAGAAGGGCCCAAAATTTTAGTTTTGCCTGGGCCTCCGAAATCTCAGGACCGGCCCTGGTCCGACCCGTACCGTAAGATACATCCACCGACCGGAGCCATATCGCGGCACGAGCACCTCGATCACACACGTGGACCCTGCGGCGCACCCACCTGGAGACCCACGCGCCAGGGTCAGCAGCTAGCTTAGGCCACCGGAGGGGACGAAGATGCGGTGCCGGTGCGGCAGCAGGATAGAAAGTTTTGGCGGTACTGATCACCTTGCAGTGGACGTCATTAGGGATGGTGCATGATTAGCACCACACAGTCGGGACGGGCGGGCGTTGCCGTCGCTGGCAAGCAGCCAAGTTGACGTCTCCGTCTCAGCTTGTCCGGATATACTCCTGCTCCTGCGGGAAGTGGATGAAGACATGCGGTGGATGCCGTGGCCAAGGAGGGAAGCCTCCACGTCCACGTCCACGTCCACGTCCGCGTCGACGCGCGTCACCAAGCCACCTAGCCGCCCCCGCTATAGTTCTCGTGGAACATATCTCATGTCGGTGCGCACGGTTGGCCAAATCACTACGTCCACCACCAAACGAACGTACTCTGTGTGCGCTGCCGCCGATGACATATGCGGACAGGGCCCCGCGCGCTATTCAATTACAACGACTACTCCCATATATCTAGTCCTGGTGCAACGCGCACGCGAGCAGACGAGATGTATCGAATTAGGAAAACACTTCTAATCGGGCGACCGATCCCGTCGCCCGATCGGTTGCTCTCGCTCCACGCGCTCACGTTGCATTCACACCGGGCCGGTCGCTCTTTTCCGCGTCGCAGCTGGGCCCACGGCTCGTTGGCTTGCCTGGAATTTGGCCCATTAGCAGTTCGCCCGCATAGCCCATCTCGTGTTCGTCCATTTGGCCCAGCACTGAACACACATAGAGACCAATTTGCTGGTGCACTGCTTTGCTTTTTTTTGCATCTGATTTTTGTTGTATTCATGTGTGACTTTTTGTAAAGATAGTTGGTGTTTTTTGTTGTAATTTAATATGTACCAAATAAAATTTGCTTGACCACTTTGCAGTGTTTTGCAAACATATTTTTTTTTGTTTTAATCGTTTTTGACTTTTGTATTAATAGTTGGTGAATTTTGTTGTAATTCAGTATGTAGCAAATTAATTGTTAATTCACCACTTTGCAGTGTTTGCAAATATATAGACTTTTGTTGTAATCGTTCGACACCTTTATAAAAAGAGTTTGTGACTTTTGTTGTAATTCAATCTGTAGCAAATTAAATGTCGCTTGACCACTTTCCATCATTTTGCAAACATATTGATTTTTTTATTGTAATCGTCTGTGAATTTTTGTAAAAGAAGTTGGTGACTTTTGTTGTAATTCAATATGTAGCAAATTAATATTTTCTTTTCTATTTTTGTAAACATATGGATTTTTATTGTAATAGACTTCGGTTTTTGTTAATAATATTTGCTACTTTTGTTGTAAATCGATCTCCAGCAAACAATTTGTTGGTTTAACCACTTTATTGTGACATTATTTTTTAAAAATGTTGTGACTTTTTGTTGTAAACGAATATCTTTTTTGTATACGGGGTGATTATTTTTATTGTAACACCCTCTACCCTAGGGACAAATCAGCACGGTGGCATATAGATTTTTATTGTAATTGTCTACGGCTTTTTGTGAATAGTGTTTGCAAGTTTTGTTGTAAATCGATATGCAGAATAAATTGTTGGTTTAATCACTTTATTGTAACATTATTTTTTGTAGAAATGCCGGGACATTTTATTGTGATAGAATTTTTTTTTGTATACACGGGTGAATTTTATTGTTGTAATAAGATAGCATATTTGTTGTAAATATTGAGATGACGGAGTCAAAGTTATACATCATTTTGGTTTAAGAGGAGAAACATAGGACTGCGGGTTGATTTTGCAAGAACTGAGGGGGTTAAATTGCAAGATACCATTTGGTTTTATATGGAGAGATTGGGACTGCGGGTTGAGTCTCAGATAATTGAGGGGCAAAATGCAAAACATACACCGCGGTTGATTCTGAGCGTCCGATGGCGAACGTACGGCGCGGAGGACGACCGATTATTGAGCTCCCATCCGTCGCCCGACGTTGAGCGCTGCCCATCGAATTAGCATGGTCAAGCACGCGCTGAATAAACACGGGATTGCCTTTATGCTGCGCTTGACTCGGAAAACGGTATGTGCCATGATACTAGTATCCCGTTGAATTTTCGACTGATGTTCAACGTTTTTTCCCCCTGGCATGGAGAGCTGCGCGCAGCATCACGTCCTGGGACTGAAATTCTCAACATATTTTCCGAAATATATTTTTCTCTAAATTTTTTTTGACTCGGACAAAACTTAACTGAAATCAGAATTCTGATAAATTTGATGAAATTGGGAAAAATAATTCTATAATTATTTTCAAAGGTTTACGTCGTTCAGTCTCTCATGTACAAGGAAATTAGGTCTTCTCTCGTGCTCGGGGGCTTAATATTTCCCAGTTGTGTTGTGTTCCTCTTCATTGTTGTTAAAACTTGTTGCTTGCTTCCTGCTTTTCCTTCTTTTCCTTCTCCTCCAGCTTCTAGCTCTAGAGTGTGTGTTTCTACTCTAAGGACTGTGAGTCAGCTGTGCGCTCCAGGTGTGAGAGTTGCGCTATTTATAGGATGGTCGAAGCTCTGTGCTGTTAACACCTCTGCCATGCATTCAGGTGACCAATGTCCTCCTACCGTTCTATAACGCCTCTCTGTGTTGTTTCTATGTACCAGGAGGAATGAATTTAGTGGTTAGTTGACTCACAACACTGGTTTCTGGTTGACGGGGAACGTGTAGCCACGAGGTACCCCGAGTTCCATCAATAATAGACTATAAGATGGTGCCACAAGCTCATCGCCAGACTCTCGGAAGCCAATAGGAAGAAGATGCATGCTTCACCATCATCACGGAGGAGGAAATGTAAAACGTTAAGAAGAGCAACAGCAGAAGATCACACAAAGACCGTGTGACGGCTGGGTCATCACTAGATCATCTTGAAAAGAGCTAAGAAGGGCTCTATGTCCTCTTCGGTCTTGTCCCGTGCAATCACGAATGGGGAAGGAACCTCCCCATACCTATGACAACAACATTGTTACATCAGTATGATCGGGTCGTGACGCCTGGACGTACAACCGTCCCGTCTAAGTATGGGGCACATACCTGGACCCATGGGTCTCCGTACGATAGGGATGTGGCCTCCTCTCTTTCACGAGTGAGGCCACTCCCTCGTAGTATAAATAGGATCCTCTAACACAAGGGGAGGGACAAAGCCGACCAAGACCAAACATTTAATCCTACTGGATAGTCAGTTCTTGCCCGACAGGGAAGAACATGCCTTAGTCGGCTTCTCGGAAGCTGGCACCACCAGCACCTCACACATATAATTCCATAAACACCACCAGCACCTCACACATATAATTCCATAAACACCACCAGGACGTAGGCTTTTAACCAACAAGCTATAGCCGGGGCATGAACATGTATATCTCTTGTGTGTCTGAGGTTGTTACCCCATCGAACCGTGGTCGCAACCCCCCCCCCCCGCCCCCTACATTCACTGGTGACTTGCCATTTTAGGCATGTCGGTTTGGTTAACTTATTTTTTTGTCGTAATGTTCAATTTAGATAGTGACAAGTGGACTTTTGTGATATATTTTTATAATGAGCTAGTGAAATTGATTCCAATGGCTTGGAAAGGATATTGGTTGGATCAGTGGGCTAGAAATGGTCTTGCTAGCTCACTCATGCTACTTAAGATTTAATTTTATCAAGATGTGTTCATATTCTTAAATGTTCTGATGAACATTTCAAGCTGATTATTTTTTATGAATTCAATTAAATATTTGATGAGGATATTTTTGCTACCAAAGAGTTGAGATGGAAAAAATGTTGCCTAAGATCGTTGCCTACTACCATATGTTACTCATGTCCCTGCCTCTTAGATTTGGTTACCTAATTTGTCTCTATTTCCTAATGATATGTTCATGTTGATACCTTCAATTCGGGCTTTTTTTTTTTGCATCGGGCCACTGATGATGCCTTAAGGGCATCTCCAACGTCCGTTTGCGTCTGCGCGGACAAAAAATGCGCTCCAGCGGCTAGACGCAAAACGTCTGCAGTGTCCGTCCTGACGCAAACGTGGACCAAATATGCACCAGGAACGCGTCCGTTTGGTTTGCATGTAACCATCTCTCCTCCTTTAATCACGCATGCGGTTATTCCTAGCCACACAAATAGAATCTTTCTCTCTCTCTCCTGTCTAATCACGCATGCGGTCAAATAAATGTGTCTCTGTCGCTGGAAAAGGGGCAGACGCATGCGGACATGCGGACGTTTTTTGTGTCCGCGCCCGACGCAAACGGATATAAATATGCGTAGATGCCCTAACGGCTTAATTCACCAATCACTCCACAGACCTGCATGTACGCACATGAATTATCACTTGCCTATTCTCACCTCAACTAGGCCAGTACATCCAGGCTAGACTCATGCATGGATGACCACAGCTAGGCCAGTACCAAGTACATGCACGCCACATTTTCACAGCATGTACTTGCACTTCACACTGGCTTGCCGATCAATTCGCGCCGCTGCACACTCTAACCGTGTGCATCTCTAGCTGCCGATCCGCTTGATGTGCCATGTGATTAACTTGGACTTACAGACTACTACTACATGCAAGGCCGGAGCTAGGAAAATAGCTTAAGAGGGGCCAGTTGAACATTATGTATGATTAGTTCTAACAGAATCGTTTGGTGCCGGACTGTCTCACACAGCCCAACGTTTTCACCTCACTTTGTTTCTCAATCTCTCTAATAAGCGTAGGCAGAGCCAGATCAGTACATGGGTGTACATTTGTACACCCATTATTTTTTGGCAGCAGCTTGTATATCTATATCTAATTTAAACACAGAGCAGTATACATCAAATAAATATGGAGTAAGAAATATGAGTAAAAATGTAACTTCAGGTGTCTATGTACACCCATTATTTGTAAGCTGGCTCAGCCCTTGCTAATATAATAAGCATGGTGATTACATGATCTTATATAGACCCAACGTGATGGTCACACTCACCACTAACTCCTCAGACTAGTCATAGTGGGGAGTAACATAGAGTAGTAACATGGTGCATGTTACTACCCTATGTTACTACCTCCATAGTGGATAGTTACTTATATGTGGTATCATGCATGCTATATTTATTAGATTGTAGACTCATCTTCTCTTGAGAAGTGTGATGTTATGGTAAGAGCAAGTACAATAGAGTCTAGTCAGCTGGCTATAAGACATTAAATAATATATCTTAGATGAGTTGGAGGAGAGAGAAGAGGAGAGAGAAGAGAGGTGGGCTACTATGCAATAGCCAGCTCTTGCACGTGCTCCTAGGCACTTTGTGAGAGTGAAAGGTGGGCCATGTGTTAGTAAAGTAGTCCATTCTTATAGCCAACTATTATACATGTTAGCTATATGGTGACTACAAATGACATAGCATCTTGTTATAGCCAACAGTTGGCTATACTATTGGAATTGCTCTAACATAGCTAGTTACCACTCCACTCACCTTTTTCATTTATTATCATGCCATGTCACCAAAATACTTTGGAGTGTGTGATGTTACTAGCTATGTTACTCCCATTATGAGTAGTCTCAAACGCATGCACTCACCGGGGGACATTGCCTGCATGCCCAGGACCATATTGTTTGCTGATAACGCATCAGGCAATCGGTGGTACGTACTTAGACACTGAAGCCGGGTGTAAAGAGCTGCATCATGAGAGGACAATTTGCAACCAGGGAGTGAGGCCACGCTGGCGCAGCGTCGTACGTTCATGCACCGTAGTGGGTGTCCTCCTTTCCAAGCAAACGCAAATGCACAATGATTAGATTGGCCTCGGCCGAGAAAAAAGATGAACCACTTGTCAGGTGTGATGTCGCCGACTATCACACCACCACAAACCTATTTAGCCATCTCAAAGAAAAAAACCTATTTAGCCTGGCCCCACTGTAAGGTAAGGTATCCCCCAACGGCCAACTTCATATGTCCTTCATAAATTTAAATTATTAAGCCCCTCATGTCGAAAAGTCAAATGCTTTTCCCTTTGGTATGGATAGATAGATAACTACAACTCCAGCAAACACGAGTCGGTAGCGAGTATAGGAGTGTGAAAGTTAGTCAGATGATGTCATCAAATCTTAATTGCAACTTACTATATTGCAACTGATAGCTAACATGAATTACGATGCAAATTAAACGATGTAGAACTTAACTGAACATAAAATCTAGCTGAGAACTAGCAAATCCCAAGTTTTAATCAGTTGCTCGCCATCCCATCGCGGATAGTATGCACGAGTAGTAGCCATGAGCCCATGATGGTGTAGACGAGACTGAACTTTTTCTACCCAGACAGGCACTGCACGTAGGAGCAGATCGGGACACGCATGATCGATCTGATGCACTCACTGACTCGCTGTAGAGTTGCCAATGAAGCACGCAGATTCACGAACCTTTTGTTCACCTTTCGGAGTCGGCAGTTGCACCCACATGACATGCTAGTGATGATCATCGTATACATAACCGGCAGAGCCTATCATGTCACACACACTGCTGCTAGTGGCGGCATCACAATTCACAAAAGCACTAAATCTGGCCAGCCTCCACTCGACGAACACCGCCCGCCTGCCAAGCTTGGAATCGGAATCGGAAGCAGCCGCGCCGCTTCCCCGGTCACTTTCTTTCCTGCACGGAGAGGATCGTCTCCGACGCTGCCGCCAAAGGAAATAGTCCAGGAAACGGAGGAATTCTTTTCCAGATTCGCGGCGGCAGCACCAGAAGATGGGTAGGTAGGTGGCCCGTCCCGCGCGCCGTGCCGTCTGCGGCCGCGCCGCATGTGTTGTCGGCGCGCAGCGACCGGGCCGGGTGGCGACGAAACCGGAGCGCTGGAGAGCGATAGCGAGGCGTCACTAGGCACGGCCGGCACAATACCAGTGCACGCGCGCGCCAAGCCCAAGTCGATCGGGAGGACCACGACCACGACATGCATGGGCAACTTGCGCAACGGCACTCGGCGGCCAAGCGAGTGGCTGGTTTAATAATCGACCGGCAAGCACGCTGGCTCCCTGTAACCGTCCAAGCGCCGGCCGGCGGGCGGAGTCGGCGGTGGAATTTCAGAGCACCACCCATTATCCGCTCCCCCACCACGGCTCCTTTTCAATGGCTTGTTAATGCATGATTAGCACTTAGCAGCAATACTAGTACGGCCAAATAAGGGTTTGTTTCTTTAATCATGGACGAAAGGAACGCATCGGTTGTTGTATTCCTCCATTTTTTTTTGAAAAACACAGTACAAACGCAGACGCTCACATACACGCGTATACACTCACCCCCTATGAACGCACACACGCACACCTTACCCCTATGAGCACCTCCGGAAGACTGAGCCGACGGATTGGATCTTGAAATTGACGAAGTCGCCACAGGCGCATCGCTGTCGACGGGAACGTCGCCTCCCACTGAATGAATATTCCGCCTTTTATGAGACACACAGATGTCAAACCTGGGATTTGAACTCTGGTGGGCTAGAGGTACAACCACCCTCCTAACCACCCAACCTCAGGTTGGTTCTTGTATTCCTCCTTCATTGTTACACCGCTTCCCACTTGCCGGTATAATTTCCAACGTGAGGACTTGATCATTTGACTTGGATAAGAAGAAGAAAGCAAAAGAGGAAGAGAGGAGCGAGAAGTTTTGCGGTGCCCTACAGAATTGACTTGATGCCCCTTAACTTAGGTCAGCCACACACACACACAACACGCTCACCAAACTGACACATGGGTCCCACTCCTTGCTTATTTGGAATCAGATGTAGATGAGCTTGTACACTGGTGCCTCCCTATATCTAGGCGTGACGATGGTGTCAGGCGTGATAATGCCTCCCGGAGAAGAACTTACTCAACCACACAATCCCCTTTAATAGGTTTGCGCTCGATCCTTGAGCAAATCAACACCAAGAATAGCGTCATAAGCACCGATGTTTAGCACCCGCACAGGAGTATGGGAAGTTTTGCCTTGAGTTCACCATGTGAAATCTAGCGCAACACTGTCAGATATAATAGTTTGTTCATTGGGTAGCCTAACATAGACCGGCGTTGTTTTGTGAACATTGCACTGCAACCTTGTGACCATGTTTGTGTTCAAGAAGCTCCACTGCCGCTCGAGTCAATCAATACAATGAGAACCTGATTGCCTACGAGGGCATGCAAACGGATAGTTTCTGGAGCTTTATTTCCATCAATAGAATTACTACCTAAGAGACAAGGCTGAGCAACTTGGCGTCGTTGAGGTCCTGTAATTCTATCATGTTCAAAGCTTCATCTTATAGCAGCGCTACTTCTGCTTCATTAGTTCGCAGAGCATGCAGTTCATGTGTTGGTTTCTTACATCGATGAGTGGCGGCATATTTTTCCAAGCACTTGAAGCATTGACCCTTTGCACGACGGTAGGCGTGAAGTTGAGTATCCTCCAGAATTCCCCCATTCCCCATTTTGAATGGTTGTTTGGCTTGTTCTTGTCTTGGAGGAGCCGGTTCAGTGCGATCTTGATGATATCGATGTGGTGTCTCGGGTTTCGACTCCGCTAACACTTCCTCTTGCACCACTGCTAGCAAAATAGCCCGCTCGGCAGAGTGAGGTACTTGTGCTTCAACAACACCACGTATTTTAGGTTTCATATCACGAATGAATTACGAGAAAAATAATTGCTCACCATAGTTCGGATTATGCATGGAGATTTGATAGGACAATGACTTGAAATGCAATTGATACTCCTCGGCTAGGCCTCTCTGCTTCAGTACCAACAACTATTTCGTGAACTATACAATGATCATCAGCGCCAAAATTTTCTTCCAATGCCATCATGAGTTATGGCCATGTGTTGATCTCACGACGAAGGTGATATGCTTTCACACCACAGAGAAGGGTGTACACTGAATAACTTGAAACAGTCGAGCCATTTGCCCTTCCAGATCTGTGGCTGCTTGCCATGAACTGAGGGAATTGCATTTTGATCTAGTGGTTGGTTGTTGGATCAATTCCTTGATGTGTTCTACTGCCACCAAGGCCACCCAGAAAGCCAGCACCTCGGTGTCCGCCGCCACCAGCGCCTCTGTGTCCACCGCCGCCATGAAATCCACCGCCCTGTGAGTTGCTTTACTATTGACGTCAGCAAGTGACGAGTCTAGGTCCTTGCAATGGCGCCTCACCGGTTTCCCCACAAAAGACGCACCTAGAGTATGTCCCGTACATGTGTGTGCTCTTGATCCGCACAACTTCATCCTCTGGATCGGATTGTCCTCCTCCAGTGATGGGGATCTCGCAGTGAAGCTCTCAAGCGTGTGCGTTGTGGTGTCAAGCCACCGATAATGCAGCGCGAGGTGCCACACCGTGTTGGCGTTCGTCTTCGTCGTGTCCTTGATCGCCTCCGCCATGATGTTGATTTGCGCCACCAATGAACGCTGCATGGTGTCGATGATGGCGAGGCACCCGTGCAGTAGGTCATGGAGCGGATCTCGGTGAGAGGCGGTCGTGGTGACTCCAGCTGCTTTGCCCATCGCTTGGAGGATGAAGTGCGTCTGCAGCGAACTTCTCACAGATCCAAGCGAACCGTGAGGGAAAATTTTACACCTCGAACGTGTGTGAATTGGGAGACTCTACAGCCCCAGCCTGCGGATCGGAAGATGAATTTGATAGGATAAGGATTTGGTGTACATGGACACCAGTGCTCCTTCCACTTTTAGATTTTTAAAATCTCACACTTCTATTTCTCCAAAAATTATGGCATTAAATATGTAGATAGATATGCACAGGAGGAGTCTACGCAAAAAAAACTCCCGGTAAAAAATACTTGTAAGTTTTGAGAAATACAAAAAGACATACTATTTTAATACTATTGTACTAACATTTACTGTCACAAATTTGACTTTATTATATTTTACAAAATACAACGTATTTTTTAACGGGACATTTTGCATCCACCCATGTTGTACATATCTATTTATATATTTAACATCATAATTTTTAGAGACACGGAAGTGTGAAGTTTTACAATTTTTAAAAATCTGAAATTGAAGGGAGCACTGATGCCCATATTTTAAAGACACTTTTTTGAATTTGATACCGCTTGTTTACACCCCTTCCACCTTGTAGGTATGATCGGCACGATGACGGTGTCAGGCGTGACATTACTCCACCCGGCGGGCTGGCCGCTTTGTTTATGACGCTGGGCCGCTGGCTCGCAGATAAGATAGCAACGGTGGCCCCTCCACTGCTTGACTCAGCCCCATCCCTCGTGCTACAAACCAAAGCCCGGACCGCGAGTTCCGATAAGGACGTGCTTGCCGTCATATGTGTGTCCATCCGTCCATCGATCTCACTCCATCGGGCTGCACTTACTATTATCAAGCGTTTAATTGCCAGGGCTGGCAGGTGATCAGGTCAAGTGCTCGCCTCGTCGTCAGTATAGTACAGGAATCTAGTTGGTTAGTTATTGGATGCAGGTGTACAATTAGAATACACAGCTGGGTACGAGCCTGTATTAATTAGCACAGACCGACCAGCGCCCTGTTGGATAAAACGAACAGGCCGATGCAAATATTTTATGAAGCCTGCCACTACCTCGATTCAAGCAAACAGCTCGTACTCGTATTTTTCTCCGACCGAACGAATGCTACAGACCAAGCAGATGTTTACACCAGGTTGGTGTGTCTCTCTGGTGCTATTCATGTTGGTAAAATAAATCAGGGGTCAGTCACAATGGACCAGTGCAGCATCAAACGCACAGTCATGCGGACCAGTGCAGCATCAAACGCACCCACTACGGGAAAAACAGGCGTTGTCGTGCAGCAAATTTTTGCCGTGAGGCTCTGCATCTTTGCCGTGCGAGCAAGTTTTAACGCACGGCAAAGAAGGAAAGCACGGCAAACGATTAGAGTGGCGCACGGCAAAGAAACGTGGCACGGCAAAGCCAGCAGCGCCGCACGGCAAAGTCTCACCGCACGGCAAAGTCCCTCCAAACCGCACGGCAAAGAAACAAGCACGGCAAAGAGCATAAACGCCGCACGGCAAGGAAAGCACGCTCGGCAAAGGGACTGGGACGTTGCCGTGCAGCAACCTTTGCCGTGAGGCCAGGCAAAGTGCACGGCAAAGCCGCCTTTGCCGTGCGGCCACTTCTTTGCCGTGCGCCATCATTCATTTTATTTGTTTTTCTTTCTATTTTATTTCATCTAATACTTATATTTTTTTATTAGTTTTACTTTTTGATGACTATTTATTAGTGTTACTTAAGACAATGTGCAATACAAAATTACTCTCCATGTTCATCGATCCCCCACATATATCAGGGTTTCGGAGCAATTAATACGCGCTTCGGAAAATCTACTAAGTGTTATCGCCCAAATGTAAGGAAGGTCACACCGGGGAGCTACTTTTGCACCATTAGACCTTGCACCACACTTTGACACATATCATAGGTCCACATGCAAGATTTGGTGGGGTTCCGGTGCTCCGGCGGTCGTTCCCCCCTCCTTCCCCAAAAACAGCGGAACGTGTGCCCCGGCGGGTCTACCCCCCTAGATTTCTCCGCGCGAGGGTGCACCAATGTAACTTTTCATTCTTTTAGGTTTGTTTAGTACATATACACATGGAGAACCAAGATTGGGACCCCTTGGCACATATACCCGCGACTAGAGCCATTATCACACGATCGACGGTGTGCTCGATCTACTTGGTTAGGGTTAGGTGTAGGGTTAGGGCTAGGGTTTAGGGGCTAGGGCTAGGGTTTAGGTTAAAAGGTAAGTATTTATGGTTAGGTATAGGTTTAGGGTTTAGGGTTAGGGTTAGGGTTTATGATGCATGGTTCTGCGACTCATGCGTCGTGGTTTAGGGATTTAGAGGGGTTTAGGGCTCGAAGCCTCCCCGAGTTTAGGGTTTAGGGTATAGGGGAGCTACTTTTGCACCATTAGACCTTGCACCACACTTTGACACATATCATAGGTCCACATGCAAGGTTTGGTGGGGTTCCGGTGCTCCGGCGGTCGTTATCCCCTCCTCCCCAAAAACAGTGAACGTGTGCCCTGGCGGGTCTACCCCCTAGATTTCTCCGCGCGAGGGTGCACCAATGTAACTTTTCATTCTTTTAGGTTTGTTTAGTACATATACACATGGAGAACCAAGATTGGGACCCCTTGGCACATATACCCGCGGCTAGAGCCATTATCACACGATCGACGGTGTGCACGATCTATCGGTTAGGGTTAGGTGTAGGGTTAGGGCTAGGGTTTAGGGGCTAGGGCTAGGGTTTAGGTTAAAAGGTAAGTATTTATGGTTAGGTATAGGTTTAGGGTTTAGGGTTAGGGTTAGGGTTTATGATGCATGGTTCTGTAGCTCCGGCATCGTGGTTTAGGGATTTAGAGGGGTTTAGGGCTCGAAGCCTCCCCAGTTTAGGGTTTAGGGTTTAGGGGAGCTACTTTTGCACCATTAGACCTTGCACCACACTTTGACACATATCATAGGTCCACATGCAAGGTTTGGTGGGGTTCCGGTGCTCCGGCGGTCGTTATCCCCCTCCTCCCCCAAAAACAGCGGAACGTGTGCCCCGGCGGGTCTACCCCCCTAGATTTCTCCGCGCGAGGGTGCACCAATGTAACTTTTCATTCTTTTAGGTTTGTTTAGTACATATACACATGGAGAACCAAGATTGGGACCCCTTGGCACATATACCCGCAGCTAGAGCCATTATCACACGATCGACGGTGTGCCTGATCTACTGGTTAGGGTTAGGTGTAGGGTTAGGGATAGGGTTTAGGGGCTAGGGCTAGGGTTTAGGTTAAAAGGTAAGTATTTATGGTTAGGTATAGGTTTAGGGTTTAGGGTTAGGGTTAGGGTTAGGGTTTATGATGCATGGTTCTGCAGCTTCGGCGTCGTGGTTTAGGGATTTAGAGGGGTTTAGGGCTCGAAGCCTCCCCAGTTTAGGGTTTAGGGTTTAGGGGAGCTACTTTTGCACCATTAGACCTTGCACCACACTTTGACACATATCATAGGTCCACATGCAAGATTTGGTGGGGTTCCGGTGCTCCGGCGGTCGTTCCCCCCTCCTTCCCCAAAAACAGCGGAACGTGTGCCCCAGCGGGTCTACCCCCCTAGATTTCTCCGCGCGAGGGTGCACCAATGTAACTTTTCATTGTTTTAGGTTTGTTTAGTACATATACACATGGAGAACCAAGATTGGGACCCTTTGGCACATATACCCGCAGCTAGAGCCATTATCACACGATCGACGGTGTGCCTGATCTACTGGTTAGGGTTAGGTGTAGGGTTAGGGCTAGGGTTTAGGTTTTCGGTGCTCCGGTGTCAGCACGTGTAGTTTAGGGTTTAGGTTTAGGGTTAGGGTTTCGGTGCTCCGGCGGTTGTTCTCCCCCTCCTCCCCAAAAGAGCGGTATGTGTACGCCGGGGCACACATGTAGTTCCCCGGCAGTGGATCTACCCTATAGATTACGCTGTGCGAGGTATGTGATCCCCTATAGCTTTAAGAAAACATGATAAGAACATTATAAAATATTATTAATGTTGGAAAAACAGGTTTAATTTAATTTGAAATAAAATTAAATGTTCAATCGAAATGGTACAAATTAAAAGAAAAATTTGCCGTGCAGTAGCGCACGGCAAAGAGCAACTTTGCACGGCAAAGGGGTCTTTGCCGTGCGGCATACCCTCAGTCGCACGGCAAAGAGGTCGCGCCGCACGGCAAAGAACGTTTGCCGCACGGCAACGTCGTCTTGCACGGCAAAGGCGGCCCCACTTATCCACTTCGGGCGCGTCCCGACCGCACAACTCGTCCCCATCCACGCGACCCGCGCCCGCGCCTCCCTTCCACGCCGCCGCCGCCGGAGAACCTCCTCCTGCTCGCTGCCGCTCTCCCCCGCCGTGCGCCCGTGCCGCCGCCGCTCTTCCCCTCCGCCTCCTCCTCCCTCCCTCCGCCCGCCGCCCGTGCCGCCCGCGCCATTGCCGCCGCGCGCCCGAGCCGCCGCGCTCTCCCTCCGCCGCCGCACCTCTCCGCCCGCCGCCCGCCGCCCGTGCCGCCGCTGTCTTCCTCCACCCGCCGCCCGTGCTGCTGGCCGCCACCATCCTTGGAGCTCCGGCCACCACCGGTATGTGGCCTTTTTTTCTTTTTGTTAATTTGCATGTTACTTAGGGCTTGAAAATTGCCAGATTAATTAATCTGGATGTTCTCCTAATATGTGATACATTTTCCCATGACATTATCTATAAATTAAGCATGCTACATGACTTTTGTTATTATTCATGAATTACATGTAATACAATTTTTTACATGTACTGAGCATACACTCATGTATGTTGTTCTAGTTGGCAGCAATAAAGTAGTAGCAATATAAAAAAATGGATGTACCTTCACATTATACCAAAAGTTGTAAAAGCAATGTGCTTATCGAACATAGTAGCACGAAGGAACAAGGAGAAGAAACAAAGGACAACGTTCTATACATAAATAATATATAAAGAAAAGTAAAATAGCAAGAAGCAAGGGATTAAAGAAGCAGCAGAGGTTTTGGATGATTCGAACGCAGTACTCTACTTGTTTACTAAACAGAGATAGGAACAAAGTAGGGAGCTTGCCCGGATCGTCATATACAAAAGAGTGATTTGTTCTTCTTCTCAAGAGAAAGAGCGAGTGAAAATGAAAAAAAAACGAAGAGGAGTTGCAAATAGGATGTTTGGAGAGGGCCTGGGTGCTCAACGTACGAAACAAAACGAAGCCGCAATAAGCGGCAATTAGTAATATGGAAATGAAGATCTTGTTAATCTGGCAATTAGCAACATTGGAGGCTGTTTCGTTATACGGATGGTATAGCCCCTAATTGGTTTTTCTCGCTATGCAGGAGATGCTTCGAGGTGGACACGAGGGGCGGCGTCGCGGGGGTGTTTGACGGGCGTTCCGGATCTTCTTTGGCGATTCTCTTAGAGGGTCGCTGATCTTCTTCGCCGGCAGTCGATCACGCTTCGAGGGTGAGAATCCGTTCGCCTCTCTTGTACCTAGGTTTTTTTTGTGTCTAGGTCACCAAGTCTGTTGCGATACCTAGGCGTCTCTTCCCGACCGTAAGGGTTACGCGGATAAATATGCATTAGTGGTCTCGCATATTATGAACCGTAACTCTTACGGCATTTATCGGGACAGCCGGCGGATGCGTAGTTGGGTACGTTCTCCGTGCTCTACCCCGATCCGAGACAGGATTTCGGTAGCGCCTCCCCCTTGTTCTCCGGATGCACACCCCGCTCGGCTTTTTGCCGAGACGTGTATCGGGAGAGCAGCGGGGAGGTGCTGCCGAAATTCTATCTCGGATCGGGGTAGAGCTGGGAGAACGTACTCAATCTACGGATCCGGCGGCTGCTAGGAGCCCACCTAGTAGAGTTTCAGGTTGATGCACGCGTAAAAAAAAAATATATGATGCATTTATTTCCTATTTGATATATAAATGCTATGTTCGTCTGTTTTGTTGCTGATTAGAGGATGGATAATCGTGGCTGGATGTACGATGGCAGAATCGGTCGGTGGAACTATACCGATGAATGGGGAGAAAAGATCGAGCGGTTTGTGGATAGGGCGTTTGCCATCCCTAGCAGACCTATAAGTGTTTGGTGCCCTTGTAGTAAGTGCGCTAACCGAAAGGCACAGGACAAGGAAACTATGAGTATGCACCTGATCAAGTTTGGGTTCACACCGTCCTACAGGATTTGGACTTACCATGGAGAAAAGGCAAAGAAACGTGCTAGGAAGGAGGTGCGGCGGATTCAACCTAGGGGGGAATATGACACTCGGTTTTGATAGGTGCTTAGAAAACTTGGCTAATGGTAATGTGCCCGAAAGCCCTCATGTAGAGGTGGAGACACCTCGGGATGCGGAGACAAGTGAGGACCCGGAGGAAAACACAAAGGAGTATTATGAGGCTCTGTTTGCTTCGCAGAAACCCCTACATGAAAATACGAGAGGTTACCCAACTAGATGCCATCGCTCGCCTTATGGCCTTGAAGTGTCATAGGAACTTGTGCGAGAGATGGGTTCGATGAACTTCCGGTCATCGTAGGCAGCCTTCTGCCGAAAGGGCACCTCTTGCCGCAAAACTTCTACTATTCGACCAAATTGCTCGGTGACCTTAAGATGTCATCTCAGCGAGATACACGCTTGTCCAAAGGGATGCATGCTATTCGAGAGAGGAGCACGCCGACACAAATTATTGCATCAAATGCAATTCCTCTAGGTACTTTGAGGTAGACCGCAATGGTGATGGTCGAAGAGGCGGACCACGGTTGCCAAGAATATCCTCCGCTATCTTCCAGGTTCTATCGAGGATCCAGCGGCTCTTCATGACCGAGGATACCGCCCAGCAGATGAGGTGGGCCGTGGAAGGAAACAGATACACCGACAAGATGATACATCCGTCGGATGGTACCGCATGGAAGAACTTTGTCAAGAAATTTCCACCGAAAGCGGGTGACCCGAGGAGCGTAGCGGTTGCGATATCAACCGATGGGTTCAATCCATATGGTATGTCGGCTGCAGTATACGAGTTGTTGGCCGGTGTTTGTTATTCCCATGAACCTCCCCCCGGCGTCCGCATGAGATCGAGAGAACATGTTTGTGTCGATGATAATCCCGGGGCCCAAATACCCGGGTAAGAACATGAATGTGTACCTGGAACCGCTGGTGGATGACTTGGTTCGTGGCTGGGAAGGTCGCGGGATCCGAACATATGACGCATCAAAGAAGGAGTACTTCGATATGTATGTGTGGTACCACACGTCCCTGCATGACCTCGCCGGCACGTGCTTTGTTACGCGGGTGGTGTACACATGGGAAGTGGCCTTGCCCACGGTGCGGGCAGAGCCGTGACTTTCTTACGG
The DNA here is from genome assembly GCF_022539505.1 of Lolium rigidum. Taxonomy (NCBI): domain Eukaryota; kingdom Viridiplantae; phylum Streptophyta; class Magnoliopsida; order Poales; family Poaceae; genus Lolium; species Lolium rigidum. The sequence goes on along the minus strand of NC_061514.1, from coordinate 41,952,186 downwards.
CTAAACAAGGGAGGCAAGTATTCATGCTTTGATGAAGCTCGACGGTTCCTTGAGCGGAGGCATGCATACGGGAGTGATGTAAAGAGCTTCAAGAAAGGCCGTGTTGTCCGTGGCCCGAAGCCAATTCCGAAGACCGGAACGGAAATCAAGGCCGAGTTAGATGCTCTTAAGCCTAGCCACGATGGGAATGGTTTCTTGGGATATGGGGAGACACACCAATGGACTCACAAGCTGTGCTTATGGAAGCTCCCTTACTTTGAGTTTCTCGAGCTCCCGCATAACATTGATGTAATGCACACCGAGAAGAATATCAGTGAAGCCATTTGGAGCACGATTGTGGACACCGAGAAGACGAAGGATAACATAAAGGCTCGAATTGATCAAGAAATGTGGTGCGATAGGCCGAAGTTGAACATGCAGCCACCTCATGGTGCCAAAAAAACTTGGACTAAGCCACACGCTCCGTTCTGTCTCACAAAGGCCCAAAAAAGGGAGGTCTTCCAATGGATGAAGGACTCCTTGTTTTTCCCTGATGGGTTCGCAGCCAAGCTGGATGAGGGGTCCGAACATTGAAACGTTGCGAGTACAAGGGCTGAAGAGTCATGACTACCACATATGGCTTGAGCGGATAATGCCGGTGATGATTCGAGGCTATGTCCCCGAGAAGACTTGGCGAGTGCTAGCGAGGTTGAGTTTTTCTTCCGCCGGATTTGTGCTAGGGAGTTAGACACTAAAGTGATTGAGAAGGCTGGATGAAGAGGCACCCGTGTTGCTTTGCGATCTAGAGAAGATCTTTCCTCCGGGGTTCTTTAATCCGATGCAACATATGATCCCGCACCTCGCGGAGGAATGCTTAAAGGGGGGCCGAATTGGGGCCGTTGGCGGTTTGGTCCCGAGAGAGAAACACAAAAGCTTCGTCAAATGATCGGCAATAAATGCAAGATCGAAGCATCCATAGCCGAGGCGAGTCCCGAACGTGGAGGTGGCAAACTTCACCACTAAGCACTATGATCCCAACATTCCCACAAAGCACAACCCGGTCCTCCGTTACAATGCCGCCAACAATGAAGAAGTACCCAAGCTTAGCATCTTCGTGGGGCTTGGTGGCAAGTCAAGTGGCTCGAAGCCGTACGAACGGACCTGCAGGAGCGGACCTTGATCCACTCGTATGTCTTGAACACCATGGTCGAAGCGAAGCCGTACATCGAGTAAGTGCGAACCATTTAGTTATTCGCAAACATTCACTCGTATTTGCGTGGCTAACTCTTCCTCTTTTCATCGGTATAGGCAATTCAAGGCTATACATTGGAAGAATACCCACGGGGAGCCTACCCCGGAAGAATCCAAGCAAATTTTCGATAAGGGCGGCGGTTTCGGTTTTAGTAGCTGGTTCTGTAATTTGGTACTTTTCTATCCCAAATTAGCTAGCACTTCCGACATTTATCGGTCATTTCTCGTTCTAAACTTCTCGTGCTAAACTTGTAGGCAAGAACTGACAAAGAGATGAAGTCAGAGCTAAGAAAAATTGCTAGGGGCTTTGACCATTCCCTCGAAGCGTTCAACTCCTATGACGTGAACGGGTATCGCTTCCAGACCCATAAATACACAACAAGCCGGCCCAACGCGAAGACAATAAATAGCGGGGTGGTATGTCAAGGTGACGATGGGCTCCATTACTATGGAAGAGTCGAGGGTATATACGAGCTGAATTACGGGTTTCAGAAAGGGCTAAATCCCGTCGTCTTCAAATGTCATTGGTTTGACCCACGTCGGGTGAGACGGGATCCTGAAATTGGGTTGGTCGAAGTTGAAAGGAACTCCGTTTATAAGGGAGAGGATGTGTACATCTTGGCTACCCGGGCCTTTCAAGTATTCTATCTCCCGTACGCGTGCAGAAACCCGACAAAACGTCTACATGGATGGGATGTTGTGATGACGGTGCCTTCACGCAATAGGCCGCCCCCGCCAAACAAGGACGATTACCGCCGCGTAGACCCCTCAGCAAAGAGTGTCGAGTTCTATCAGGAAGAAGGGCTCCCCGGGCATTTCACAATCGCCTTGCCGACTATCGATGACATGGTCGTAGACGATGAACAAGAAGATGCGAGCATGGATGGGGACAATGCGGAAGATGAAGTCGAGGATGTTTGTGCCCCGGAAGACCTGAGTTTGCTCGAGGCGTTCGGAGCGGGGATTGACCTCGATGCGGATGGACCACCTCCGGGTTTCATTGATGATTATTGGTTCGCCGAGCCCGATGACGATGATGAGACACGCGGTCCAATCACGGACGGCGACACGAAGCTACTTGATCTATGTAGTAGTAATTGTGAGGCTAGCTAGGTTATTTGTAATAACTCCGTGTAATAGAGATTGTCTAGCTAGGTTATTTGTAAGAACTCCGTGCTATGTTTGAGAGAACTCTATGCTTGCTATTTGTTGCTTCCACTAATTAATGTTCATCCTTTTGCATTATTGTTGCTTTCATTAATGTTCATCTACTTATATTTCTGTTGCTTTCACTAATATTTATCTCTTTACAATATTGCGTACTAATAAACCACTCTCTTCATTTGTGTTTGCGGAGTGATTGAAGCATGCCGCCAAAAAAAGGGTGGTGGTCTTAAAAAGAAGCTCAAGGACTTGGTAGGTGTAGGGACTTCGAGGCGGGGCCGACCTAGTACCCCCTCCTAGCCCCCCTCCTGTCGCTACCACAACGCGGCCGCGTAGGGAAGAATGCGACGCGGGTACTCACTCCTAGTCCTAGCCCCCCTCCCGCAGCCGATGATGATGACGAGGAGGAGGACCAGGAGCACCACGGGGGTGGGGAGGACCGGGAGGAGGAGGGGGTGGGGAGGACCAGGAGGAGGAGGGGGGGGGGAGGACCGAGGAGGAGGAGGTGGGTGGGGAGGACCGAGGAGGAGGAGGGGGACGAGGAGGACCTCTCGGAGGATGAGGGGTTGGGGAACTTAGTGTTCGATCCTGATCAAAGCCTAGATTGGGAAGAGCCGGCGGATTACCGATACGTTCCAGCTGTGGAGAGGCCGAGGCCACGTGATAGGAAGCCATATCGGCGTGGGATAACACAGCTCCCTCGGCGAAGGCCCGGCGATACGGGCACGTTGTTCTAGTGCCCTATGGAAGGAGGTACATGTTAGTTTTTGGCATTTCGTTATCGCAATTTTGTCATTATCAAAATTATTATCACATACATATTGATGTTGTCGTTTCATGGTGCAGCTCGTTCAAGTATGAAGACCCGTCGCAGAGACCGCCACGTGGGTACTCGAACATCCTTGGGGGCCTACTTAGATGGTATTTCCCTGGGATAGTCAATTTCCCTACTGGTGGCTGCGACGTAGCTTGGAGGTGGGCGCACTACAGCCTCGCGGAAGATCCTATGGGCCGCGGCACCGCGGCGGATTTGGTTGTTGCCAAATTCGGGTACGTGACTTTTGACTTCTTACCATTCATACACTCTCCTTGGTTCACAATAATTGCACTAATGCCCCTTGTTTTACCTATGTGCATGGTTGCGAAATACTTCAAGAGGGCCGAGGGCAAGGAGCGTGCGTGCGATGATGTCCTACACCGGCTTGCAAGGAAGAGGGTGATCGGCATGCACTACGAGGCACGTATTCAATGCGTCCGCGGCCGGCACGCCGACCGCTTCGTCCACATGACTAAGGAGGACGCTCGCGACACGCTCATGCAGCCGTGGCGGTACATGCAGGTATTTGCATTTATGTGTTATTGATTTGCTTTAGCGCCATGTAGTTTATTTTACCATAATGGGTTTATCTTGTGCATGTAGAACCCTCCTCAGTACGTCGGCAAGGACGATAGGTGCTTTCTTGCGATGGTCATGTGGTGGACATGCCCCCGGTACCTCAAGAAGCACGTGGAGGGCAAGAAGAAGCGGGCGAGAGATGCGAGGTGGATCGCATATCCAAGGCAGCATCCCCTCTCTCTTCACCTGCAGAACGAGGTGAGCAAATTAATGGTTCCTTCATTCTTTGAATTCATGTTATATATTTGTTAACTCCGCAAGGGTGTGCCACTTCACTTGATTACATGTTCTCTTTTGCGGGAACTCGGGACGGGAGCGAAGCCTAACGTCTTTGCCGTGCTAAAGAAGATGAAGCAAAGGAAGACGCCCGATCTCGAGACGGGGTCCGTGTGGCTTAACCCGCAATGCGAGACCCGGTGCACGTCGTATGTCTCCAAGTTCAAGCAGAAGTACGGCGAGGAGGCCAACCCAGAGGCCGAGGACTTTGACCCTGAGGTCGCGTTGCTTGCGGGAGAAGGCTTGAAGCATGGCCGCCTATGGTTTGGTGACGGGTGCGTCGACCCAGCGAAGGTTCCCTCTCTCCGCCAGATCCGTCGTGGTCGTAAGAGCGGCCAGCCTGAGGTAGAGCCCCGGCCACGGGCTTCGGATCTAGCTATCGAGCGGTTACGGGTATGTTCTTCCTCGAGCCTCTACATTTCCTTTACATGCTTTCCATTGAAATGTTAATGACATCGCGGCAACACAACGTAGGAGGAGATGGCAGCGAAGGAGCAGGCGGCCCAGGAGCAAAGGGCGCACATGGAGCGAGCGGATTGCGGAGTACCAGCGGCGGCGGATACGGATGATGCGACGGATGCAACAGCGAGCGAGCGAGATGATGCAGCGAGCGAGGCACGGATGAGGCTGGCTGATGAGCCAGACGGTTCTGTCTACTCCACCGGGGAGTATTGCTGCTCCTCCACCTTACACCATGCCGTGGATGCCGCCACCGCCCACTCAGACCCCGGGGACACCTGTCACCGTCAACAACATGAACATCATCCGGAGCATGAACCGCGGTGAGTCCTCTTGTGCCCAACCCGCTACTTGTTCAAGTGTTCAATATGCAAATGCAAATGTTTATTCCATCAACATGCTTATAGATTATATGTCACAAGGCAATGACGATGAGGCCGGCGGAAGCGGAGGAGGACAAGGTTGATGGCATGGTCTTCGTGCACTCGTCGTCGTTGTAATGCATTGTTCGCACTTGTTATGGATGTTCGCACTTGTTATGGATTGTAATAATGGACATTACACTTTGTTATGCATGAACTATGTGTGCTCGATGTATTTGTGGTGTTTTTGATGTGTTTGGTGATGCTATGGTGAATATATATGTTGTATATGTTATATATATGTGAAATGCAATTTTGAAATGCAGGGATTAAAGAAAAACAGAAAAAAAGGAAAAAAACCAGGGGCCTTTGCCGTGCGTATGCACACGGCAAAGGACTTTTGGTCACTTTGCCGTGCGCATGCGCACGGCAAAGGCGCCACGCGTCGCCAGCCTGTGCTCCTGGCATGTTGCTGGGTGTGCCTGGAGGAGGCTTTGCCGTGCGGGCTGGGGTGTTGCCGCACGGCAAAGGGAGCAAGCCCGGCAGAGGCGCACGCACGGCAACGAGGCGCACGCACGGCAACGACGCCTCGCACGGCAACGAGGCGCACGCACGGCAACGATGCCTCGCACGGCAAAGTGGCTGCCGCACGGCAACGTAACGCGCGCACGGCAAAGGCCTTTGCCGTGCATGTTAGTCATGCGCACGGCAATGTCGTCTTTGCCGTCGGAATATATGCCGTGCAGACGTTGCCGTGCGTCGACGCCCGGCAAAGCCATTGCCGTGCAAAATAGGCTCTTTGCCGTGCGATCGGTCGCACGGCAACGAGGAATTCTCCCGTAGTGACCATACCATAAATGAGGTATTAGGAATAAAAATAGAGCGAAAGAAGAAAGTTCCTTCTCCTGAAAAAAGGGAAATGGAAAGAAAATATGGGAACGAAAATGGAATTTGACGAAACGAAAATAAAACGAAACATTTTTAGTGGAAACTAACAAAGAACAGCCTTTTCCACATGAATAGAAACTGAAGCGGAATTTCGTTTTCGATTAATGTGCAATTTCCGTTTTAGGGTTATCGTAGCTTGCCTATTCATGCAGCATACCGAACATAAGATAAGTTAAAATGATATATTATATTTTCTAGTTAATCTGTGTTACTTAGAATTTTATTATATTTTCATGATATATCATCATATTTGATTTTTTCTGGCGAACTCACTACAGGAATGGGGCTATATGCCGAGGGCCGGGAACCCTCGGCGTACCATGCTTTCGCCCTCGGCGTAGGCTATGCCGAGGGCCGCCCTCGGCATAGCTCCTCGGCGTGTAAGTCCATCGGCAAAGCCACTATCGCCGTCGGCGTAGCCCGGCCCTCGGCGTAGCGCCGACGACAAAACCCTCGGCATAGACTTTTAAAAAATTCAAATTTCCCGTTTCCAAAAAAATTCAAACAAAAAAATTTCGAAATTTTTTTTTATTTTTATCTATATGCCGACGGCAAAACCCTAGGCATAGACTTTTAAATTTTTTAAAATTTTAATTTCTTTTACACAATTTTTTCCTTTTTTTCCTTTTTTTTCCTTTTTTATCTTTCACCCAATACACTTTTAACTCTAACTATACTTAATCTTATGTCAAATTACAATCATGGTTAAACTTCCCAATCGGTCACCCATCCTCACACTACTCCAGCCTCAGCACGCTTAACTTCTTGGTTCCATTCGAATGAGCTTCCATTATAGAATTGACACCTCTTCACGATAATAATAGCATATCAACCCTATTAACCCTTGAACCGTGATGCACACTTCTTTATTTTTGAATCCCAAACAATTACTTAAGTAGACAACAATGAATATATATAAGTAATAATAATATTAAATTCAAATAAAAATAAAATGATTTTATTTTTTGGTCTTTTTTCTATTTAATATTGAATAATTAATAACTTTAAATCGGAAAATCAAAATTCCACAAATAATATGTCTAAATCGATTAGAAAAATGAGAGGAATCTAAATATAACATACATATCATCATTTGAACCTAAAAATTAGAGGAATCCAAATATGACGCCCAATTTGCCATGTGGCCAAAACGACCCCTCGCGAGTTGCGAAATGGCCGTATCGGGCGGGCTGGTGCACCGTTCGCCAACACGCTAAACGGACAAAAATTAGCACATAAAGTGATGTGTTATAGACATAAAAACATTTTTTGCGGAATTTATTGAGCGACGGAAAGTGTACCCCTAGTTCAAATCCGGTCAGTTTCCAGCGGATTCGGCGGGACACCGCAGGAAGCCGCATGGATTCCTAGATAGCTAGCGCGCACATATGGCATGTGATATGTGGTGCGAAGTCGGTGTCCTACCACTACGCGGAGGTCGCAATACTAAAATGCGCCCCATGTAGCTGCTTCACAAAATAAACCCGTTTTGGCACCCCAAAATGAAAAAACCATCGCCCATCGGTCGGATTGGAAATCCGCTCCCGGGGCCTTGCTTCCCATCCCAGGGACCACGCACATGCCAAATATGGCCTCGTTCCGACAAACTATGCGGTGTCACGGGCCGTTTCCTACTCATTTGCCTTAAAAGCCATAGAACTCCGGACGTGATAGCCCTGTTTGTGAAGGGTTTTCCAAAGTAATTGCCGTATCGTAATTCCGACTTTTGGAGTGGTTACTAGGACACATAAAATGACGCCATGCTTGCTCCGTTGGATTTTCCGACTTCGTTTAAATTGCCATTTGGCCAAAACGGGCCCCACGGAGATGCGGTATGCCCGTACGGGCGCGCCGGGTGCATCCGTTTACCATCGCACTAAACGGAAAAAAATTAGCACATAAAGTGATATGTCATAGACCTAAAAACATTTTTCCTGGTATTTATTGAGCGACGGAAAGTGTACCCCTAGTTCAAATCCGGTCAGTTTCCAACGGATTCGGCGGGACACCGCAGGAAGCCGCATGGATTCCCAGATAGCTAGCGCGCACATATGGCATGTGATATGTGGTGCGAACGCGGTGTCCTACCACTACGCGGAGGTCTCGCGCAATACTAAAATGCGCCCCATGTAGTCGTTTCACAAAATAAACCCGTTTTGGCACCCCGAAAATGAAAAAACCATCGCCCATGGGTCGGATTGGAAATCCGCTCCCGGGGCCTTGCTTCCCATCCCAGGGACCACACACGTGCCAAATATGGCCTCGTTCCGACAAACTATGCGGTGTCACGGGCCGTTTCCTACTCATTTGCCCTAAAAGCCATAGAACTCCGGACGTGATAGCCCTGTTTGTGAAGGGTTTTCCAAAATAATTTCCGTATCCTAATTCCAACTTTTCGAGTGGTTACTAGGACACATAAAATGACGCCATGCGGCTCCGCGGGATTTTCTTACTTTGTTTAAATTGTCATTTGGCCAAAAGGGCCCCCCACGGAGATGCGGTATGGCCGTACCGGGCGCGCTGGTGCATCCGTTTACCATCGCGCTAAACGGACAAAAATTAGCACATAAACTGATATGTCATAGACCTAAAAACAATTTTTGCGGAATTTATTGAGCGACGGAAAGTGTAGCCCTAGTTCAAATCCGGTCACTTTCCGGCGGATTCGGCGGGACACCGCAGGAAGCCGCATGGATTCCCAGATAGCTAGCGTGCACATATGGCATGTGATATGGGGTGCGAAGGCGGTGTCCTACCACTACGCAGAGGTCTCGCGCAATACTAAAATGCGCCCCATGTAGTTCCTTCACAAAAAAAACCTGTTTTGGCACCCCTAAAAATGAAAAAACCATCGCCCATGGGTCGGATTGGAAATGCACTCCCGGGGCCTTGCTTCCCATCCCAGGGACCACGCACGTGCCAAATATGGTCTCGTTCCGACAAACTATGCGGTGTCACGGGCCGTTTCCTACTCATTGCCCTAAAAGCCATAGAAATCCGGACTTGATAGCCCTGTTCGTGAAGGGTTTTCCAAAATAATTATCGTATCCCAATTCCATCTTTTGGAGTGGTTACTAGGAGACATAAAATGATGCCATGCGGCTCCGCGAGATTTTCTGACTTCGTTTAAATTGCCATCTGGCTAAAACGGGAACCTGAAAACATATAAGAAAGTGATTGAATTGTTTATATGTTAACATGTTATTCTACATGATTCAAATATGCATGATTTTGACATAAACGGATAGAGGATGTTTTTCTGAACATTTTGATACCTCATATGCATTTTTCTGACATCATATGAATTAGTTATGATTTTTACAAAATTAGACAAATTTAAAAAATAGCTTACGCCGAGGGTGGCCGTCGGCGTAGCCCTGTCTACGCCTAGGGCCAAAGATATGCCGAGGGCTGCCCTCGGCGTAGAGGTCGCTACGCCGACGGCCACGTTTCGCCGAGTGTTAAAAGGGGAGGCTGGCCTGGCCGGGCCATACGCCGACGGCCCCGACTTTTGGCCGTCGGCGTATAGTCTGGCCCTCGGCATAGCCTCCCATTCCTGTAGTGACTAAGACAAGTATGTTAGTTTGATTAATTTTTTTTGCACAATCCAAGAGGTTCTTTGTTAGAAAAACCTCCGTCCTCCGATCCATGTACACAACGGTGGACCCATGTAAACACGAGTAGGGGCCACCCGGCGCATATGCACCGGAGCCGAACTGAATTTTCAACATTGTATTAGTTTTATGAACTAGGATGCTTTGGTTACGTATAACTTTCCATTTGTTTTATGCGGAAAAAGCTGAGAAACTGACTTTAAATAGCAGTGCACCACCTCCAATAAATGGATATATGGGCCTCCGGAAATAAATCTAACAGACTGTTTTGGCGTCCGAAATACCGGCCGCCCCTTTAGTTTCGTCGGTATATCTCCGTTTTCATCCTAGGCATCACCGACAAGCTACGGACGGGAAGAAGTCGTTGCGGCCGGTGCGGTGTTTCTACCGGAACTCCACTCGCTTCTCCAGCACCGCTGGTCCAGTTTAATCTGTGGATATGGTTGGTGTGCACGCAGGCGTACCCAGCTTCCACTGTGAGGACTCAGAAGTCTCGAGTCCAACAAGGGCATGGGCCCCACGCGTGACCACGAATTCATACAGCCTCAACACGTCGCGTCGATTTTCGGCACTCAGACACACCGACCCCGCGCCGTCCGCCACAGTCGCATCCAGGCCGTCCGTCCGTCACGTACCGTAACTGATCCAGATACCAACCGACCCAGCGAATGGTCGGCACACGAGCACCTGACACCTGCGACCTACGCGCGCGTCAGGGCCAGCACCTAGCTTAGGCTACCGGAGAGGACGGACGGACGTGGCCGGCGAGGGAGATGCGGTGCGGCAGCGGCAGCGGCAGCGGCAGGATAGAAAGCGCGATGGATGGGACGTGATTAGGCGGTACTCATCACCTTGCAGTGGACGTCATTAGGGAGGGTGCATGATTAGCACCACATAATGGGACGTTGCCGTCACTGGCAAGCAACCAACCAAGTTGACGTCTCCGTCTCCGTCTCGGCTTGTCCGCATATATACGGGCTGACGATGAAGACGGGTGGTGGATGCCGTGGCCAAGGAGGGAAACCTCCACGTCCACGTCCGCGTCGGTGAGCGCCACCGCACCCAGCCACCTAGCCGCCCCCGCTATAGTTCGTCCACCGAGCATATCTCTATGTCGGTGCGGTGCCGTAGCGGTTGGCCAAACGTACATATATACGGCACTGCCGTCTGCCGAGCGCACGCTAGCAGACGGGATGTACCGAATTAGTATAGTCAAGCAATCGCTGAATCAACACGGGATTGCTTTATGCCGCGCTTGACTCGGAAAACGGGTACGGTATGTGCCATGCATGATTATATTAAGTCTCGCGTTCAAAGCATGTACCACTGGTCATCGAGCATGTATAAAGCTGCCCTGAACACAACAGCCTCGTACATGGATCCAAGTTTCAACGTATTTCCTGGAGTATGGTTTTCAATATAATTTGGACTCGGGCCAAACTTAAATATAATCAGCACATTGTCAAATTTGATGAAATTGGGAGAAAGATAATTCTATAATTATTTTCAAGATTTTCTGTCGGTCTCAAAATTTGTTGACACCGAAATTTGGGGGTTGACAACTCCCGCCCTATTCATCTTGGCGACAATGGAGGAGTTCATGGAGATGACCGGTGCAACCGGAGAAGAATTCGCCGGTTTTCTATGGTGACCCAACATATCACTGCATGCTCAAAGTACCATTTCATAAATATTACATTTTTTCGGAGTGGTACAACATAGCGGTCCAGATGTTAAACACTCATTATTACAAACCAAAGATGTAGAAGATATATTGAGGTATTCGGTGGGAGGGGCTCTCTCGCCCGTGTGACCTTCACCTCCGCAATCTCTAGGGCGAAGTGGAGTGATGCCCGGTTCACGGAGGATCGTTGTTTTGGGGTCTAGAGGCTGAGGGCGGATCGGATTCGTAGACCCATCGCCTACAAGGTCCGGGTCTCCATTGCGAAGGGAAGATGCACTGCTGGGGGAGAGTTGGGACCAAAGGCGTGGTCGGTTGTCTTCCTGTGTAGGGGGGGCGCTGCTTAGAGACACCCCGTCTCCTTTAGGCATCGATCGTGGATGTGAAACACCTGGCATTATCTGGGCCATTAATGGGGATTGTCGGAAGGCCAAGTTTAACTATGTGTTTCCTCCAGGTGATAAGAAGGTAGTAGCCTCGAGAAGGTTTCCATCGAAAACTGATCGGAGATCTAGGGTTTCAACTTCTGTCCCCACACTAGTCTGGGTTAGGAAGGAGCTAAGGGTGAATAGGTATTTCACTCCTGCAAATTGCTTCCCTGCTTATGGAGAACACCTACTGGTTCCTACGAAGATTAGTTTTGCTGATCTGTGGGGAGCTGAGACTGGGAAGAAATGTTTTGTTGATGTGGTGAAGATGGCCGGGGTGGAAGAGGTGGTGGAAGATTTGGAGGGTGGGTGAGGCGCAGGTGGGCGTGGTCAGCCACCTCCTGCGAAAGTGGGGAGTGGTGGTGCACCGAACATGGGCGCACCAACTCACATACAAGGTAATCTTCTTGAACAAGATCCAACCCTAAATTGGAGCTGGGTAGAAGAATTTTATCTAGTATTCATCTCTATCTGCTAAGTGTCATCATATTCCCTAAATTGGCTATGTCCTTGATTAACTCTCAGATGGCTCGTTGCCTATGGGAAAATTATGAGGGTCATCATAAATACCATCTAGCTAATTGGGGATTAATCACCAAAAAAAAAAGAATTTGGGGGGCTTGCTATCCCTGACTTAGTTGAGATGACTCTTTTCCTACTTGCTTCCTAGGTTAAAACATATAGTTTGGATGAGAATAAGCTTTGGAAGCAAATCATAGAACATAAATTTAGGGTTGATAACCCTTACATTTTTTTTCTTGCTCTACCATTGGTGCTTCCCCATTCTGGAAATGTGTGTTATGGGCTGCCAAAGCTGCCAAAATGGGTTATCAGTGGAGGTCAAAAATGGTATGAAAGTGAAGTTTTGGGAGGACCACTGGTTTGGTACTTGTAGCCTTGATATCCAGTACTGGGAGATTTATTACTTAGTTAATGAAGAGAATCATACTATTTCTGATCTATGGGACGGAGCACTTTTGAGAGTTACTTTTGTTAGATGCTTTGATCATAGATTAATGCTCCAATGGTATGAAATACTACAAATTGCTCAAACTCTCCATCTAATTGATGAAAGTGATGCTCTCATTTGCATGTGGGAGCTAATGGCGTTTATAGTGTAAAACCCATGTATGATATTTAACTTTGGGGCATCTTGCCTGTTAATGTGCACTCTGTGTGGAGTTTGAAAGTGTTGGAGATATGCCCAAGAGGCAATAATAAAAGTGGTTATTATATATCTTTATGTTTATGATAAATGTTTATATACCATGCTATAATTGTATTAACCGAAACATTGATACATGTGTGTTATGTAAACAAACAATAAGTCCCTAGTAAGCCTCTTAACTAGCTTGTTGATTAATAGATGATTAGTTTCATAATCATGAACGTTGGATGTTATTAATGACAAGGTTATATCATTATATGAGTGATGTAATGGACACACCCAATTAAGCGTAGCATAAGATCATGTCATTAAGTTATTTGCTATAAGATTTCGTTACATAGTTACCTAGTCCTTATGACCATGAGATCATGTAAATCACTTATACTGGAAAGGTACTTTGATTACATCAAACGCCACTGCGTAAATGGTTGGTTATAAAGGTGGGATTAAGTATCCGGAAATTATGAGTTGAGGCATATGGATCAACAGTCGGATTTGTCCATCCCGATGACGGATAGATATACTCTGGGCCCTCTCGGTGGAATGTCGTCTAATGTCTTGCAAGCATATGAATAAGTTCATAAGAGACCACATACCACGGTACGAGTAAAGAGTACTTGTCGGGAGACGAGGTTGAACAAGGTATAGAGTGATACCGATGATCAAACCTCGGACAAGTAAAATATCGCGTGACAAAGGGAATTGGTATCGTATGTGAATGGTTCATTCGATCACTAAGTCATCGTTGAATATGTGGGAGCCATTATGGATCTTCAGATCCCGCTATTGGTTATTGGTCGGAGAGAGTACTCAACCATGTCTACATAGTTCGCGAACCGTAGGGTGACACACTTAAGGTTTGATGTTGTAATAGTAGAACTTGACTATGGAATGGAGTTCGAATCTTTTGTTCGAATTCTCGTATGGGATCCTGGACATCACGAGGAGTTCCGGAATGGTCCGGAGAATAAGATTCATATATAGGAAGTCATTTTATAAGTTTGAAAATGATCCGGTGCATTTATGGAAGGTTCTAGAAGGTTCTAGAAAAGTCTGGAAGAAATCACTTTGGAAGGCGGAGTCCCGGAGGGACTCCACCACCCATGGCCGGCCAACCCTAGAGGGGTGGAGTCCCAGGTGGACTCCACCAAGGTGGCCGGCCACCCCCCCCGATGGAAAGGTGGGAGTCCCACTTGAGGTGGGAATCCCACCTTGGGTAGGTTTCCCTACACATGGAAGGTTTTGGGTTGGGGTCTTATTCGAAGACTTGTACACCAACTCTTGGGTGTTCCACCTATATAATGAGGGCCAAGGGGAGAGGGCCGGCCACACAAAAGCCATAGCTTGGCCGCACCCCATAGTGGCCGGCCACCCCCTCTCCCCAAACTCTAGCCGCCCCACTCCTCCACCTCTCCCGCAACGCTTAGCGAAGCTCCGCCGGAGTTCTCCATAGCCGTCGTGCTGCCAGATTCAAGGAGGAGCTACTACTTCCGCTGCCCGCAGGAACGGGGAAAAGGACGTCGTCTTCATCAACACCGAACGTGTGACCGAGTACGGAGGTGCTGCCCGATTGTGGCACCGTGATCAAGATCTTCTACGCGCTTTTGCAAGCGGTAAGTGATCGTCTACCGCAGCAATAAGAGTCTACTCTTATAGGCTTTGGAAATCTTCAAGGGCGAGTCTCGATCATCCCCTCGTTGCTCCCGTCTTCTAGATTGCATCTTGGCTTGGATTGCGTTCTCGTCGTAGGATTTTTTTTGTTTTCTATGCAAACGTATCCCTACAGTGGTATCAGAGCCGTGTCTATGCATAGATGGTTGCACGAGTAGAACATAATAGTTTTGTGGGCGTTGATTCTTATGTTGTCTTTAGTTTGAGTACTTTGCATCTTTGTGGCATAGTGGGATGAAGCGGCTCGGGCTAACTTTACATGACCGCGTTCATGAGATTTGCTCCACGCTCGACATGCAACTTGTATTGCATAAGTGGCTTTGCGGGTGTCTGTCTCTCCTAATATAGTGAAGATTCAATTTACTCTTCTATTGACAACACTAGTATCACCGTTGTGGTTTGTTGTGGGTATACTTTATGGGTATATCAACGACGTGGCCTAGATCCGGCAAGCCCGGGTGGCCCACAGACGGTGATGGTGGCATGGGGCCCATCGGGCGGCCCGATTGCTTGTTGATCAAGAAGGATGAAGTCCAGCCCGGGAACTCGGAGCCGGATCCTAACCGACCTACGAAGGAGGCCGGATCCGTGGAGGCCCATAAAGTATCCGGATCCAGTATGGCCATAAGGAAGGCGGATCCTTGACGTACACGGCAAGATATTGTACCGTAGTTAGGCAACTTGTATTCCGGCTAGGACTCTCCGTGTAAACCCTAGATCCGTGCGCCTTTATAAGCCGGATCCCGGGAGCCCTAGAGGCACAACCACAACCATTGTAACAACGCGCAAGCGCCCCGGATAATTCCGGACAAGCGAGCGGTAGGCCCTGTCATCGTGCGGGTGTTCCGAGGCTGGGTAACTCGCGTACCACCGTCCCGTGTGCACTCCGCCCTATGGCCCCTACTTCTTCTCCCCCTCGTGAGGATCCCTCCTCCGAGGTATCGTCGATCAGGCAACGGCGGTTGGCGCCCACCGTGGGGCCCGAGGCGTCCGGAGGCCGGAGCCGGGAGGGCTCCGCCATGGGAAGCTACGACGACTCGATCGCTGTGGGGCGCGTACTCTACGCCGGGAATTTTCCGATCATCCGTCCGGACGAATTCTGGATTCCGGCTAGGACAAACCCCGTCAAGCTCTCCATCGTCCCAATCGGCGGCATCCACATCTTCATCGGCGAGACCGTCGATTCCGACGGAAACGCATTGGTAAGTAACGCTGACGTGTCCGCCGCTGAGCTGGACGCCGTCGCGAAGATCCGATCTGAGTCGCAGGAGCTTCTTAAGGAAGGTTCCGCCTTAGATCAGGAAAAATCAAAACCCACCCAATCCGCCCCTGAGCAGGAGAAAACGGTGGAAGACCAATGCGGATCCGCTGGGTCTCCCAGGTGTTAGAGAAGCAAAGGTGTCACTTCGTGCACTTCTTGGCCCATACCGCAGGAGACGCCCTCCACCAGGACGAGGCCGATCCTTTGCAGGTCGAGGCACCCGGAAATAACGTAGCTCCGGATCTGCCAGAAGCAGTCGGAGACAGCGACGCTCCGGGACAAGAGGAAGCCGGAAACCCTGAGGAATCAATCCTCGGTAACCTAAGCGCAAATTCCGATGATGCCTCCTCAATAGGCACAGAAGAATATAATCGCTTGACGAAAGAGCTCGCGATTGGGGAAGAAGATGACGGCGCTTCATCCATGAATACAGAGGAATTCAACCGCAAGCTCGAGGAACTCGGAGGCGGTGAGCAAGCTGAAGTGGAATCCGCCCAGCCGATGCAGGTTCTAGCAACCGTGGCACCGCTGGATCAGCCGGAAACGGAAGACGAAGCCTCCAACTCCAGCCCAGGACCATCCAACGTGAGGCCTCCCTTAGGACCACAACCAGGAAAGGATGTCCTATCACCGGAAGAGATGGTCGAGCAGGCGCGCATGGATTTAGTCGCAAAGTCTGATATCCTCAACAAACCAATAACTCCCGAGGAGGCTGCAGACCCGGAGGCCTTAGAAGCCAAACGGCAGGAGATGCTGGCAACAGCTCAGAAGTTCGCCAGGACCGCAGCCGCCATGAGGGAAGAAAGAACCTTAGCTGCAAATTTTGTGGACTACTCCCTAAAAAAGGATCGCGAAGTCGACGAAATGATGGCAACAACCAAGGGACTCCGAAAGGAGTGGGAGAAAAGGTTAGCCGCTCAGCAGGCGGAGGGCGATAGGATCGCTCGAGAAGCCATCCCTCCCCCGCAGGATTACCTTTGCAACACCCACGGAACAACAGCCGCTCGCAACCCCAAAGGATAACATGAAGAAGGCTGCGGAGATCACGAAAAAGAAGGACGAGGAGATTGACATCAACTACGTCCGGAAGCTCGTTGCCTCGGCAATGCAGACAACGAGCAAGGCGGACACTTCGCGCGAGTTAGCATCCAATCCGGAGCAATGCATATCTACCGCGCAGAAGGACGCCATAGCAAGTCAAAACCGTGATGGCGAGTCGCGCACCGGATCTACGGAGCGCGGGGAGGAAAGTCAGAGATCATCCAAATCCAATCCCCATACCATCGGATTCAACTCCGAAAAATCCGGCAAAGGGAAAGGATGCAATGTACACTGGCAGAGACAAGTACCGTGTTCCATCACCGCCACCCCGAGCTTCGCGTCCTTGATACGTCTCCAACGTATCGATAATTTCTTATGTTCCATGCTACTTTATTGATGATACCTACATGTTTTATGCACATTATATGCCATATTTATGCATTTTCTGGAACTAACCTATTAACAAGATGCCGAAGAGCCGATTCTTGTTTTACTGCTGTTTTTGGTTTCAGAAATCCTAGTAAAGAAATATTCTCGGAATTGGACGAAACTTTCGCCCGGGGTCCTATTTTTGCACGAAGCTTCCGGAAGACCGAAGACCTAACGAAGTGGGGCCACGAGGCGGCCAGGAGGGAGGCCGGCGCGGCCCGGGCCCGGCCGCGCCGACCTACCCCCGGGCCCCTCGTGTGGCCCCCGCGTTGACCCTCCGCCTACTTAAAGCTTTCGTCGCGAAACCCCCGAGTACGGAAAGCCACGATACGAGAAAAGTTCCGGAGCCGCCGCCATCGCGAAGCCAAGATCCGGGGGACAGGAGTCTCCGTTCCGGCACCCTGCCGGAGCGGGGAAGTGCCCCGGAAGGCTTCTCCATCGACACCGCTGCCATCTCCACCGCCATCTTCATCACCGCTGCTGCTCCCATGAGGAGGGAGTAGTTCTCCATCGAGGCTCGGGGCATGTACCGGTAGCTATGTGGTTCATCTCTCTCCTATGTAGTTCAATACAATAATCTCATGAGCTGCCTTACATGATTGAGATTCATATGATGATGCTTGTAATCTAGATGTAATTATGCTAGTCAAGTGGGTTTTACTTATGTGATCTCCGGAGACTCCTTGCCCCACGTGTGTAAAGGTGACGAGTGTGTGCACCGTGTGGGTCTCTTAGGCTATATTTCACGAAGTACTTATTCACTTGTTGAAGAGCGTAGTGAAGTGCTTATTTATATCTCTTTATGATTGCAATGTGCATCGTATCACAATTTATCTATGTGCTACTCTAGTGATGTGTTATTAAAGTAGTTTTATTCCTCCTGCATGTGTGCAAAGGTGACAGATGCGTGCACCATGTTAGTACTTGGTTTATGCTATGATCATGATCTCTTGTAGATTGCGAAGTTAACTATTGCTATGATAATATTGATGTGATCTATTCCTCCTACATATGCATGAAGGTGACGAGTGTGCATGCTATGCTAGTACTTGGTTTAGTCGTTTTGATCTATCTTACACTTAAGGTTACTTAAACATGAGCATTATTGTGGAGCTTGTTAACTCCGGCATTGAGGGTTCGTGTAATCCTACGCAATGTGTTCATCATCCAACAAAAGTGTAGAGTATGCATTTATCTATTCTGTTATGTGATCAATGTTGAGAGTGTCCACTAGTGAAAGTGTAATCCCTAGGCCTTGTTCCTAAATACTGCTGAGTTACTACTGCTTGTTTACTCGTTTTACTTGTGTTACTACTGCTGCAATACTACCACCATCAACTACACGCCGGCAAGCTATTTTCTGGCACCGTTGCTACTGCTCATATATATTCATACCACCTGTATTTCACTATCTCTTCGCCGAACTAGTGCACCTATTAGGTGTGTTGGGGACACAAGAGACTTCTTGCTTTGTGGTTGCAGGGTTGCATGAGAGGGATATCTTTGACCTCTTCCTCCCCGAGTTCGATAAACCTTGGGTGATCCACTTAAGGGAAAACTTGCTGCTGTTCTACAAACCTCCGCACTTGGAGGCCCAACACTGTCTACGAGGAAAGGAGGGGAACGTAGACATCAAGCACTTTTACGGCGCCGTTGCCGGGGAGGAAAGGTAAAAGGTACTCACACTCCGGACCTCGGCTACTAAGCTATTTTCCGGCGCCGTTGTAAGTACTCAAAGCTATTTCCTTTAGACTCTGCAATTGCGACATTTGGTTTCTTGTTTACACTAGTTAGGCATAATGGAAAACAACAAAAATATGAGAGATCTTTATGAACTTTATCTTGAATTAGGACATGATGTGTTTGAAGAGAGAATTAAAAAACCCATGGAACTTTGTTTACAAAATAGTTGTAGCAATGTTATTAGCATGAACTCTTTGAACACTATTATTGCTAAAGCTATGGAAGAATTTAAGCTTGGGGAAGCTGGTTGTGATATTTTTAGTGCCCCAAGCATGGAGGAGAAAATTTACTTTGATGATACTTTACCTCCTATATATGATGCTTGCAATGATGAATATGATATTTCCAGTCCACCTACTATTGAGGAGAAAATTAATTATAATTACAATATGCCTCCTATATATGATGATTATGGTGATGAGAATAATAGTGATAGCTATTTTGTTGAATTTGCTCCCACTACAACTAATAAAATTGATTATGCTTATGTGGAGAGTAATAATTTTATGCATGTGGCTCATGACAAGAATGTTTTATGTGATAGTTATATTGTTGAGTTTGTTCATGATGCTACTGAAAACTATTATGAGAGAGGGAAACATGGTTATATGCATCTTAATAATATTAAGTTTCCCCTCTTTATGTTGAGAATCTTGAAATTGCACTTGTGTTGCTTTTCTATGCTTGTCACTTTGTTTTTCATGAATTTATTTGTGTACAAGACTCCTTTTCATAGGAAGTGGGTTAGGTTTAAATGTGTTTTGAATTTGCTTCTTGATGCTCTCTTTTGCTTCAACTCTTATTTATTGCGTGAGTATCATTAAAATTACTGAGCCCATCTTAATGGCTATAAAGAAAGAACTTCTTGGGAGATAACCCATGTGTTTATTTTACTACAGCAATTTTTGTTTTGTTGAGTCTTGGAAGTTGTTTACTACTGTAGCAACCTCTCCTTATCATGTTTTTGTGCCAAGTAAAGTTTCTATGTCAAAGTTGATGTTATATTTGGGATCGCTGCGCAGAAACAGCATTGCTGTCTGTCACGAATCTGGGAACAGTTCTCTGTAGAAAATTCGAAAAAATCTGCGAATTTACGAGCGTGATCCTCAGATATGTACGCAACTTTCATTAGTTTTGAGTTTTTCCATTTGAGCAAGTCTGGTGCCATCTCTAAATTCGTCTTTACAGACTGTTCTGTTTTTGACAGATTCTGCCTTTTATTTCGCATTGCCTCTTTTGCTATGTTGGATTTATTTCTTTGATCCACTAATGTCCAGTAGCATTATGCAATGTCCAGAAGTGAAAATAATGATTGTGTCACCTCTGAATGTGTGAATTATTAATTGTGCACTAACCCTCTAATGAGTTTGCTTGAAGTTTGGTGTGAAGGAAGTTTTCAAGGGTCAAGAGAGGAGAATGATATACTATGATCAAGAGGAGTGAAAGCTCTAAGCTTGGGGATGCCCCCGTGGTTCACCCCTGCATATTTTAAGAAGACTCAAGCGTCTAAGCTTGGGGATGCCCAAGGCATCCCCTTCTTCATCGACAACATCATCGAGGTTCCTCCCCTGAAACTATATTTTTATTCAATCACATCTTGTGTTCTTTACTTGGAGCGTCGGTTTGTTTTCGTTTTTGTTTTTTTTTGAATAAGATGGATCCTAGCATTCACTTTGTGGGAGAGAGACACGCTCCGCTGTTGCATATGGACACATGTGTCCTTAGGCTTTACTCATAATGTTCAAGGCGAAGTTTCTTCTTCGTTAAATTGTTATATGGTTGGAATTGGAAAATGCTACATGTAGTAATTCTAAAATGTCTTGGATAATGTGATACTTGGTAATTGTTGTGCTCATGTTTAAGCTCTTGCATCATATACTTTGCACCCATTAATGAAGAAATACATAGAGCTTGCTAAAATTTGATTTGCATATTTGGTTTCTCTAAGGTCTAGATAATATCTAGTATTGAGTTTTGAACAACAAGGAAGACGGTGTAGAGTCTTATAATGTTTACAATATGTCTTTTATGTGAGTCTTGCTGCACTTGTTCATCCTTGAGTTTGCTTCAAATAACCTTGCTAGCCTAAACCTTGTATCGAGAGGGAATACTTCTCATGCATCCAAAATCCTTGAGCCAACTACTATGCCATTTGTGTCCACCATACCTACCTACTACATGGTATTTCTCCGCCATTCCAAAGTAAATTGCTTGAGTGCTACCTTTAAAATTCCATCATTCACCTTTGCAATATATAGCTCATGGGACAAAATAGCCTTAAAAACTATCGTAGTATTGAATATGTACTTATGCACTTTATATTTTATTAAGTTGCTTGTTGCGCGATAACCATGCTTCAGGGAACGCCATCAACTATTGTTGAATATCATGTGAGTTGCTATGCATGTCCGTCTTGTCCGAAGGTCTATCATTTTAGTGGTTGGAGCATGCAAAATTGTTAGAGAAGAACATTGGGCCGCTAACTAAAGCCATGAACCATGGTTGAAGTTTCAGTTTTGGACATATATCCTCAATCTCATATGAGAACAATAATCATTGCTACATGCTTGTGCATTTAAGAGGAGTCCATTATCTGTTGTCCATGTTGTCCCGGTATGGATGTCTAAGTTGAGAATAATCAAAAGCGAGAAATCCAAAATGCGAGCATTCTCCTTAGACCTTTGTACGAGCGGCATGGAGGTACCCTTTGTGACACTTGGTTGAAACATGGCATGCAAAGATCCGGTAGTCCAAGTTAAGTAGGACGAGGTGCGGGCACTATTAGTATACTATGCATGAGGCTTGCAACTTGTAAGATATAATTTTCATAACTCATATGCTTTATTACTACCGTTGACAAAATTGTTTCATGTTTTCAAAATAAAAGCTCTAGCACAAATACAGCAATCGATGCTTTCCTCTTGAAGGACCTTTCTTTTACTTTTATTGTTGAGTCAGTTTACCTATCTCCTTCCACCTAAGAAGCAAACACTTGTGTGAACTGTGCATTGATTCCTACATACTTGCATATTGCACTTGTTATATTACTTTATGTTGACAATATCCATGAGATATACATGTTATAAGTTGAAAGCAACCGCTGAAACTTAATCTTCCTATGTGTTGCTTCAACACCTTTACTTTGATTTATTGCTTTATGAGTTAACTCTTATGCAAGACTTATTGATGCTTGTCTTGAAGTACTATTCATGAAAAGTCTTTGCTTTATGATGCAGTTGTTTACTCATGTCATTACCATTGTTTTGATAGCTGCATTCATTACATATGTTTACAATATGATCAAGTTTATGATGGCATGTCACTTCAGAAATTATCTTTGTTATCGTTTTACCTGCTCGGGACGAGCAGAACTAAGCTTGGGGATGCTGATACGTCTCCAACGTATCGATAATTTCTTATGTTCCATGCTACTTTATTGATGATACCTACATGTTTTATGCACATTATATGCCATATTTATGCATTTTACTGGAACTAACCTATTAACAAGATGCCGAAGAGCCGATTCTGTTTTCTCGCTGTTTTTGGTTTCAGAAATCCTAGTAAAGAAATATTCTCGGAATTGGACGAAACTTTCGCTCAGGGTCCTATTTTTGCACGAAGCTTTCCAGAAGACCGAAGACCTAACGAAGTGGGGCCACGAGGCGGCCAGGAGGGAGCCCGGCGCGGCCCAGGCCCTGGCCGCGCCGACCTACCCCCTGGGCCCCTCGTGTGGCCCCCCGCGTTGACCCTCCGCCTACTTAAAGCTTTCGTCGCGAAACCCCCAGTACAGAAAGCCACGATACGAGAAAAGTTCCAGAGCCGCCGCCATCGCGAAGCCAAGATCTGGGGGACAGGAGTCTCTGTTCCGGCACCCTGCCGGAGCGGGGAAGTGCCCCCGGAAGGCTTCTCCATCGACACCGCTGCCATCTCCACCGCCATCTTCATCACCGCTGCTGCTCCCATGAGGAGGGAGTAGTTCTCCATCGAGGCTCGGGGCTGTACCGGTAGCTATGTGGTTCATCTCTCTCCTATGTAGTTCAATACAATAATCTCATGAGCTGCCTTACATGATTGAGATTCATATGATGATGCTTGTAATCTAGATGTCATTATGCTAGTCAAGTGGGTTTTACTTATATGATCTCCGGAGACTCCTTGTCCCACGTGTGTAAAGGTGACAGTGTGTGCACCGTGTGGGTCTCTTAGGCTATATTTCACGAAGTACTTATTCACTTGTTGAAGAGCGTAGTGAAGTGCTTATTTATATCTCTTTATGATTGCAATGTGCATCGTATCACAATTTATCTATGTGCTACTCTAGTGATGTGTTATTAAAGTAGTTTTATTCCTCCTGCATGTGTGCAAAGGTGACGATGCGTGCACCGTGTTAGTACTTGGTTTATGCTATGATCATGATCTCTTGTAGATTGCGAAGTTAACTATTGCTATGATAATATTGATGTGATCTATTCCTCCTACATATGCATGAAGGTGACGAGTGTGCATGCTATGCTAGTACTTGGTTTAGTCGTTTTGATCTATCTTACACTTAAGGTTACTTAAACATGAGCATTATTGTGGAGCTTGTTAACTCCGGCATTGAGGGTTCGTGTAATCCTACGCAATGTGTTCATCATCCAACAAAAGTGTAGAGTATGCATTTATCTATTCTGTTATGTGATCAATGTTGAGAGTGTCCACTAGTGAAAGTGTAATCCCTAGGCCTTGTTCCTAAATACTGCTGAGTTACTACTGCTTGTTTCTTGTTTCTACTGTGTTACTACTGCTGCAATACTACCACCATCAACTACACGCCAGCAAGCTATTTTCTCGGCACCGTTGCTACTTGCTCATATATATTCATACCACCTCGTATTTCACTATCTCTTCGCCGAACTAGTGCACCTATTAGGTGTGTTGGGGACACAAGAGACTTCTTGCTTTGTGGTTGCGGGGTTGCATGAGAGGGATATCTTTGACCTCTTCCTCCCCGAGTTCGATAAACCTTGGGTGATCCACTTAAGGGAAAACTTGCTGCTGTTCTACAAACCTCCGCACTTGGAGGCCCAACACTGTCTACGGGAAAGGAGGGGAACATCACAATTTATCTATGTGCTACTCTAGTGATGTGTTATTAAAGTAGTTTTATTCCTCCTGCATGTGTGCAAAGGTGGCCGGTGCGTGCACACGTGTTAGTACTTGGTTTATGCTATGATCATGATCTCTTGTAGATTGCGAAGTTAACTATTGCTATGATAATATTGATGTGATCTATTCCTCCTACATATGCATGAAGGTGACAGTGTGCATGCTATGCTAGTACTTGGTTTAGTCGTTTTGATCTATCTTACACTAAAGGTTACTTAAACATGAGCATTATTGTGGAGCTTGTTAACTTTCCGGCATTGAGGGTTCGTGTAATCCTACGCAATGTGTTCATCATCCAACAAAAGTGTAGAGTATGCATTTATCTATTACTGTTATGTGATCAATGTTGAGAGTGTCCACTAGTGAAAGTGTAATCCCTAGGCCTTGTTCCTAAATACTGCTGAGTTACTACTGCTTGTTTCTTGTTTCTTTGTGTTACTCTTGCTGCAATACTACCACCATCAACTACACGCTGGCCAAGCTACTTTTACAGCACCGTTGCTACTTGCTCATACTATATTCATACCACCTGTATTTCACTATCTCTTCGCCGAACTAGTGCACCTATTAGGTGTGTTGGGGACACAAAGAGACTTCTTGCTTTGTGGTTGCGGGGTTGCATGAGAGGGATATCTTTGACCTCTTCCTCCACTGAGTTCGATAAACCTTGGGTGATCCACTTAAGGGAAACTTGCTGCTGTTCTACAAACCTGCGCTCTTGGAGGCCCAACAGCGTCTACGGGGAAAGGAGGGGAACGTAGACATCA